>NC_051447.1:7614524-7678057 GCF_001649575.2 Kryptolebias marmoratus | reverse complement strand
GGGGGGGGGGGGGGGGTTGAGCTTCTTCTGCTCGAGGTGAAACCATTCAGGTGAGATTGTGTGACGGGCAGATAAAGGAATTGATCATGAATACCATTAAGCTTGATCCCAACCAATCTCTCCTCATTTTTCTGTGCAAAGACCTTGTTTTATTGTCACATTTTTCACGTAAGAACAGCCTGTGTGAGTTATTAATTACACGCCATGCATCATTTATCAATAAGAGAAGTCAAAAGTTCACGTGTTCCTGCTTTGCATAAAGATTTCCTCTGTTAAATAATTATCTTTGTGCTCTAAATTAACGAGCATTTCCAATCTCCATGGTGTACGGCTCTTAATCCTGTTTTTATTGCACGACGCCGTGAATAATTAGTGGCGTTATTAGACACTAATAACCAGTCACTGATTCGAAAATATACGTGTCAGAGCTTTGTAAATTTAGTGTTTATGTTTATGCAAAATATAGAAGTGGAGGGAGGTAAGATGCATTGTCTTTAGCTTGGTGAGAAAATCTCACAGGGGAAACACCTCTTTTTTTTAAATTTTATACGTAAATCTTAAAGTGTGTTATGCTTCATGGAGCAAGTGTCTGCTTTCAGGGGGAAAAATATATATATTTCCAACTCGAAATGTCAAGGTGTGCCACCAAACCAGCGGTGCTTTCCTCAAAGCTCGGTTCAAACACATTGTACTGTCATCTGTAAAAGAAAAAAGAAAAAAGCTGTTTTTCCTAAACCTCCATGGTGCCAACTATAGAGTGATCTCCCATGGACCTGGAGAGGGAGCTTTCTGTTGGCCTAATAGGTCCTGTCATTCTCCCTTTCAGCCAAAGGCTCACTCGCACCTTTTTTGTGTGAAATCTTTTCAAAACCCCCTAGAATATTTTTGGAAATAGTGGCTTTTTACTCTTGAAGATGCTATATTTTAGGGTAGGGGAAAGCTGTCAGCTTGTGTATTTGTAGAAAGAAAAAAAAAACAGTCTTCACAAGCCTGTTTGGATTTATCTGGAACAGGTTTCAGTAAATCTCTGCACCCGTTTTCATCTTGGGACGTCTAGATGTTCCACCCCGTGCGGAAACGTTTGACACGAGTGCTTCGCCTTGAGGGAAAGGGGGACGATACCACAGTCGGCGTGCTCAAACGACCGCGTTTGAGAGCCGAGTTCAAATTTACTGCGAACTTTGAACCTAACAGGGCTTTTTTTTATTCACCTGAGGTATTTGAACAGAGTGTAGCACAAAAATGGCAACATTAAACGTTCTTTTTAAAAGTAAACACCAGCTTGTAATTTGTTTTTTGGACCAGCCTTATTACTTCATACCTGTCTACATTTGCTGATGAGGGACATGTATTAGCAAGCACCAGTAGGGAAAATTGATCCTAGGGAGACGAGAAAATTTTAAAATAATCATTTTCCAGCCTTTTGAACTTCATTTGACTAAATACTTAGGATTAATAAAACAACATGAAATCAGTGTATTATATATTTATTGACAGGTGGAACACTGACTGAACTTTATCTGAGATCATGCTTGAAAACTGCAGTATTCTTTTTTTGTTTGATTTTGGTTTTTTACATGTTGAGCACCCTGAGTTTGTTTTGACTGCAACCTGACGTTATAGGCGCAACGAAGCAGGCTACCCTAAGTATGTAACACAGAAACGAACAGAAAATCAAACTTGCCTTACAAACCCCATATCTGGGTCCACAAATCACGAGTTCACCAGTTGTCCTTCACGATCTGTAACAGATGCTCATTTCTCATTTCCGCCGTCAGTAGCTCTCTCCCTGCAGAGCTGCTCGCTTCTCGTGTCAGTAGCTCTTCCACTCACAGCGCCGCCCGGGACAAGGTTAAAAGAAATCCAGCGAGTTAACTACAGGCCTCGGAATTAATTCATCTCAATTAATTTGTCAAATCGCAACAATCGACACGATAAGCAAAAATGTTCAGTTCTAATAATTATGGTTGATAGCTCAATCAATGAATACCTGAACTTTTCCATCTTATTTGTTGTTGCATCCTAAATATTCACTTTTAGTACAGATTAGTAATGATGATGACAATTATGATTATTTCAAAAAATAATGTTATTATAAAGTTACATTCCACTGCAATCTTTTTCACCAGAGAGTTTGTTCTTTTGGTCAGACGTAGACTCGTTTTTTTTTTGGCTCTGAACCCCATCATCTGGTCTCTGTGGGCTGGTTGGACCATCCGGAGGCAGCAGAAGCTCATCTCCCTGCAGGCAGGACGGCTGTAGCCTCAGTATCAGTGCTGCCCACAGGTTTTCTATTTGAATGACATCTTAAGCTTGACTGATGAGATGAGAAAAACTGGATTGTGGGTTTTTTAAACGTCCCACCCGGCAAACAAAGCAGAGCCTCCATGTGTTTCCGGTTATTCAAAAGTTTCTAGATTTGAAATATTTTGAAGCTTCCTAATAGTTAGTACCTTATCAGCTGTGACGTCAGTCATAAAGCTCAGAGTTTGGTGTCCAGCACTGCAACAGTTCCAGCCTTTAAACATTTGTGTCAAATTATGGGGTTAAACTTCTACCTTATATATATATATATATATATATATAGGTGGCTCGTAAAATTTACATACTGTGTAAGGGGGTTTTAAACCAGCTTTGTAAGACTTTTGAATTTAAAATGGCTCACTGTGACACTTAAAGGAATAGTTCCACCGCTTTAAATGTGACCTGACCTTCAGTGCACTCTTCTAGCTTAAATATTTTACTCCACCTGAGAAAGTTGGATATCAACCTGGCTGAAAAAGTTGCTTCATTAACACGGCAGAAGCCCTAAAATATGAAAGACTATTGTTTTATAGATTCATACTGCAAATCTTCCTTAAGGGCCTTGTTTTCCCTTTTTCCTTTTCTCCTATTTATTTCTTATTTTCTATGTAGCATGAGCACCGTGAAGCTGTCTCTGATGGCTGACAGCCATACAGGCAGCCGTGGCGTGTGTGTGTGCTTGTACTGCTCAATATGCTTTACATTATTTATGATGACTTGTGTTCTTGGGGGAAAATGACTTCTCTTGGAGCTTTAAGTGGCGTTGTCTCAATAACTCAGTCTCCATTTTCCTCTACCTGACAGCGCTCAATATAAAGGAAGCCTTAATAAGATAATGTAGTTCTTACCTGTTTTTTTTTTTCTTTCGTTTTTTAGATTGGACCATTTCTTAAGTACATGTAATCCAGCTTCCTCCGGAGGTCAAAGACAGTCAGTAGTTGAAGTGTGAGGTTATAGAACCCCTCCGGGTCTCATGTTGCTTGTCAATTTTTTTAACCCGTCATTCTCAGCATCCACTATTCCCTCTGCCTCCTCTTTCTGCTTATCTTCAAGGAGCCGAGCTGGCTTCCTTCCTCCGTTCTGATGTTTATTACTCAAGCATCACCTAGGATCAAATATTCCTCCTTTTTTTTCTTCTTCTTTTTTTTTCTCCCCCAATCTGGAGAAGCCAAATGTTAGTGAGTGATAAGACGCAGGGAGAGTGGGAGGTGGAAAAAGAGATAGCTGCTGACTTGTTTATATGTCTTGATCCGACTGGATGAATAATTCAGCAAAAGGCCTCCCTGGCACCCGGTGATTACTTTAAAAGAATAGTTTTGGGCAGCTGAAGACAGAAAAAGCGGACGGGGAGATGAAATTTGGGTGGCAGCGGCGATGGGAGACCCTAATCACCAAAGTGGGTGGTGAGTTATTAGGACGCGGCAAATGACGAAGTGGTTCTTGGGGCTTGGACGGCTCCTCCGCCTCGCCGTGTGACACGGGCCGTGAAGGGAAACTCACCGTCTGATTTTCTCTTCGCCCAGAGGTGTTTTGAAGTCAGGTCTTTAACCTCCCTGTGTCATAGTTTGGTATTTTCAGTTTGTTGTTTTGATTATTGTCTTGTTTCGGTCATAGTTTGGTATTTTCAGTTTGTTGTTTTGATTATTGTCTTGTTTCGGTTTGTGTTATTGTTTCAGTTTAGTTTTTCCTGTTCATGTTTGCTGTCACTATTCACTCCTCCCCAGTCACTCTTTTGCCTTCCTGCCACGCCCATCTACACCTGTCTCTAGTCTGGTTAATTGCTTCACCTGTGTCCACTTTCCAATCACCTCCTGATTATAAAAACCTGTCCGTTTCTCCCACACACCACTGGATCATTCCGTTTTGTCTACTTGTGTCTTGCTCCTTGCCATGCCCTGACTCTCGTTTTGGATTTTGTCTTTGTTAGTTTTGCTGCCACGTCAGCCCTTTTGTTTTGACGGTTTTCTTTAAGTTAATAAATTAGTTTTCATCAGCCATGAGTCTGCGTTCTGGGTTCACCTCTGTCTCCACGCCTCTTGACACCCTGATTTCTCTTGACGTTTGCAGCCCCGAGGAAGCGACAGGAAGGCAAACCCCTGTTCTGTGGTTTACTCTGTTATAAAACCTGACCTGAGTCCTGAAGTTTTTTTCTTACATTCAAGTGTTTAATTGGTAAGAACGTTGTTTTTTTTTGTTGTTTTTTTACAATACAAGTAGAAACACTTCATGCCTTGGTTTCAGAGGCATGATACGTTTTGTGATACCTAAAATTATAACCCAGAATACAGTATTTACCATTATTATTTTAGGGAATTTTAAGATCTTTCAACTTTAATTTCTTATATTAGAGATGCAGAGTAGAGATGTGGATGTACCTATGTTCCTTGGCACCCCCTAATGCTCCTGGATCCCCTACGTTACCGGTACCTACATTCTAATTCAGTATTATTTTTTCCATTTGTATTAAAATACATTCAAAGGGGAAGCCGAGCATCTTTCACGACTGTCATTTTTAACCCTGTGCACATCAGTTTTTCGCCTCTGGAAAACTCTTCCGTTCTTCCTTGAGGAGTTCTTTTTTTTTTTTTTCCAGACACATCCTGATGTCAGCTGGTCCGTGGAGACAGCGGAGGCAGGTTTGAACAGGAGTGGGGGGAAAAAAAAAGAATCAGAGGAGCTCTAAATAGGAAAGGTTGTGGGAAGAACAGGGAGTGGGTCGCTGGTTGGGGAATACTGGAATTCTTGGGCTGGACACTGTGGGAAGAGAAGGCATGGGTCTGAATTCCTGCTCCCTTTTTTTGTTTGTTTTTGTATCCAGGAGAAACAACAACAGAATAAGACACGACGGCTCACCGCACCACGTCCACTGTACCGGTCTTTTGTCTCCTGGCATCCGACGGATTGACTAAGTTGTCCCGTGCTGTAATTACTGTTTGTTGAGGAACGGCTTATCCCACTGCGCTCTGTCATTAGGATTAGCGCTCGGCGCGGTGTTGCTTTCCATTCTCCGGTAGCAAAGCTCAATACCCCATTCTGTCACAGGCCATTCTCTGCAGCTAAACAAAGCCCGGCTGCAATAACGGCGTCCTTAAACGGATTAATTCTCGTCCACCAACACAATCTGCTGCAGCGAGGGGGGGTGGGCAAAAAAAGAAAAAACATAATGCATCTGAGATCACAAGATGTTGTATATAACAAGGCTGGGGGAAAACACAAGGTCACCCTTTGAATTCATATCTTTGAAGCGTCTCACAGCCTAATTTGCTCCATTAGGCTTCAAGTGATGGTGTGAAAACAAGGCCAGGAGGAGGGTGAAATCACACAACAAAGAGGCTCACATTTACATAGGTAACAGTGTTCTGTCTGTTAGCAAAATATCCTTTAAATCACTTGACAGATTATAATGAAACTCTAAGAAAGTAATCACCAGGTGCAACTCAATTACTTTTGGAGTCAACCTGATTCAAGGTGGCTGCCACAGACAGTTGACCTTAGAAAACACAAATATAGCTATAACTCAGTCAAATTTACAGAAACTGAGTGAAGATTTGGTGTGGTAGTAGCTGAGACTCATCCCCAACTCATGCTCTGAGCGGTAAAAGCTCAGGAGCCATCTTTTTTTTAAATTTTCCAATTAACTATTAAAGTCAACCCTATTTGTCCGTTTGCAAACTCTCTCATGAACCAGTTGGCAGATATTCATGACAATCAATGGATGAACGTCTGCAACTGATTAGCTTTCGGAGTCAAGTGAATTCGAGATGGCAGATCGGCCGACGCGAACACAAACATTGTTGTAACTCAGTCGGTTTTCCATGCATCGAGCTGAAAATTGACGTGGCAGTAGCTGAGGTTCATCCTTGACACGTGCTCTGAGCGCTGACAGAGCTCGCACGGAACGTCATTGTCGAGGTCTGACCAATATGGTGGCGAGACGATCCTCGTTTAAAAATCACGCGGCTTCATAAAATGCGAGGCCTTCAGTTTGGTAGGAATGTCGCTGTGGGAAAATTCTAATCTCAGATTTCGTTTGTTAATGAAAGGGCAAAACGAATCCTCAGTCTGAGCTGTTTTTTGTCTGCTGTGATGTGTTTAACGCATTTACTTGGGAGAAATGATTAGACTGTAGCTTCAGAAATGTTTAGCTGAAAGCACTAATTAATTCTGCTCTTTTTATTTTTCTGCAGTTTGCATTCCCCTGTTTTATAGTGCTGAATGAGAGACGGAAAGAAATGTATTAAAAGTCCCGCTGGTTAAGTGATTTTTTTTTTTTCTTTTTTAATCTGAGCCTTGTCCTCTGTGTCCTCTCCAGGTGTGCTGAGCTTGCCGGACAGCTTGAACCTGCACCGGGACCAGCAGCGCTCGGGGAGGGGCGGCGAGGGCCACGGGTACACCCAGGCCGAGCTGCGCACGCTCGAGCAGTCGCTGCTCGCAACCCGTGTGGGCAGCATCGCCGAACTGAGTGAGTGTCCATTCCTTCACACACACACACACACAGGGTTGGAAAGGGACAATTCGCTTTAGGAAGATCGGCAGCGTCCCCTCCCCACCCGTCCATCCGTCCACGCCTCTGACTCTTGGCGGCACTCTTTCGCCAGGAACCGTTTGGTTCTAGCTGTTCTGACACCTGTTTTTGATTCCCGCTCAGGGGACCTTTTAAATCCAAGGTCGCCACCTCACAGGCTTTTAACCTCAGTTTGAAAGAAAGCGTGTCGACTCTCACACCTCCCCGTCCATCTCAGGTTAAAGCAGCCCGTCCCCCGCAGACATGTGCCAGCTGGATGTCTTCGTCCATTCGTCCCGGGTGTTTGCTTCAACTCTGAAACACTTTAGTTTGCTTATTATTCACTGAAGTAAGAATTTAAAGTCTTCAGTCTGTCATTCAGTTGCACAATATTAATATTTCTTCATATCTCTCCATCTAACAAAAAACATTTCAAACAAAAAAAAACACTTTCCCTCTGACATTAATTAGTTTAATAGGACAGCACTAGTCCGTCCTCAGCTGTTGCTAGGCAACAGCTATCATTAATATGCACAAACTAATAATGTCCAACAGTGAGTGATTGGCCATACGACACAAATAAAGTTTGGTTTAAATCTTGCTTAAATTAGAATTGGCAAAAATCTTTAGATTGAAGCAATAATTGTAAAAAAGGGACATTAACCGTTAATGTGTTTATAATCCTGCTCAATAGCAAGATTTCTAATAAAAGATGTAAAATCAAATAAAGGTTTTATTACTTCCAGGTTGTGTTTTCGGTCTGTCTGTCTGTCTGTGGACAAGATTACTCAAAAAGTTATGAAGCTTAAGGTCAAAGGTCAAGCTCACAGATCAGTCTGTGCTCTAACTCTGCAGCTGGACACCTCATGGGTCGAGGGTGATCACCGTTGATTTCAAGGTGGTGGGGTCAAAGGTCAATCTCACAGATGACCTTGTGCTGTAACTATGCAGCCAGGTAACGGAGGACAATTAAACTGCACGGCTGGACACCTCTTAGGTCAAGGATGATCAGCATTGAATTCAAGGTCATGGGGTCAAAGGTCACCATCCCAGATGACCTTGTGCTCTAACTCTGCAGCAGTGTAATGCAGGGACGTCAAACTGTGCAGCTGGACACCTCATGGGTCAGAGATGATGCCTGTTGATAGCATGGGGTCAAAGGTCAAGGTCACAGGTAACCCCTTTGTTAGCAAGATCACATAAAAACTAAGGTTTTGCTCTCTGAATGCTTCGAGTTACAGACTTATTTTCTGTTTTCAGAAAAGATGCAAAGCAAAGATTGTTAAGGAAATGTGGCATACATTGTAATCTAGATAGATAAACAGTCGCTGATCGAAAGACAACTATAATGAATTCAAGGGTGGTTTAATACAAAGACAAAAATGAAAGCATGCTGAATTTAGGACATTTCCTTTTATTACGAACATTATTGCAGCAGGTATGTCACTAATAGAAATACAAGCATGCACGAGAAGCCAAATTGAATGATTTCAGTTTAAAAACAGCCGACTTTCTGTTCCCTCGGAGCTGAAGGCAGGAAGATGAAGCAGCAGTGGGTGCTGCATGAGCCTCTCCGTTAGATCTCTGGGACTCCCTTTGTTGTGCTGCCTCAGCTGAGCTGCAGGATTTCCTCCCCGCCGAACGCTGCCAGAGGTTGACACGTGACTCTCCGTGCCACGGCTGCCAGCCTCCTGTCTCGGTGGGGCTCTGTGGCACGATTCCCTCGCGTCGTGTTACGCGAACAGATTGATCGCGAATCGCCGCCGAACGCGAGGGTGTTGTGATCGCGCTAAGAGGGCCTGCCGCAAACACGCTCCCCCATCTGCCTTGGCGAGGGTCTGTTATTTGTCAAAACAAGCGCGACAAACCGCCAGGATTTTGCTCGTCATCTAAAAGCGCATTTTGTCCATGATCAGCTTCTTAAATAAAAAAATATATTTAAAAATTCTGAAGAAATTTGGGAGGCTGCCTTTCCAGCCTCTGCCCTAAATTCCAAAAAGCTTTGTAATAATCTAAGCTAAATGTATGATGTATGAACTGTAACTATAAAAGATATTAAAATGCCAGTTCAGACACCTAAAGTCCAACTTTCTGCCACCTGTTTAAGCTTTGAATGATGTTACTACAGTAAAATATTCCTGAGCTATAAAGCTCCAAAGAAGGCTGGGTTTTTTAGTGTGTTTTGCCAAAATCCCATTGATTTCCATTATTTTTCCTAGCTGTTACGGAAGAGTAATACAGCTGCTTTATTGCTTATGCTGTGTCACCTTTTAATAACTGTATCTGAAGCAGCTCTCTGTAGGTTTCTTCATTTTTTATGTACTATAAATAAATAAATCAGACCTAGTTATAATATTACTTAATCTAACCAGTCATAGGCAGATGTCCTGTTTAGTTGACTTGGTAAAAATGTTCCTCAACCGTGTCCCTTCAGCATGTGAAATATGTGCCAGAGCGGCAAAGATGAGATATAAGGTGGCAATTTTCCACCCAGAGCGCTGTAGATAAATAAATGTGTGCAGTTATTACATCTCCCAGACAGATATAAAGTAGTGTGGTGCCTGTTTAATGTGGAAATGTGTCCTCCTCTGCCCTAACGGGATGAAAAAAAAGGGGGGGGGGGGATGTCTGACAGAAAATATAATGAACTTGTTTTTGAAATAAGAATCAATGGCGCTCAACAAAGTCTGCCACACAAAGCACCGAGGGACAGCGACAGTGTGGCGCTTAAAAAAAAAAAAAAAAAAAAAGAGGCTCCATCGTCAGAGAAAGTATGAGCAGTAACAAGAGAAGAAGAGCACGGGCAATTTTAACCTCCGAATTAAGCAAGAACTAGTTATATAGTAACAATCTCCTCTGGTTCTGCAGTGAATGGGGAGCCAAACCATATGAAATTTTACATACAAGTGAAAAACTATCTATTTATTCATTGTTGGCTTGTAAATACAGTAAATAAAAATGCAGTTATTTAAGCTTTTACATCACTGTTAGTTTGTTTGCGATGACCGCAGGACTCTATGTGAGTAACAGTGCAATGTGAAGCTGATGGTGGCGTAAATGATAAAATAACTGTAAGGGATGAAGCAGGTGTAAGATGACAACCAGGGCCGAACAGGAGAAGACCAGGAGTATGAGTGCTGGGCAGGGGGATTACAGGAGAACTGCTGCTGGGATGACAGGTGTGGAGGAGAACCGTTAGTCTGATCAGGGGAAAACAAAAAACCCAAGCGTGCCAGACAGGGAAACGGAAACACACAGCTAAGCTGTAGATTTTCTGCTCCGGTTCAGCCGTTTGTTTACACAATAATAACTCTCGTTTATTTTTCTGAACCCAGAGTCTCAGAGTGGAGATTTTCGGACACTCCCATTTGCATTTTAAATGATGTGAAACCGCACATGCGCACCACAGACGTCTGCAGTCAGTAGCTGTTCTGCACGTTTGTGCTACTCGCCATTTTTCAACATGCTACATGTTAAAAAATGTAGGTCCAAATAAACGTCCCTGTATTCACCATTCACCATTTTGGGTGTAGCTGTTTACCTGCTCCAGACTTCATGCATGCCTCGTTGAAAGCCTGGCATCAGTGTTGTCAGATATGTGATAATTACAGTTTTTTTAAGATAGCTTTAGGGTCAAGTCTCCCTCCTTTTCTGTGCACATGTTCACCAATCACAGCACACAGCTAATCTCGCAACCTCTCCTCTCCGAGAAAGCGCACATCACTCAGCACGAATGATAGTTTGGCTCAAAATACAATCATTTTAAAGCAACAATAGGATAGGTCATCGTTTCCTATCTGGCAACCCTGCCTGGCACGGAAACTACAGCAAATTCAATGGGCACAGAGGCTCAATGAGATTTCCAGAGGCCATTCTCGTGTAAACAGGGCTATGGAATATCAAATCTACTGAAGTTTATGATACTTAAACTAAAAACATGCTGGAAAACAAGGATGCAAAACAAAAACCTGAAAACTTTAGGAATGGCACTGAATTTTAGATGGATAGGTAGGTAGGAAGATAGATAGATAGATAGATAGATAGATAGATAGATAGATAGATAGATAGATAGATAGATAGATAGATAGATAGATAGATAGATAGATAGATAGATAGATAGATAGATAGATAGATAGATAGATAGATAGATAGATAGATAGATAGATAGATAGATAGATAGATCTGAGCAGTTTAAAGACAGAAGTAATTCACTTTGGTCTTGACCTCACTTTAGGGTTAGGGTTAGGTCTGAGGTCATTCAAAGGGCTATCTGTAACAGGTAAGATGTTATTTCTTCATAACCTTTATATACAATCCAGCTTCAACATGGCTGGAATTTCCTTTTCCCTTTAAGTATTTGAACATGCCAACAAATACATGGATGACTGAGCAGCTCTTTAGCCCAGATCTTCCAGAAAACTTTAAGCTGAATGGATTTGAAATGTTGTAAAGAATATTTATCATGTCAGGATAAACAACTGCGTTCCCAAGAGCAGAATTATTTTCATACTCGCACTGAAGCTCGGGCTTCAAGTCTCAGTTTTTCTAGCGTTCACCCCGCCGGCTCCCTAAAGACAAGTCAGGAAAATGACGAAGTGAGCCGAGGTGTGGACACAGCTGAAATTCCTCCGGAGAGTTTTCCTTCTGGTGCTTCCAGTGGCGAGGCTCCCGACGCTCCCGTGAACTGCACCTGCCTCTGTTCCACTCCATTTATAATTCAGAGTACCACTGATAGGTTTCGCACCCAGTTGGCGGCTGATTGATTTACAGTAATTGCTCAAATGCTCATAAAAAAGGGAGGGGGGGGGGAACCAAAAAATGCAGTAATAATGTGGAAAAAGGCTTCGCAAAACCAGCTGCGGGGGAAAAGGTCCGGAACAAATTATTGGCAGGAAGCAGGTGTTTCACGATCAGTCTCTGTGTCCCCGCCCTTACCCCAACTCCAAAGCATCTCAAATCTGAATTGTTTTCACAAAACAAAAGAAAATTCTAAACTATTAGCTCAATATCTGACTGATAAACAGGACTGCTTGAAAGTAAAGGGGGTCCGCTCAGAGCTGATTGTCGGGGGCAATTTCACACTTGACTTGGTTGGTAATTAATGGATAATAGAAGAGGCCGTTGAAGAGAAACATTCATCACTATGTCCATATTTCTATTCTCTAGAAGTGAGGAAAAATAGGTCTTTTTTTTTAAGAGGCCTCCGTTAGCTCCGTTCTCATCCTATATTTGATGCTATAAGGTGTTTTGAACTGTCCTGTTTTCATTGCATATTGGATTCGTAGGTGCTGCTGAACTGACAAACTGTGGCCAGGTGGAAGACAGAAACCGTTTGGTCAGGGACCAGCCTCTAAATCAAATAAATCCTGTAATTTAATCCAGCGCAGGACTGTAACAGTGGGGCCCACCCTTCCTGCAGCTGGACTTGCCTCCTCCACAGAAATGCAAAATATGTTTAAGGTGATCCTTAAAGGTCTGAGAAACTAAAACCAAGGGTTTGACTCTGTTCAACGAAGTTTTTATTTGATTCATATCAGTGACGGCCACAAATAATCTACAGGGATATAACACGTGTGTCCTCGTTAGCTTTTTTTCAATTCAGCATATCGTTCACACACGTTGAGTTGCCATAGAGCTGTTTTAACTCTGAACAGGACGAGCTGAACTTTTCCTAAATGGATTCCTGCTTGTGGAACAACAGGTGGCTTTCATTGTGAGGGAGATGTCAGAAACTGGGAGGGGGGATAACTGTCACTTTAGTCTAGAGAAATATCACAGAAGGACTGCTTGGACTGCAATAAACGGTCTGCTTTTATATTTAAAGCACCATATGTTCCTGCTTTACATACTCTACATACTAATACTGTACTTGGTCAGTATTAGGGCTACAAAGTTCACGGGTCAAAGATGATGCCTGTTGGTTTCAAGGTTCATGGGGTCAAAGGTCACAGGTAACCCCTTTCTAAAAAACTTGCCTCTCCTCCTACATGTGAGCCTTTTGTTTCCTCCACCAAGGAAGTTCTGTTTTTGTTTGTCTGTCTGTTAGCAAAGATTAGGTAAAAAATAATGAACAGATTTGGAGGAAATGTTGGGGTTGTCACAAATAAATAATGGATTATATTATGGTGCCGATCCAGACTATGATCCGGATCACTATTTTTTAATCACGCTGTGGCCTCTGTGGAGGTTTGAGGTCTGATTGCTTCTGGTTTGATTCTGTTTTTATTTAACTTTTACTCACCGACCCAGGCTGTTAAGAAAATAAGGTCGTAGTAGTTTTCTGTGTTGGAACTACACAGCTTAAAAAAAAATGAGTCCTGCTGCTTCCTCCCGCACATCAACGGAGAGAGAAATTGTTTGTTCTTCAGGGCTGGCTGGGCTTCACAATTTGAGGAATCCCTCTCCCGTCCTGCGAAGCCGCGAGGATTGTTTTGGTGATCTGAAACGGAAACACGACGCACACAAGTAGGGGACGTCATTTCTGCTCCGCTTGATGGATACCTGAATAGACGGGGACTTATGGCAGCTGAATCCCGAAAACATTTGCATATTTGGTTCGGGCACGCTTCCATTTTCTATCCATCAGCCTCGCGAAAAGGCGAAAATCACACCTTTCTCCACATTTCAGCGAAATTTCATTAACGTGTCTCCCTTTTTTTAATGCAGCGACTCAGACGTCTTTCCATCCTCTCTGCCCCATTATCCCACTCTCTCTGTGTGAGGGTGGGATAATGGGATAGTTTCGCACGCGGGAGCGGTGCTGGCGGGGAGGAGGGGGGTACCATTTCATCTTGAGTTCATCCGCGCTAGTCTCATTTTTCATTTTATTAGAGTTAAAATACTTTTCCCCTCTTCGCCACGCGGCATCATTCCTAATCTTTCATGGTCTGACCCATTTCTCAGCGCAGGTAAAGATAGAAATGGTGGGGGGGGGGCGGAAAGGAGACAAATGAGTCACTACATCTCTGTTTAGTTGGTAAAAGCTCATTGAAACCATCATCCACTCAATAAACAGCATACAGCTGTGTGACATACAGCGCCAGCTCTCTGTTTTTAGGCTTTTAAGTTGAAAAACAGACATTGTGCCCATTGGAGCACTCCAGCTACTGCAGATAATGACACTTTTGTGTCTTTGTCCGGTGTCTTTCTAATGGACGTCTCAATTTTTTTGGGGGAGTGCCTTCCATGTCGCTTCGCCTTCTGCTGCCTCTGACAGGCCTCCACCGGGTCTCTTGTTGTGTCTCTCCTTCTCGGAGTTAATGTTTGCTAAAAGAAACGCTCACTGGGCTTTAACGGGCGCCGACGCAGGCCGCTGCCGCTTTTGCTTATCTGTCTTCCAGCACCTTAAGGGAGACGGCGAGGGCACGCTGAAGGCACAACTCTACCTCACGATCCACTCTTATCACAAACGTATTCAACTCAGACACACAAAAAAAAATACAAACGGTGGGTTGTTGCAGCATCCTGCGGCGATTATGTCAAGCTGGAGTCATTACCGTGTCGCAGTTCACCACGTCTTGACGCCTGTCACAGGCTCCTGCTCACTCGACAATGCTTGATGCTGCAGAGAGCTTTTTTTTTTTTTTACATCAATCTATGCTGGCATTTATAAGTCTCACAATCTGTATGTAAATTTGCAAGGAAAAAAAAATGGAGAAAATTGCACGTGAACAACATGTTTTATGCAGAAATGGCTGTTTACCTTTGACACACCATCATGCGTGTTCTACAAATTGTTTTTTGTTTGCTACTAATTCGATTTTAAGGTATAAACATCCCTGCAGACATACTGTAAGTCATTTGGGGTGTGATGGCGCTGATCCAATCCTACACACTGAAGCGCTGTAAAGAAAAATAAATTCATCCTAATAGAGGACACAAGTGAACAACAGGACTGGATTTTAGCTCAGTCTGGAGCATTTTACTTCTACATAAACTACAACGATGTGTTATTTTAACCATTGTGAATCAAAAGACCTTCCTCTCACTCTCAAGTTGACACTTAAATGAATGTATGGAGGACTGAAACTGCCAATATCAAGTATGAGTACATATATATATGAAATGAATAAGCCATTAAACTATGACATTTATAATCCAGTACATTACCTTTGTGTTTATTTATACAAAAAAAACCTAAAGGAATAAATAAAATGTATTTTTTAATTATTGTACGTACCTTTTGAATGCACCACGTTTGATAAAATGCCATCAAGTGACATAAACGAACAAACTGTATTTCAGTTATTTAAGAAAAAGCTTTAATCAAATCTAAATAGTGCTTTGACAGATAGTTAAAGTTAAATTAAAAAAGCCTTTACAGCTATACACTTTGGAAATTAAAAGGCAAACACATAAGTGTACAGTCATCGCGCACATAGACACAGGAAAACACATTACTGGCTGCCTTTCGGCTACTCTTCAATTTTATTTTTTAATGACTTCCATCCAAACGCACAAAGATCTTTAGCTCAATACTCCAGTTACTGCATTCAGGCTCCTGTGATGAGATTGCACATCTTCCGAATCCTTTAAACATGATGTCCAAAATGCAAAGGCATAACCAGGTTGAGCTGAGCTTAGAGTCACCCAAATCTGGACGCATCTCAAACACGCACTTAAAGAACGACCGAACACACCCAAACGGCTGCTCATTAAATGTTTACGCACTCGAATCAGAACAGAAATCAGATGTAATCAACGTGATGGCACCAAGCACGTTATGAAATTGTTGTTTTGTCTTGAGACATTTGGTCCGCAAGGACACGGACAGTGGCTGAGGACCTTTTCTAAGATTAACAGCAATCAGCTTTGTTGGCCCTTGAGATGAAGCGGATTCCTTCGTTTCCTGTTGTTGTCTCAGCTCTAAGCGTCTCATCGGCGTGGACGTTTGATGTGGCGCTCCCTTGTGTTTCCAGTGAGGTGGAAAAAGTATGAACTCAACCGCCTCTGCACGGCCAGGAAGGTCCAACACCAGAACTTAAGTCTTCCCCCCCAGCTGTGCTGCTGAGAGATGATATGAACTTCCTAAATGAGTGTTTCGAAAGGAGCCAAAAGGCTAATAGACGTTCTGAGGTAATAAGGCGGTGAAATTAACAATTTACCATTAGCTCCCATTTCAGCGTTGCCAGAATAGAAAGAAAAAGCCGTGGCAGCTGTTCAGAGACAAATCCCAGCAGCTGTTTGATGAAAGGTGACTTCACAGAAGGTGCTAATTGCTGTTGGTGTTTTGACTAGATTTTTTTTTATCCCACCCCCCTCTTAGTTTCCAGTCTCATCTACAAGTAGTTAACCAATAATTAGTTTTTAACTGTTCGAAAGCTTTCTTTTTTTCAGCCTAGATGATCGCGTCTGATTCGCTCTGAACTTTTTCCTGTGAAAGCTGCCACCTCATTTCTTTTTTAGCTTTAATTATTTCACCCATTAACTTCTAATGCTGTGGGTAACGAGTTTTTGCGGCTGTTGTCAGAGAGAAGAATGCGGAGGCTGAAGCTGCAAATACCCCGGGCCTCTCGTGACACCTGTGGTCAACTCTGGCCCAGCTCGGTCCAAGCGAAGGCAAACGGGATTATGGAATTTTGTCAGGATTAAATGTGGTTCTGGTTGGGTTTCGCTCGAGTCGTGTTGCTTGCTTCTGTTATACATAGCGCCTGAGTTGCTCTAGGATTTTTGTTCTCATCATTTGTTCATAAGGAAGAATCTTCAACTAGGAAAAAATCCACTGTGCATGGAAGATAAACACTAATCTCGATTGTCCTCCAAGACTCTTTTCATTAGCACTGTCATTCATTATAAAGATTGCTTTTTATGGGATGCCTTGATAAGTACTTGATTAAAGCTGAAACAGCCTTGATAAGGAGCTCATTTTAGGTTTTGGTCCCTGCCTCTCTGAAAGTGCCCCTCCTTGCAGAGGAAGCTGTTGGATTGGGAACCAAGTGTTGAACCAGGCAGGGCGGTGTGTCCCCGAGATCGGTACTGAGACGGGCTGCTGTAAGCTGACAGAACAGCCACTGTCCTCAAATTAATAAGAAAGCATCCCTAACTATTTATTAATTTAAATGATTATTACAGCCTTGAAGTTGTTAAGTAGTTTCTAGGTTTATTCTTGGCGTTGCCATAGCAAGTTCAGTTTGCCACTGATGCTATCTTATGTTTTTTTTCATGCAGAAGCAGTGTAAACTCTTTGCTTGTGGCTTGTTTTATTATTTTAAGCACTATAAGATCTTCTTGACAGTCTGGGACCAAAATCCGTCAATAGACTAACTTTACATTTGATGTAAGAACAGGGGAGATAGGGGAAAACGTGGCTAAGAAACTGCAGGGCTGAGTAATGTCTCTGTAAAAGCCCAAGACAAATGTGCTAAGTATTCTGCTCAGACATGTCCAAAATACTTATATCCTACTTAGTTCAGTTTGTTGGCGACCACTTCATGAGTTAGTCTCCAAAATGTCTCAAAACATTTACGGGGGGGTCTCGTCACTTGAACTTGGAAAGTGTTCAGTCGAGTCTTGTGTCAGATGTTTCAATCAATACATACACCGAGTTGTCGTAGGCATCTCAGAGGTGCTAAAAGTTGTGTTTTGACACCAGCGCAGAAGCTTTGCTATGACGAGACCCATCCGAGGCTACAGCTCTAAAGGGCCAAGTGTAAAAGCTATGCTGACGACAATGGATTATTTTCTTATAAAATGGTCAAAATCATCATTTTAAAAGTGTACACCAGTAGATTAAATCAGAAAAGTAAAGGCAGCTGCTGAGGCGGGTATGATGTAGGCAAAGGTGGACAATGAAATAATGTGCTCAGCCTAGAATACAGTTTTACAAGCTGGGCGCACAAGAAAAGGTCATTATTTTGAAATAAAGATATGCAAAACGTGGCTGATCGCTTGCTCCCTAACACTTAGAATTCTGTGAGACTGCAACTAAAAAATTGACTATTTTCTTACAATTTTGAACAGTTCGGTTAGCTTTCCATGACTATTTTGTGGGTGTGAATTTTATACTAGTTAGTCATATTTCTGACCATCTGATTAGGCTTGTGAGCACTTCACTCACATTGAGTCACATAATGACGACGCTAATTTCCTAATTTACTCCTCCTAATAAGCAAAGCTAGGCTTAAGCTTAAAAACTAGCGTCCTGCTTTGTTTAATTTGAAGTATTTCATTATATCTGAACTTCTCATTCAGCTCAATTATGGCTTTAGTGTGTTGAATGGTATTCACTTTTATGTCCATTACCTCGGGTACTCCACAAATACAGCCGGCTTTGATCTGTTACTAAACGTCTGGACACTTCTGGCCGTCGGCTGGTTGTGAAAGGGAAGAAAATTAAGCACTTGACTGAAATATAACCGCCTAAGCTCACATGACACAGTAAATATAAAAATAAGCTATTATACGCCGGTAAGTTTGCAGTCAACCTCTGCAGATTTTCTTAAATGAGCCATTAAAGCAAGAAAATGAGTCATTAGAATGAGCAAAGGGACTTCCATTCGGAAATTACCTCCTGCAAGTTGCAGAAATAATAAAATAAAATAAAAAATCAATATGCTGAGCAAAGATACAGAGCCTGTATTTTTTTTTTTCCTTATTAAAAAAAATAAAAGAAGAAACAAATGAAATAAGGTTGAATTAAGCTGTGATTCAGAAACCTCTTTGGGGTGATAGAGGTCATTATGGAGAAGGGTTTCTTGTATTATTTCCCTCCAGTTTTGTTATAGACGCTAATGAATAGGCTCCTTTATGGATCCCTGGACGTTTCTTTCTGGGAAACCATCACCTCTTTCATGGGTCAAAACGGCCTTTTTTTGGTGCTGTGTTGTTTTTGTTTCACGCCCATCAACGAGCCGCGGGATCAGGCGGGGATGAGCAATCACGGCGGTCTCTGCTGCCAACGCTTTCCTGGAAAAAAAGACATTTCACAGGACTGTACACTTTCTTGCGTCATGTGACATTAATCAGAGAACTAGGTTAAAGTATATACACCAAACATTTGACCCTTCTGATGCTACAGAAGAAGACATATATTACTTATTTGTGATTCGGAACTAAATATTTCAATTCTGCTGCGTCCCATTGTTGCCTAACTCCTGCAGTTAAACAGATAGCTTCGTGCTGCCGCCTTCAAGTGTTTGCCTCACAATATGATGTTTTCGGTGCAGCTTCTGAGTGAGCTTTTAATTAGTTCGTATCTCCACAGTCCCTAATCATAGGAGAAATATCTAAAGCAACATCAGCAGTCTTTCGCTGATGACAGTGGAGCCATTTCTGGCCTAGAAACCAGGAGTTAATTAATCCTTCGAAACTATTTTAAGGTGGCTGATGATCGTAGTTTCAAGGCAAACAAAGAGGGCAGCTCAGGTTTGAGATTTTGGATTGTTTACTGATGTTAATGTAACAGAAAAACAATCGTGACATTGTTTAAAGTGGAGAGGAAGGGCTCTCCTGCAGAACCAGACTAAAGGGGGGTTGGCTTTGAAGCCGCAGAGCTAAAATCTTTGCTTCAGTGACTTTGTCCTAATTGGCTACATTGGCTGCTCTTGTGAAGGTGTTTTTACTAATTTGCTGCAGCTTTTAGTTTTTTTTTTACTGCTCCTGCTACAACTCGACATGCTCTATACTGTATGTGTTGCGAAAGGAATAATGCAGAGATCGGTTTTTTTAAGCACTTTTGCTGCCTCCAAAACATTTCCTTTTTTACCCAACTCAAACCACAAGCCTAACAGCTAAAGAAATGTTCTCCATCTTTAAAAACTGCCTTATACAGAACGTAACCAGAAGAAATCTTTTCAGCCTCACTTCTTGTTCGTGTTCAAATAAATGCTGTCAGACAAACCCTGGGTTTGCACAGCATCAGAGCAATACTCAAACTGAACATAAAACTTCAAGTTGTCATTATTGTAATTCTAACCAGAATGTAATCCATTTGTTTTTTGTTTCAACCCAAACATTTCCAGAAGATTTCCTCCAAATCTGTTCTTTAGTTTTTACCTGATCTTTGCTAACAGACAGACAGACAAACCAACGGACACAACCGGAAACAGAACTTCCTTAGTGGAGGAAACAAAAGGGTCACATGTAGGAGCAGAGAGAAGGTTTTAACAAAGGGGTTACCTGTGACTTTGACCTTTGACCCCATGAACCTTGAAATCAACAGGCATCATCTTTGACCCATGAGGTGTTCAGCTGTGCAGTTTGACGTTCCTACATTACACTGCTGCAGAGTTAGCGCACGAGGTCAACTGTGATGGTGACCTTTGACCCCATGAACCTTGAAATCAATGGTGAACACCCTTGACCTAAGACGTGTCCAACTGTGCAGTTTAATTTTCCTCCGCTACATGGTTGCATAGTTGGAGCACAAGGTCATCTGTGACCTTGACCTTTGACCCTATCACCATGAAATCAACCGAGGTGTCCAGCTGTGGAGTTTGAGCATGGGCTGATCTGTGACCTTGACCTTTGACCTTGAACTTTGATCAGATCAGCACCAAACTTTAATCTCGTGTTCCCTGTTTCATGTTTGACGCTTCCTGAAGGTTTCATGAAAATCTGTTCATAACTTTTTGAGTAATCTTGTACACAGACAGACACACACACACACACTACCGAAAACAGAACCTCCGTGGCGGAAGTCATAACTCCAGAAGTTGAGAGCCTTGCGAGACATCTCGACAACCCCTTAAGCCTGAAAATGTGAAACTACGAACAAGATAAGTCTCCCTTTCAGGACACATAGATGTACGTTATATCTGTGGCTTCTATAAAGGGTAAACTCTTCAGTCTGCCAGCCAGGTCGGCTAAAAGCACGTTCCCTCCTCCTGACAAAGCTTCTTTTGTTGTTTCTGCCCTTTTTAAACTGACTGTTTTCGTCAGTATGATATTTTCAGTGGAGCTCTGATGTCTGGCGCTTCAGCCTGAATCATTCTGCTGTTCTGCAGCAAAAGCACTTTGTCCTTTTTTTTATTATTATTATTGTCTATCATTGCAGTTATTGCCCTGTTGCTTTTTATTGTCGGGATTTTTTATTTTATCAACACAAACAATGTGTCACATTACTGTGAGCAAATTAGAAGATGGATTAGTGCAGCCCTTGTGACTCAGCCTCTTGTTTTTCAACCCTCTACAACTAGAAATACCATGGTTTTATCACATTTCTTTCATTTCTCCTTATAGCAACAGGTAAATATGCTTCAAGAAGGTCACTCAGTCTGATTTCATGATATCCTCATTAAAAGAATGTGGATTATTAACATTCGCTGTGTGTTACGTTTCAGCAGAGCCACTATCTGTTCAGATGCAGATGGTTATATATGACCTTCTTTTATATAATCCATATTAGATGTGTCCACCGGTGCTTCGTTTCAACTTGAGCACTGCAGGTAAAAAAAAAAAAAGTCTCTGGTAGTTCTGCGTCGACGGCGACACATCCTGTAATCGACTGTGATTAATAGTTGCCGTGGAATTGCTAATGTGCCCCCAAAGGTGGAGGTCTGGGCCGGTCGTATTACTAAGCGATGATTAAATGTCCTCGGCGTGTCCTCCGGGTGGCGGTAGGCCGTGACAGCGTGTCAGAGGACAGCAGAGGAATTTTCCATCTCAGATCCCATCCGGATCGCGTTCAAAAAGAAGATGTCCCGTTTGGCTTTGTGTACCTAAATTAACTTAATTCACAGGTGTATTTCTTTTCTTTTTCTCGTTTAAGGGGTATGTTAATGTTTCCATTCATTTTTGTCCTCCATCTTGGAAATGCCCTCCGTTCGTTCGGTTCATCTTGTGAGCCAGATAACTTGAAAAATAAGCAACAAACCGACTTCCATTTTGGTGTGTGGATGCTTCTTAGCATAGGTAAGGTCTCTATCACAAATTGGATTGGCACATCAAAAACCAATATATCCACCGCCATATACATACGTATACATGTACATATACATGTACATACAGTACAGTACAAATATGTATATGTAAATCAGCCATCTGATTTATTTAAGGAAACTATACTGCTGAGGAAAGCAGAGTTTCTTAAAATGATTGGGTTGGCTGCTGATTAATCTATGGTGGCCACCATTGGCTCATTAGGATACGTCACTCTGCGCCGCCTCAGACAGCAAATTATCTCTAAAATAAGGTAAATATATTCTCCCTCCCAATCTTTATCAGCAAAGATGCAATGGAAGACTTCATCCCTTGTGAAAAACTTTCTCTAAACTTGGTTTCAGTCGATCTGAAACGCACGCAAACATGTCCGTCGGGCGCCACAGGAGCGCATAGCCTGTTTGAGTGTGTCTCTTGATGCTTTAACTCTTGGAATCAAACAATCTTAACCTTAAAGGATGTATATCTGTATGTCCTGTTCAATTCCAGTTGACAAAAACACTTATTTTGAAAACTAAGAAACATTCACTGTTCAAGACCCACAGCGACGGGGGATATCGGCGTATCGCTTGTTTGGAAGTAATTGGAGACAGAAAAGCTTAAAAAAACACATCTGGATTGTCACACCTTCTATAACACTTCAGACTTGTGACTAACTTGACATAACCCGCAGCCACCACCTTCAAATCACCTCAGGAGCTGCTGTGATACCGGAAATGAACCAACGAACATCAGCTTCGTGTGTTTGGACTGAAAAAAAAAACATGTTCCAGATCATCAAAAACACGATGCAGCAATTCTGTATTCTGTTCCCAACTTGGTTTTGAGAAGATAAAATAACAATCGAATGCAGTTATGCATCTCGATCGTCTCATTATCATTACAAGGCTGAATCTTGTCGGGGGTTTGAAGCTTGTTTTTTTTCTTTTGTTTGTTATTGCCCTGAACAACCATAATGCAAAACAAACCATAAATGGGTTTTCAGAATTTTCACTCAAAAAGCTCTCATTAATAACTTAAACTGCATGTTCCTTAATTTTGCACCAGGAAGAAATAAGTTTATGAAAAACTATTTTTTTAAATGAAACTCACACGAACCGGCTCTTATGCTCGATTCTTTAGACATCAACTTGTAGGTCCCTAATTAAAAATACTGCCAATTTTAAAGTGTATGTGGTTACTTTAAGCCCTATTATTTGGTACGATTAGGCACCAGTTCCTTAGGAATTGGTAAACTAATGAGTACGTATTACAGCATCAATTCTTTATAGGGCAAAATGCAATTTGTTGGGCAGATTAGCTTTAATAAGTCTTTACAAAGCTCATAAAATCTACTATTTCTAAGCAAACGAGGGGCTTTAAATTGTATCAGATGTGGACTGAATTATGAATGCATAATTTAGTGCACGTTCTGGCAAGGCACTTCAAACTTTGTAATATAAATGTAAATGATTTTTTTTTTTCAAGAAGGAAAACAAGAGCCAATAAATTCAGCTGATGTGTCTAGCACTAGAGGTAGCGCACGTCTTACATTTGCAGACATCTGAAATAAACTGATTTTTCTTGCTATGATCATTTTCTTTATTTAAACCATATGGGAGGGGGAAATAAATGCCACTGTGAAATTACTAAAATAAGTCAACATCATTCTCCTTGACTTTTTCTTACAAATACTTAATTACATTGTGCTTAAGATGTGACGTAAAATAAGTGGGAAAATCAGTCCACTTCTAGATTTCCAGTAGCTAAAACAACCAACAGCTGGCTTTGTTGACCTGATGTAGAATGTGCTAGACTACAGAGTTAGGTTTATCTGTAATGATTTGGTATTAGTATTAGCTTTGACTACATTTAAGCTGACGTTTTAGGTGTAGCATGACATGCTAATTTTCCAACTGCTAGCACTTTCATTACAGCTGGACGGCTTCCTTTGTGCTGTCTCACTATTTTTTTTTTTACAGGCAATAAAGAATAAAGTTTTGCTTGTTAAAAAAAAAAAAGAAAGAAACTTTGAAGAGGAGACAGTAAGCTGTTCACTGTGATTAATTCAAATGAAGCATGAACCCCCACCGGAGTGTAGCTCAGATAATTACAGCCAAGAAGATTGGAGCAAATGTTGTCCTGCTGAAGAACGAAGGCAAAGAAAAGCTTGTTTATCCACATCGCGTAGCTCAGGAGGACAGTTGTTGGTTTGAGTGGTTGTTATTGTGCCCGTCTCTAACATTAGTCATATTAAAATAAGGCTTCTCAAAGTGAACTGAAGGTTGTCTCTGCTCTTCAGGTTGCAGAAGACGACACAGTTTTGTTCCGTCTTAGTTCAATGTTCAGATTCCTCCAGGACCCTTTAAGCTCCTGACTTCCAGTAAACTGAGTAAATAATTAGTCCAATGATTTTTTTTTTCTCTGAGAAATCAACACTGCGGGCTTACGCTGCAATATTTTCCCTCTTTAGAGCCGTTTAATCGTTATTCTTAAAAGCATCTCTAATGACCCCATCGATTAGCAGCTGTGAAGCACGATCAATCCGAGAATTATGCCTCGGAATATCAGCGCTAAGTGTCTGCTGCTGTGCGCTGGATGTACTGAATTTGGAGATCAGGAACAAAAACAAAAATAATCTTTTTTTTTTTTTTAATTCCTTCTTTTTCTTCGCTCCTGCTGCGCAGACGCACATTTTGAATCAGATCGTTATGGAAGAAATTAACCACATTTGAAAGGAAAAATGGAAAAAATAAAGGTTGCAGAGGCCAAATAACATTTATTTTCTCTATGTAGATTCAGCTGCTGTTATGAGAGCTTCTCTCATCTTTACGTAGATGCTACTTAATTCGCTTATTTGTGAATAAACTGAAATTAGGCCGCATTCCTGCTGACCTGGAATTAAAATGATCATTTTCAGCCATTTAAACACATTTGTGCTTATTCGCAGCAAGACATTCCTGCATGTAGCCCTCCTCCAAATAAAATAAAAATGAAATAAAATGAAATAAAGTAAAACAGAAAACAAGTTGGAATGTTCTCATTTCATCATCTCAAGTAATTCAAAGTAAACATCTGATTCAGTTGGATTTTAAATGGATATTTTTTTATGTAAATTGTCATTTTACATGAATAATTCATCTGTCTTTTTTTATTTACCTGGAACAAATAGAATCAGTCAGGTCTGACTTCTTCATATTTGATTACAATTGAACAGAACTGTAATTATTGTAAAAAATAAATAAACTGAAACTAATTCAGTATGAGTAAATCGGGCTGCAATGCATATGTCATTACATTTTCATTAGATTTATTTAAATCTACTTTAATATAGCCCTCTGATGAGTTTTGTTGTGAACGCTATATAAAAACTGAACTGAAGTTGAACTCTTGAAAACATAAAAAAGAAAAACTTGGAGCTCTGTGTTTGTACGATGCATCTGAGGGCCGCAGTTTCCAGACAGGAAGTGCTGCTTAAACCCTATAAATGTTGAGCTTAATGAACAGGACTTTGCTTAAAAGTCTCACCAGCCTCGTTTAGTCTGCTTTTATCGAACTCTAGTTCGTTTGCCCAGAAAGTCCGGTTCATTTGGGGAGGTGTGAACGTGCAATCGAACTCTGATCTGTCTAAAAACCTCGGTCTCCATTCGGTTGAAGTGAACTCTGGCGCGGTTTGAATGTATATGTGAATGCCAGTGGCCCAGAGACCGCCCCGAAACCAGGAAGCGGACTACAGCACATGGCCTTCTGGGTAAATACAACCAAAACAAATGCGCATTTCTACTACCAGTTGGAGAAATGGCTCGTGGTCAGACCAGAGACAAAACACAAATCCTAAAACTGCTAAAATTTGATGCCACTCCATTTTGGTTTACTTTTCCAGAAGAAGGAAGCTGCGCTCAGTGTCTTCTTCAGAGGTTTTCGAATAGTTTCCTTCAGTAGTTGTTGGTGCAGTGCCACCACAGGCGAGGGGGGGGCAGGTTGCTCAAAGGGTTTGGCTCGATTGACTCGGTGCGGCGTGAATGAGAACAACACCAGCTGACAATGGAACAAATGTTGACATTTTGGTCCCCAATCAAACCGAGTCTACCGATCTATCAGGTGTGAATACAGCCTAATATTACAGAACTTCATCTCACGTGTAATGTTTTCCTAATTGTGTCACTTTTGCGTGTCTTGCAGGTGATTTAGTGTCCCGGGCCATGCACCACCTCCAGCCGCTGCACATCAAGAACCCGAGCAACGGCACTCCGGTCCATCAGAAGACCAACACCTCGGTCCACTGGGAGCCCGAAGCCCTCTACACCCTGTGTTACTTCATGCACTGCCCGCAGATGGAGTGGGAGAACCCCAACGTGGAGCCGTCCAAAGTCACCTTACAAACTGAGAGGTGAGTCCAACAGGATCTCCGGAGCTCGGCTGCCAGATTTCAGCTCAGATAAGTCAAAACTTCCAATCCCTCAGTAATAGCTGACACAATAATTGATAACCTATAAGGGAGTTTGGTTGTAAAGTGGCTTGCACATGCACCAGATTTTCTCTGTTGGGTATTTCTGTATAAAAGTTATGAGAAATTAGTATCTTACCTGTTATCCCTCATTTTGATGAGCTAACAGCTAATCTGAATGCAGCTAAGACCAAAGTGGATTGCTGCAGTCTTAAATGGTTATTGACATAGAAGTCTATGGTTATTTGCAACCATTTAACAACATAATGTTAGCGCGTCCGGTGCAGTCCTGGAAACTTTTTACAGGACTTTTATATTTCTGCAGAAACACCCATGTAATGCAAAATTGACAGTAGCATAAAGATTTATAAAATAGTGTTCACATGAGCTGCTATGTAACTTTTGAGCTCTTGAACTGTATTGGCAAGCTAATCATGGCATCAGCTCCACAGAACCCCTACTTCAAAATGGCTGAACTGTCCCTGTAACCTGTCAGCACACAGCAATAAGTGCATCCATTTCTACTTCCTCGCTCACGAGTTATTTGCCCCCCACATGAGATCTGGTAAAATGCTGCGTGGGCCGGTCAGCGCTGTCACTTCCCAGCCCGGCAGTGGTGTGTGTCACTTAAATGGACAGATGGACAGATATTCCAACATCTTTTCTCCTCCCTGAGAAGATAAAACTCCATCCCGGCGACCCTGGGGAGCACGAGGAATGTCAGGCGGAGTGACGTGTCAGCAGCAGGCTCTCCCGTCCTGGGAGACAAAAACTCTGCTTAGCATTCGGCTGAGGGGTCGGGGACGAGCGGAGAGGAGCTGAAAACCAGCGTGGGACGAGGAGATGGAAAGCAATTAAATCAGATAGAAGCGTTTTTTAGGGCTTTGGGAAGCCTGACAAGCCTCTGTGAACCTTGTTTAAAATCTACCAGATGTTAAGTAGCTTGGCGTGTTTTAGCTTTAGAGGCTAAATAGGAGGTTGAATCAGTAAAAGCTCTGCGGCGCGTTTATCGATTTAGTCGCCAATTTAAGACAGATGTTTACCCTCCTGTTTACTCCTGTCGCTGCAGGCCTGCTGCTGTTTATCCACGGATGTCTTTACCCCAAGGGTTTTCAAACCAAACCCTAAAAGTGTCTTTTTAACCACCAGACGTCAGTTTAAACCTCCACCTCGAAGAAGACAGAAGAACGCCACGCAAACAAACAAAAAAAAAAAAGAAAATCCCCTTTTTTATTATTCTCACCGGAGTTCAAACTCCCCAAATGTAGTCAAATGCAGAGTGTCAATAACTAAAAGCTGCTACTTCTTTTTTTTATTTATTTATTTATTTTTTAAAATTAAACATGTGCTTACAGCAAATTTACAGAAGGAACCAGGCAGCTGTGCAATCGTAAACAGAACAGTCCCAGATGGTTGGGCTCAGTTGGGCCTGTTCTCATGTTTTCCACCAGTTTCAGATCGACTGTAATCCCCCGGAGGATCATAATGGAGGAAGCACTCTAAAGGGACTTTTACTAATGGATTTGTAATTTAATTTAACACACTTTAACAACCTGTTAAATTGAATATTTTAAGATTTAACTGTGAAATTGACACTAGATCATAGTTTAACAGCCTTAAAGGGGAAATATTTAGTTTTATTACCACCTAATGTGGCATCTTGGGAGTTGTATATAGCCCTAACTTTGTTATAACAAGTGATGTTTTTTGGCGTCCTGAGGAGCTGACTTCTTAAAGACATAATCAAGATTGGTGGACACAAGTGTGTGTGTGTGTGTGGGGGGGGGGGGGGGGGGGGGGGGGGGTGAAGTTTAATATCTGTAATAAAACCCCCCTGTTGAAGAAAAAGGGTTTTATCTTCCTACCTTAAGCAGAAGGGCAAAGTAAAAGGCGCATGCTGGCTTATTGTTCTGTTTGTCATGATTATCGGTTTATTACGGCGAGGCAAAAGGACCGTTTTACAGTCCTGAGAGGGTTCTGGCTGCTGCAGGAACGAGCAGGATCGCCGAGGATGCGTGCAAGGTTTTCGCTGCAAGGAGGTTAAAAGTAACAAAGTGGCTTTGAATATGAAGTCTGTTGGCACCATGATGCACGCCGTCAACAGGCGGTATGATTCAGTCACATTACAGAACGTGATTTTATGAGTTTTCATTTATTCACCTGGTGTAAAAATGATCATTTAGATACCTTTCATAACACGTTGAGCAGGATTATTAAATAAAGAGATGTAACTAACACGTTTTCAATAATTCAGCGGCGAGAAGCAAAACACAGCTTAGGTTTTATGAACAAAGGGGCCTCCGTACGTGCTTACAAACGAGGAAACATGCCAGCTTACTTGGATTCAGATGTTGCTGTAAACAAACCCCAGTAGCCATGGCGTCTTAGTGGAGCCGATGGGCGTCTCCAGTGTTAAAATCTCCTTTTTAAAGAGTTTGTTTCTGTGTATCCATCTCTGCTCTTCACACAGGAGCCACACTGACTGCAGTTCCCCCTCCTAAGCAGTAGGTGCCCCCACTAAAACACATCGTGTCAGAAGAAAAGTCATATGGGTTTGCTTTCACCTTGAGCGGGCGTCTGTTGAAACAAACCTACGTGTCGACTCTTTATCTAATAATTAAAATGCGTTGGATTTCACCACACTGTGCAAGCGTGGATTTGTGAGTCAGTCTCATCTCAGTTTGAATAAAATAAAAATAGTACCTGCACTACTCACAGGGCTGCTTTTGTCAATGAAATTATAGGAATTTTAAAAAATGAAATGAATAAAAACGCTTCTTCTTCAACAAAATGACTCATACCGGTGGTATGCCGCCTGTGTTTTATAACTGTATTCCTTTAAAAAAAGGTTATTGTTACTGATTTATATATGCTGTATATAGATTAACACCAGACGCTAACGCACGGGCTCCTGTGAAACCCAACGAAACACAAACAAGTTTTTTTTTAAGTGAATTTTAAAGGATGAAGGTGTCAGCTGGCCCGCTGCTCGTTTTGATTAAAGAGGGTAATAACGGCATTTAGGGAGGCTGCGGCGTCTCGAGCTGGCTCGCCCAGCTCTGAAGTGTCCGAGTAATAAATTATCAGCATTGATTCGGTGCTGCGGCCTTACACGTATCTACGAGGACATCTTTAATTACTTTACTTTGCTGTTGTGACTCAGGTGTTGGGACAAACTCGCTTTTAAGTGGTTTTATTTTGGAGGAGACGACAAAAGCATCTAAGCTCGTTCAAATTTGTCATCATCAGTGGGAGAAATTCATCCTTTATATAAAAGATTTGTTATATGCTTGTGTTTTGCAGGATTTCTAAACATAAACAGTTTCTTACAGCCAACAATCCTGTTTTGCATGTATAAATTTAACACTGAATTGCTGGGGTTTTTTTGGTTAGAGTTCGTCTCGTGTGAGTTCAGTTGGGCTGAAATGTGTTGTCCTCTGCAGGCCCTTCCTGGTGCTGCCCCCGTTGATGGAGTGGATCCGGGTGGCGGTCGCCCACACCGAGCACCGGCGGAGCTTCTCCGTGGACAGCGACGACGTGAGGCAGGCCGCCAGGCTGCTGCTCCCCGGCGTGGACTGCGAGCCGCGGCAGATAAAGTACGGACGGCACCGGGCAGCGAGACGAAACTCGGCAATAAAGAGAATCTACTGGTCCTCTTCTGGGCGAGAATTAGGCGAGAGTCGGAATCTGTTGTGGCTAAAACATGCGAAACCAGGGGGGGAAATAATTATAATATTGAGCAAAAAAAAAAAAAAAAAAAAAAATCATGGGGTGAGGCAGTTCCTTCTGCCAGAGCCTGACAGCAACAAATGTCTGCTGGAAAGTTACCGAGGGCAAGATTTATACACAGTCAAACAGTGCCACCAGGGTTGTCTCAGTAAAAGGCTCCTTTTGCCTAATAATTCTGCTGCAGATAAGAAAAACACACCGGATTATAAGGATGGAACGTTTTATGAAAAGAACCGTCCCGTCCACCTGTTCAGGGCGTGTGCAAAAAGCTTTGTGCCGTGACGCATCAATGACTCAATCACGTTGATTTAATGTACTAAATATGAAATACAGAATGAATTTAGGTTCATAAGTGAAGAGCTTTATTTATGGACAAAGAAGGACTCAGAGCTTTAGGGTTTAGGAGCTATTTTCCTCTTTTCTGTTCTCACACGGTTTTTCTAAGATTCACAGCAAAGTTCACATTTTTTTAAGAAGCTGTAAATTTGAACTCAATCAGACTGCTGAATATTTACAAAAAACTTTGACATTAAATAGTTATGTTCTGAGCAAAGGTTTACAACTTTAAATCTTTTTTTCTTGCCTGATTTGTGAAAATTGGTTTGAAATAAGCTTATCTTCTCATTTAGTGTAGAAGAAGTGAACCCAGTTTTAACCAAAGACAGCTTTACATCCTTGAAAATAAACAGATATTAGAAAAACTGTGAGGTTGTATTATCTCTTACTAAAGTATGGTATTTCTGGAGTGTTTAAGTAAAAAAAAAAAAAAAATTAAGTAGAAAAGTGAAAAATATACTATGACCCCCCCACCCCATCCCCAAACCAGAACAGAAAAGCTCAGAAGGTTCATTTTTTCAAAGAGCTGTTAACTGAAATCTTAAGAAACTTCAGCGCGTTCTTGAACAACATCCGAGGATGTGTGGAGGGAGAAAGAAAAAAGCCCAACCTTTCCACGGCGGATGGACAGGAACTGAAAGACCTGAGAGACGCATCGAGCTTCAGCTGAACATCCACCTTTCAGTTATCGGCTCTTATGATTTTACCACAAAGCAAGATGATTCTTAATTTTATCTCCGTGCAACTTTTTCAAAGATTCAACCCAAAAACTAAAAAGAAAGATGTGGTTTTGTGACTATTAAGTGGCTAAAAAAACCCACATACCTCTGAAAATGGTTCACTGCTCAACTGGAATTGACTGAAAACTCCTCGTTTGCGTGTTTTTGCTTTTGTCCTCCTCCCGTCCTCGATCCGTTACACAGCTGAGCACCTGTCGCCCCTCTCGTCTCATCGCCCCGCGCTCTTAATTCGGCGGGGTTAAAGAGTCCTCCCGCGTTTCAAATATTTGCAGAGGAAACGAACGAAACGCCGGAGGTGTAAATTAGCCAATTAGCATCTCTTTCCAAATGCCAGATATAATTGTCGGGTGGAATTAGACACATATCACGAGGAGGGCTTCGCTGTGACCCCCGTCGGGAGCTACAGCTGTTTCGCCGCATCGATTAAGACGCTCCGCTGAGACGGAAAGCTCGTCCTCCTGCGCCAAAATACAGGCACAGGACTCAGACATGAATGCAGGCAGCTCAGAAGGTTCATTTTAGTTGTGGAACATCCCATTTTCTGAGCTAAGCTCTGTGTTTTCTTTTCTTTTCTTTTCCGTCTGCAGGGCGGAGGACTGCTTCTGCGCCACCAGGAAGCTGGACGCCGCCTCCACCGAGGCCAAGTTCCTGCAGGATCTGGGTTTCAGGATGCTCAACTGCGGGCGGACGGACCTGGTCAAGCAGGCCGTCAACCTGCTGGGGCCCGACGGCATCAACAGCATGAGCGAGCAGGTCCGGCTCTCAACACACACACACACACACACACTCCTCCTACACGTATATATATATGCAGCTCCAACATCCCACTCTCACCCGGGCGCAGCAGATTCTGAATTCCCAACAAGTACTACCTGGCAGAGCAGTTTGCACACATACTGAGCTCAGACTGCTCCCTCTGAGTAAGCGCTATATGCCTCTGCTGCCTTACTGTTTTCTTTAAATATATTTTTGGTTTAAAAAAAAAAAAAGTCAAATTATTCTCAAGAAAGTGTTGGTTTCTTTGTGTCTGTATCTGTGCTGCACAGAGGTCGGCCGCTCCTGAATATCTGATGTAATATTTATCACCCTGCAGACAAATCACACTATTTCTCTGGCCTCCCTTCTTTTTTTTCCTGCTAAGCTCAGGATTTTTGGAGCTTTTCTTATAAATCCAGATCTTATTTCAGCGGTGGTTTGGGGTGGGGGTTTTTTTGGGGGGGTTTTTTCTGTTGCGTGTGAACTTAGCTTGTTGGTGTTGCTTCAGTGTTTTTTTTTTTTATCTAGCTCTGCCTTTAAGCTACAACATCAGGACTTTTTTTATTTTTTTTATAAAGCTTGCTTCCTGGATCCTCTCAGGAACTAACGTTTAAACCGAAATATTGACACAAAGCATTGTTTTCATTACTGATGGATCTGTAGACGAGGTGCAGATTGACATCTAGCTCTTCTAAAGTGCCTGAAGTTAGTGAAAACTGATGCCACATTTTTGTGAACCCTAAAAGACCATCAGTGGTTTATTTATTTATTTATTTTAGCCTGGGAACAGTCCGAAAAATTATTAAATCAACTGTTGCCAAGGGACCAAATTAAGCGTTTTTTAGAAACTGATTTTGAGAACTAAATAAAAATTCTGTCAGAAACGATCATTTTAGCCTTTGACCCTTTGCGCATACAGTAAAATAGTGTCAACACCAGGGAACATACCTGAATTTATTTATTCGTCTACAGAATACAGAGGGCCTGCCACCCTAGCAGATGATTTGAAATCCTCCGTTGAGCCCGTATGAACTTCTAAACTCTTGATGGCTGGACGGGACCTCTTTTGCACACAGAGAAAATACTTTATCCCGAGTGCCAAACACATATTTTTAACACAAAATGTGAACTATCCACATCTCGTTTAGCCCAGACTAAAATTACCAAGGGGTTTACTGTAACACCCAGCCGTGTCTCGGATTGGCTCCTTGTCCCTGAATTTGAACCAATCAGAAGCAGTGCAGAGCGAGTCAGGACTTCCTGTTTGTAACCCACGTTCTATGTGGGCGATGTAGTTTATATGAACTGGCTGTAACTTTTAGTCGGTGACCAGCAGGTTTATAGAAGCGGCGGTGTGCTAAGGATAAAAATTGAGAAATTAGATCTAAAACGCAGAAACAGTAAGACTTGGAAACAACATAAAGAGGATGATTCTGGAGCCTTGATGCAGGAAGGAGCCCTAAATACTAAAATAAATCATGCAAATAGTCCACATTATGAGAGAAAGCAAGAAACCTCCAAGTTTGAATGTTTATTTTTTGTCCTAGATGCTTTTTTTTTTATCACATGCCACATATAATAAGCTAATGAATGGAGTAGAGCTTTTTGCTTTTGGTCTGATTTAATTTGTAATAAATAAAAAGGCCATCAGGGTTGGTTTTACACCCTCCTGTCTGGAGCAGATGGCGTTGAAGGAGCAATAAAGTAAGAGCTGCAGATTGTCTTCACATCAGGATGATCATCAGCGTCTGGAGCAGCCTGCTGATTAAGTGGATCGGAGTCCAGGACGTATTTCAGAGCGAATTCCTCACGAGAGGGAGGGGGGGGTTAAATCTTCAGCGTGGTGTTGGGTCGTGTGAATGTAGCGGTCTCAGCTCGGGCACAGGAGCTGAGGTCTGTTTGGGGAACCTCACTTTCAGCACATCATTGTCTGCATTGTTCTGTTTGTTTCCTTTTCGACACAGCTGATGAAGTACCCCCCGCAACTCAGAGCATAATGTGCGTGGGCACAACGTGCATACGGTGGCCTGCAGGGATATAAGATGATCACCTCCGATCTCGCTGGGAAGGCAGTTATTCTGAGTAAAAACAAGCCGAGGAACCTGCTGCTTCCTGAGTGTGTTTTATAGCAGGGGTGAGGCTGAAACAAACAGAAAAGAAGAAGGACCTACATTCCTTCAGGGAAATGTTGAGAAGTGACGGAGTTCGAGCTGCTTTGTTCAAAATCTGAGAATAATTTCGTGCACAGTCTCATGCAACATCGTGAGACGTCACACACGGAATATGTACGTGACTCACAGCTACCACTACATCAAATTTTAACTCGATATCTGTGATAACTGACTGTAACAACTATATCTGTGTTTGCTAATGTGGGTAATTGTAAATTGGATCGACTCCAGTTCACCTCTAGTCGTACATGATTATCTAATGATTATTTCCTAAAAGTTTCATTAAAATCAGCCTGATGGTTCTTGAGGTATTTTGCTCACAGACAGACACAGTTCACTCCAAGTAGTTATTGGCAAATTTTTAAACAAAGATTTTGTGGAATCTTCTGGTGCTCCAAATATGTCTTAGGGATCAGTCTCAGCTACTACCACATCAAATTTTAGGTACGTATCTGTAAAACCTATTGAGTTATACCTATTTTGTGTTTTTTAAGGTCAGGTAGGTGTGGCAGCCATCTTGAGTTCGGTTGACTTCAAAAGTTAATCAGTTGTAGATGTGCATCTGGTGATTACTTTCTGCATGTTTCATAAAGATTCGTCTGCTAGTTCATGAGATGTTTTGGTAACAGACACACACGGGCGAAAACATTACCGTCCGCCTTTGCCTTTGTGGAACTCACTTGGAATCGCCGCAACAGTTGCCCCGGATCTTCTCGGTTGCATTTTCTAAACCACCAGCTCAGCAGAGATTTGTTTGCAGAAATATGTAGGAAAAAAAAAAAGCTTTTTGTTCTCTCCTTCTCCCTCCTGCAGGGAATGACCCCCCTCATGTACGCCTGCGTCCGCGGCGACGAGGCCATGGTCCAGATGCTCCTGGACGCCGGAGCCGACATCAACAGCGAGGTCGGTGTCGAGCCGTCGCCGCGGTTTTTTTATTGACGCCGTAGTTTGTCCTAGTTTAATGTGCCTCACTCTGAACCTCCCCCACCCCCAACCCCACCTCCCCCCTCTCCTGATCCCCGTCTGCTCTGTCTCACCTGCTCCCAGCATGCTCTCTGCTCTCCCGGCAGCTCGTTCCGTAAAGCGCTCCTGGTAATAAACGAGTATTATTTGCACGTAAGCAGAACCAGTTTCTCTTGCCTCTGAGACTGAGCTCTAATGCACTGATAGTCTCTCAGCGCTGGCAGCCACTTCATTACGTTTTGCTCCGCAGATATCCAGCAGCGCTTCGCTTTATAGCACATGAATATTACATAACTTCTGTACAAGCAGGTGCTCTTTGTGTAACTTGCTGCCGAACACTGAACTTCGTTGCACTTTTCTGTTCCGTCAAACTGAACGTGTAGTCCCAAGCTCTGTGGGGTTTTTTTCTCTTTCTTTTTCCTTTTTCTTGTGCGTGTGTCACTGCTTTAGTCTTTGGTTTCGCTTGTGTTTTTGTGGAGTTCAAAAAAAAATTAAAAATTAAAAAAAAACGCTCGCCCTTCCCCTCGTAGTTGAGTGTTGTGATTGCTCCGTTTGGTTTTGTGTAGGCTCTGACCCGAAAACAAAGCGCCGTTCGAAATCAGTCGTCGATGCTCGCAAAGGCACGGCGTTAAACTCCTACGAGTGCGGACGGTTTTCAAACTCGGCCGTGAAGTCGAGGTTTTTAGAGGGATGAGGAAAGGCTTCTCTTTCTCTGCCCGCTGTTCGCTCCCCCCCCAAAAAAAAAAAAATAGTTGAAAACAAACAGCCTGGGGAGACGAGCTCGCTGCGCTGGTGACATCTGCCCCATCTGGGGCCACAGCCTCACCTCTGGTAACGCTTTCAGGCAAATCGATTCTTCTAGCAGGAGAGCGACAAAAGCCAAATCCAATCCGGGAACCCGAACGTTGACAAAAGGAAGCGGAGCACCCAGATGGAACGGTCCGATGGGGGCGCCGTTCGGTCCTACGTGCAGACCGCCACTGGGCACTTTAACGGTTTGACTTACAAACACACATCTGGGCGTCACAAGTAGTGGCAGAGGAGTGACGGCGTTGTACCGTCCAACAGTCAGTCAAAACGGCGACAGGGGGTCAGCAGACACAGAGGACACCTCATACTTTACACAGAACTAACAGCACTCGACAGTTTCATAGGAGTTGGTTTGAGGGCATCGTATGGAGCCATTGCTCAGGTGACACGAGGTTAGAACTAACACACATCATGAAGGGTACGCTAAGAGAGGATTGTCATATCTTCTTATAGCACCCTCAAGTCAAGCCACACTGGGTCTTGTTTACATAGATGGCTGCGTTCAGACTGGCGTCCAAACTGGGAGGCGTGGATTGTTGATAAGTGCTGTCATAACAGTCCTCTGTTACCACAGTTGTATGGCGTCATGAAAGGAAGAGGACCGATCCTGCCGAAGCACACCGGTTATTCCCGGCATCCTGCTGTAGGGAGCCTCAGGGTATGACCTCAGGTCACTCGTGGCAGTGATTTGTGACGCCTTCCGCGTGTCTTCCCCCCTCCCGAGACACCACCCTGGTGCAGTCTTTCAACAGCGCCCGTCTACTCAATGTCTCTGCGCGGACATTGTCTTCGATTGTCTCATCAGGGTGCCTGTAATTATAAAGTCATTAATACTTGATTCCTCTAAACAAACAAACAAAGCGCTAACAGTCCCATTGCTGTTTAACGTTAGAGCCAGAATGAAATGCGACGTCATCTTAAACATTTGTTTGGCTCAGCGCTGAAATCGCTTCGACCAGTGTCGCGTTGTCCCGTCGCTGCTTTGTTGGCGAGTCAGCGCCAAAGCTCCTGCATGTTTGATGTTTCGTGGTCATTTTCTTTCCAGTTTAAATTATTATTTTATTTTATTTTATTTTTTTTTATTTTTTTTCAAAATGAAACTCCACGAGAAAAAAAAAAATTGAAAAATAAAAAGTGAAGCCAGACAGACAGAGCGCCCTCAGAAAGCCTGGTCATCAGGCAGACGCAGGTCCCGGTGTCACGCTCACAGAGACGAAACTCAAAGAGGAAAATCTCCCTCTGCCATCTTGCCCACTTTCGCTTCCAACTCTCCTCCCCGCATACTGCTTCTCCTCCCTCTACCGCCGAACTTCACCTATGACTTCCCAGGTGCCAAGCACAGTAAACAAGCACCCCTCAGTTTATCCTGAAACGCGCCAGGCGACGCCACTCACTTTCGCCGTGTTGCACGGACACGTCCCTGTCGTGCAGGTAGTGACGTTTATGACCTGTAACCACTAACCTCTGGCCCTTGACCTCACCCTTGTGCTGAAATGAGGATAATGATGATGATTGCAGTGGTGCGTCATGCTAAGGATGATGCCAGGTGTCCTTCTATTTCTCCTTCCTTGGTCCTATCCATGCAGTGATACTAACAGGACTTAGTTACATATTTAAACAGTTTGTGAAGCTGTGACCCCACTTTGTTTTTTTGCTATGATAAGACTGAGGAAACTCCCAGAGCTGAGCTAAACAGAGCCGCTCAGCCAGCCTGATACACAGCCTCAGGGACACCAAGTGTCTCTTCACTCTTAATGAATGATAAGTTTTGTTGCACTACTAGTGCTGTTGCCTCTAGAATTATTTTTCAACATTAATATTCATCACCACAATCAGAGTTTTGGCAACAGGAAATTAAATTCTTCCTCTTCAGCTCAACATCAATAGCAGCACCAATTAAGAAAGCGTAGCTAGAGAGTTTAGGAGTGTGTGTCTTTTATGAGCTCCCCGACAGTCGAGTCTTTCATTTTTGCCAAGTCTAAACTTAACGCCCCGTCTTCCCCGGGCTTGTTTTGTTTTTTTCCTCCTCTGTACTCTCTCGCCTCGTTTGTCTCCGCCGTTCTTCGTCTCTGCCGCAGCTGCTGCTGGATAACAGAGCCAACGTGGAGGGCGCCCTGCAGGATGGGGCGGAGAACTACACGGAGACACCGCTCCAGCTCGCTGCTGCCGCAGGTAAACGGGATAGACGCGGGGCGCCCGCTTGTTCGATGCGGGCATTCTTGTTCGTGGTGAAGGCGCACCAGAGAGGGCGCTCTCGCACAGTTTTAAATGTCTGATTAATTCATCACCTTTTAGTCACCTATTAGTCTTTCCTACCAATATGTGGGTCCTACATTTCATATTACCAAAAATAATAATAATAGTGTTTTGTGCTGGTGATCGTCTCTCATGACCTTGAAGAAAACAGGGAAACCATAATATTGGTTAAATTGTAGGAAATGTCAGGTATGGATACTATTTAGAAAACAACACCACGCTTTAAATATTACGCTGCCAATAACATGGTACTTTTTTTTTTACAAAAAGAATAATCTACTATATTAAATATGTGATTAAAACATACATTGTATAATTGTAATATGCATAACTATCCATTGCACAGAGCTGTTAATCTTAAAAATCGATGTACTTGCTTTAAATTTTACTCAAAACCAAATAAATATTGATTGAACCATTGATACAAGTCTTGTTAGCTTAGCTTAGCAAACAGCTAAACTTAGTAACAGGTAAAATTATGATATTTGTGACCAAATCTGCCCATTCGCTTTTTTTTTTTAATTTTAGGTTATTTTTTTACTTCTAACCAAACAAAAACATTTTTTTTATTGTTTTATTGTAACATTGCCTGGGAATCAGCAGAACCTCAAATAAGTCACTGCTAGCTTGACATGCTAACAGTTTCGTACCACATCCAGCATTATTTATTGATGTTTTATTTACATTAAAAGTCTTAAATCGGTTTTAATAAGCTGAAACACAGTCGTGTTTTATCGACCTTGGGAAGGAGTGGACAGCCATGTTGCCATGGTAACAAGTGATTTAAACTCACAGCCACAGAAAATGAAAACATTTACCAACCTACTAATTGGATAATAAATAATGCAGATGAAATAAAGACCACAGTCTCAAAGCTAATTTGGCTAATGAATAGCAACGAGTGAAAGAGTTTCTAAGCAAACAAATCATTTGTTGCAGGTTCAGCCTCCAGATGAGACTTCTGTCTGTTTTACTTTGTCATTTTTATGTTACAGATAGAGCATCTCAAATAATAAGCACTGCACGCTTCCAGAAATAAAAGGCTACTATTAATTTGATTTAAAAGTAAAGAAATTGTTTTACAAAGTTGCTTTAAACAAACAAAAAAACCTAATATTTTGCATAATTAAAGCTATTCAAAAGAGCGCGAAAAGAGCTTCCATTTGCCTCCGAAGCTTTAAATGCTGTAGATGCTTTTAAGATGTCCAAAATAAAAGCGGGAAAGAACAAATTCCTTTCAGAGACCAGAGAATATTTGGTGTTTTCACTGCAGCTATCACCAAGGCATTTTACAGCAAAAGCACCACACTCTGATAATTTGATGAGAAATGATTGACCTTTCAGTGTTAAAGTAACACAACTATTGTTTTTTTTTAATGCATTTTGTACTCATGTATGGAATTCTTAATGCTCCTTAGGTAACTTTGAGTTGGTGAGCTTGCTTTTGGAGCGAGGAGCCGACCCCATGATCGGGACGTTGTGTCGAAACGGCATCTCCTCCGCCCCGCTGGGAGACATGAACTCGTTCAGCCTGGCAGCCTCGCACGGACACAGGTGATACCAGCCCTCCTCCAGCTGGGGAAAATGTTTGAGTTATTTAAAGTTAAAGCGACAGGTCCAGCATTTTGAGGTAAGGTTCTGAACAATTGATATCTTTCCTGTTGTAGACAGCTCTTTGAGCAACTTCAATTTGGAAAAAAAAAAAAAAAGAGTTTAATTCTTACAAATCTGATAAGCTAATGGCTCGCTAGCAGAGTGGATTGATTCTATTTTAACACAACTCTAATCTCAGCTATTTGTACTAACGCTGTTTTATGAACCTTTACGTCACCGTCAGCTTTGCTTTCGAGTTATTTACGAGTATAAATAGCAGCAGCAGCTAGCTATAGCTATGGCAGGATTAACCCTGTAATGCAAAACAAACAGCACCAAAGGTTTTTGATTGTAGTCGTTTAAAGATGAGATCAACCCACTTTAGCCGGCTCGAAGCAGCTGTCACCAGTTAGGTCAGAATTAAGCTTATTTCTCCAAACTGGGGATGTTCAAAGAGCTATCTACAACAGGTGAGATATTAGTTGTTCCTAACCTTTCCACAGGACCCGACTATAAAAGACCTAAGCTGTCTTGTTAAGGTTGAAGCCTAAATATGTAATACCATTTGGATATTAACAGTGTCATAAAAGGATTTGTGATGATGGATAAACTAAATAATAAACTTTTATTGAAAAGAACAATAAGAAGAAAAACGTGCACATGTAAGGGATTATGCAGGAAAGGCGAGTAAAAAGGGCAAAAACAAAGGATCTGAAAAAAGCAACTAAAAAGGGACGAGGGTTGGACTAAAACAAACAAAAACACACACCCAGCAGATTCTGGATTCTTGTGCTAAAACAAGCTTTAATGATTAGCATCAAAGTGATGCGCCGCTCCGCCCGAATCGAGCTCCTCCGCGTATAGCAGATGGCGGATCGGCCTGCGATCACACGGAATTTGTTCGTGTGTCAAAATCAATTCCTCTAATGTGAAGACATCTGCTACCAAACCGTCCGTGTGGTATTACTGTGTCACAGTGCCACTGCGGAGATTCGGAGATACGGCAACGTTACCGTTAGTGGACTGCATCGACAGTGGCCTTTAAAAAAAGAACAAAACAAAACGTGTGACCTTAAAAGTGCTCATTAAAAAAAATATGAATTTAAGCATAAAAATGGTTCCCCTGAACTATATCAAACGGTGCAGTTCGAAAGCGTTCACTCCAGTAGTTTTCCTGAAAAGTTCATATGCAGTTCTGAAATGATGGGGGGGGGGGGTACGCACTCAATGTAAACAAAACATTCGGCCAATTAGGTTGGCCGTAGACTGCTTCTGGTTGGATCAGATGGGCAGCATTTCGTAGCTCATCCAACTCATCCAAACAGATTTGTCTTAAATTTGCTGATATTTTGTTATCAAGTCTTTTTCAATTCCGATTGTTTTACAAATCTATCTGCCTGCTTTACTTACTTGTGAATAAATACGTACCAATATATTAAGTTTGTCTGACTTTTCAGTCCCAAACAGCTCGTTCAGGAGAATGTTTGCTCGTTTGTTGTTTTGTGCTTTTTGATTTTTCGCCGTTTTAATATCTACTTGCAAAACTTTTCAACGAAGAAGCATTTTCTGCTGCGTTACCGAGTTTTCCCTCTGCCTCTGTCACCGTCCTGCTCCCTCCTCCTTTTCCCAGGAACGTCTTTCGGAAGCTCCTGTCCCACTCGGAGAAGGACAAGGGGGACGTGCTGTCCCTGGAGGAGATCCTGGCCGAGGGCTCCGAACCCGGCGAGAAGAAACTGGCTCCTCAGGCCAACTGCGGCGGGACGCTGCGAACAGGAAAGGCCAGGCTGCGGGCCCTGAGAGAGGCCATGTACCATAGCGCAGAGCATGGCCATGTGGACATCACCATTGACATCCGCAGCTTAGGTCAGATTTACTAATGCATGCCTCAGTGGCACACATGCCTCGCTCTGTGGTGCCTCCAGCTGTCCTGCAGATGTGCTCATGCTGTGCCTGTCCTGTCCGGTCTCACCCTCAGCAACTCATCCAACCATGACACAGTCACACAAAACCCACTTATAGGTCTGATAGTTAAGGATGAGGACGGAAGCACATCTTTAGGCTCTGTTCGGTCTTTGAATGTAGCTTTTTTCAGCCAATTGTCTGAATCTCTTTAGTCAGTGTCACGCTATTTGTATTTCTTCTTTTGGAGTGAGCTGATGATCTGATTTATGAACAATAAAGCAGCAAACTGGTCGGTTTTACACGCTTCAGAGTCGCTGCCTCCCAGCTCGTCTGAAGCTCGCTAATTAACACATTCCTGCTAATTTACAAAGTGTTAAATGACTCATTGTGGTTCGCACGTCATGTCATCTTTTACATTCTGTGAGGCTTAAAGGTGCTCGCAGGCAGCTTTTGCTGCTCCAGAGAAATTACGGAGCAGATCCAGAGGACCCAGTGAAACAGATTATATGAAATATTACATAGTGCTGTGCAAAAGTCTTAAATCATTGCTAACAGCTTCACGCTTTGCTCCTAAGAAGCCAAACTTTCAGGTGTGGGTCACTTTTCTGCTTTCGGCGTCGCTACGTGGCTCCCGGGAAACTTGTTGGAGCACAAATTAAAGCCAAAACGCTCCTTTCCAGTTGGGTCAAATCAGGCCCGTACCATGATACTGCCACCGCTGTGTTTAACACACACAACCGGAAACCACAAAGCGTCTTGTTTAAGAGGAAAACCTCAGCCTCATCCCTGTTTATATCCAGAACATGTTTTCAAGCAGCCTTACCGCGGATTCATAATCCTAAAGTTTGAAAGACTCGGACCATTTGCAGACTCCCGATATTTGCACACTTTCTCAAGCAGCCTCAGTAATTTAAGATTCGCTGTGTTCATTAAAGGGGATATTTTATCTGACGCTTTAGATTTATGCCAAAAAATAGAAAAATCTAAATGGCTCACAAGCCTGGAAGCACCGCAGCAAAAGGTCAAAAAGGAAACAGGAACAATTTAATCAAATCTCTTTTTTTTCTTAATTTATTTCTTTTTTCAGTGAATTTCCAAGAAATGTGGTTACTTAGCTTCATTTATCCCCCCCAAAAAACAATATTATTAAACATAGCAAAGAAGTTAAAATGATGAATGACCTTATTATTTAAGATTTAGACACATTTCATCAACCTCAGCATCATCATGCTCTGGTTTCTGCTGTTTTCATGCCCATCAGTCGCCACAAGACCATTTTAAGTGTTTCATACGAAATCCAGCTGCTGTTTTGTTTGCCCGCTGCCACCTCTCACCTCTGACTTTCCGCTAACCTGACCCTCATGCAGTCTTTTTAAAAAAAAAATTGGGGGGTTTGTCCTGCGCGAGCGTATATTCACTGTCGGTTCCGGTTGTGTTTTGCCAGGCGTTCCCTGGACGCTGCACACCTGGCTCGAGTCCCTGCGCACCTGCTTCCTGCAGAACCGCCGGCCGCTGATCCAGGGCCTGCTGAAAGACTTCAGCTGCATCCAGGAGGAGGAGTACACGGAGGAGCTGATCACGCACGGCCTGCCGCTCATGTTCCAGATCCTCCGATCCAGCAAGGTGGCTCCCGACGCTCCACCGCACTTCAGACGAACACGGAGGCGGCTTCTCTGGGAACGCGAGCCGTTTTCTGACATTAACGCTCACATTTGCATACATTAACTGCACTCCGAACTGTATTATCATTCATTTGCATAGCGATTTTTTATTTTCTACAAATAGCTGAGGGAAAACAAAACTCTGATATAATTGCTTCTCCCTGGTGCTGCTGTGTGTTTGCAGAATGAGGTGATAAGCCAGCAGCTGTCAGTCATTTTCACGCAGTGCTACGGGCCTTTCCCCATCCCAAAACTGACAGAAATCAAGAAGAAACAGACCTCACGCTTGGGTAAGCCTGCATTTGTTTCACTTTATATCCAAAATTTAGCTCTTCAGTTGAAACAACAAGTTGTTTTCAGGCCAGAGCTCGCTGGTTACTTACTTTTATTACAGAAATTATTTCCAAAAGGTTGTGTTCTGGGACTCAGAGTGTGTAGCTGCTGCTGTATTCCTTTTTACTGCAGATGTTATATTCCTGTTTATTAGCCAGGAATAAATGCTTCATGGCACTTAGGAGATTCTGACATTAGATACAGAAAAACATACGATGAATACTTGTAAAGGATGAAATGTTGTAAAATTATCAAAAAAAATAAAAAAATATTGTATTATTTGATCTTGTGAGAGTAAATCCAGGTTTTTGCTAAGTCACTGCATCAATTCTGTCTCCTATAAATGCCTTTTTTTATTCCTCTGCAAGCATCTTGACTAATTTAGCACTTCACTGACTCCTAAATAAACTAAAAATGAATCATTTAAATTTTTTCCCTTCTAACTGTCTGTCTCTTATCTGGATCAGACCTGTATTTATTCAGTTAATTATTATGAATTATTGCTGGAAATTACCTTGGAAGTAAACTTTAATTGAACGCGAGGAAAGCAGGGAGTGTGCTGCAGCACCACCTACTGTTTTTTTAATGACACTATAAGAATAATGTCAGAAATTCTGATTTTTTAAAATTAATTTTAGGCTTTAAGAATGAAATATTTCAGTAGGAAATTAGGGCATTTAATTATAGATTGGAATTGATAGTTTGGTGTAATAAGTGGCCACGCCGCATAACTGGTTCATTTTACTAAAAGCATCTTTTGTGTTTATTGCGATCTGTTTTCATAGACCCCCACTTCCTGAACAACAAAGAGATGTCTGATGTCACCTTCCTGGTGGAGGGGAAACCGTTTTATGCACATAAGGTTTTGCTGTTTACAGCTTCACCCAGGTAACGGGGAAAACATTGCTCGTGTACGGAAATGTGTCCGAATGTCCTGCAGCTGTAAAAAAAAAAAAAAGTGGTGCGCCTTCATGCGATTTTTTTTTTTTTTGTGCTTGATTCAGGTTCAAGTCTCTGCTCCAAAACAGGCCAGCAGCAGAAAACACCTGCATTGAGATCAGCCACGTCAAGTACAACATTTTCCATGTAAGTTTTATAGCTCTGTGTATTCTGGGTGTCTTATCTGTCCATCTATCGTGTTCTTTTTGTTTCTATGCCTGTTTGACCAGAACAGCTGTGCCGTCATTTCTCTGACCGGTTTGGGCTCGAAACAAACTATCATCCGGACTTAAATCCCAGAACAACAGCAGTTCCGTTACGAGTCACGGCCTCACTCCTTCGTCAGAGCCTGAACGTCGACGTGAAAACCGCCGAAGCCATCTGGGAGCCTCTGTCAGGCCCTGGGTGACAGCTTAGCTTTTCAGCCTGACGTCATCTCCCCGAGTATTCAAACGTCACTTCTCGTTTTGTTCGACAAGATTCACAGTTTTATTTTTTCCCCCCATCTTTTCTACATCAGACTTTGTGTGCAACTTATGGTAGTAAAATTCAACTGCAGCTCTCCCACCTGTTCAGATAAAAATATATATATTTATAACATTTTAAAAAGTATAAATGAGATTCAAAAAACATATATACTGTATACACATAATTATATAGCTGCATTAAAAGAAATGAAACTAAGATGATTTAGGGAGGGAATGCACAGAATTCAGAAGTCTCATTATATAAATAATGCTTGTTTAACTCAGATTTTGTTTCTGTTTTTTAGGAATTAGAAAAGCTCCTCTGCTTGACCAGGTTTAAAGTTAATAATGACTGATGCTCACATTTGAACATAAAGGTAGAAGCAGTAAATTTGGCCCGCTGTGTGAAACGGCACAATATCTACAGGTAAACAAGTTCCTTCTCGGCTGCTTTTTTTTTGTTTTCCCTCCTCGCGCTTTGTTTTTTTGGAGCCGAGTCGCTCGTGTTTCTGTCATGGGTTGAGGAGGATGGAGGTCGAAGGACAAGGAGGCAGCTGACAGCCAGATGGGACCGGTAGAGTGTGGAGAGGGTGGGTTTGTTTCCAAAATATCGGACTCGGAAGAATGCTGAGCGAGACCTGGAAACACCAAAATAAAATGAGAGGATGGGCGGAGAAACAGCCAGGATCTGGAGGGGGGGGTGTCACACCTGACACATTGCAGGTGTGATTATTAAAAGCCAGTAGCAGGCGTGACAAGGAAAAAGAAAACTAAGCAGGAAGCGAATGAGGATACGTGGAACAAGAGCGACGAAACTAAAATCAAGACAAACAGAAAATCACAAAAACATTTCTGTTTTTAAAAAAAACGGAGCTCTGATGCGACACAGCCGACCTTTTAGCCGTGAAACGACGTCGCAAGGCACAACACGGCCAGTGGATGAGTTGCTTTCATTGGAGGCGAAACATTTTTCAGCCTTTCAGCTTGTCTGTCAGCATAGGTGCTGCAGCATCACAAATAAACATTTTCATAGTTCTTTTTTCCCTCATTTCACCTCCATTACTAATACAGTACAATCATAACTGCAATTCTGCTACTTTTATATTGGTTGAATATTTTATAATAATACACTGTAATATTCTGGTTTAACCTGAGCTGATTAGAGCTGACCACATGTGATTAAAGTCATAAAAATAAAAAGAAATTCAGCTAAATAAAGGCCAAACATTCCTCGAAGGAGTGCGTATCACCCTCCACCTTTCATGTCAGCGTTTCAGACTAAGATCATGAGAAATGACAGAGGTAAAGCCGTTTTGGTCAAACTTTGTGTAATCTTGTGCGATGATGCGATATGTTGTCTTAGCACGTAGTGTTGTAGATGACTCTCAGCTACTACCACACCAGATTTCAGCTCAATAGCTCTAAAACTGACTCAGTTATCACTTCTAAAATCACTTCTCTGTGACGTCCATCTTGAATCAAACTGGCTCCGAAAGGTAATCAACTGTATTTGGTCAAACTTTATTTGAAAACCACAGCAGAGCAAAGGGCTGTACAGAGTCAACAGTAAAATATATTGTTGACTGTGGATATACATCCTGTGATTACTGAGAGTTTCCTTAAAATCTGGGCTATGATTCATGAGATATTTTGCTAACAAACCGACAAACCGAGAGGCACAAATTATTGGTCCGCCTTTGCCTTCAGTGGCGGGAGAGAGGTTTTTTTTAGTTCAATTAGCAACAAAATTCTCCTTATGTCTTGTTTTTTTAATAATGTTCTTTTCAGATGGAGATTTTCTTCTTGTTCGTTTAAGCTAACTGAATATTTTCACTGTGTTTAATTCTGTTTTTGGTTTTTGTAACAGCCCTTCTTCAGAGCAGTGTTGCTAATGAGCCTTTTTGCCAAAAACTCGGTGATGCTTGCACTGGAGGGCTGTTTTCGTTCTCTGCTAATAGATACAAACTTTCGAAAGGAGCTCTGAGCCCGCTTTGCTTCCCTGACGCTGTGTTGCTGTGTGTTGCAGCTGGTCATGCAGTATCTGTACTGCGGAGGCACCGAGTCCCTGCACATACGCAACACCGAAGTAATGGAGGTAAGAGCGAGCGGACGCCTGCGGAGCAGCTGCGCTCGGCTAATCCCCCCCCCATCCTGCGCCTCATTCTGTCTGGCTGTACTGTTCCCTTCCCGCAGCTCCTGTCTGCAGCCAAGTTCTTCCAACTAGAGGCCCTTCAGAGACACTGTGAGATCATCTGCACCAAGAACATCACCACGGAAACCTGCGTGGACCTCTACAAGCACGCCAAGGTGAGCGGTGCTCGTTACTCTAGACACAAAGCTCCAGTTTCCCGGGGAAGACCCCGTGGGATCGCTGAAGCCGCTTTTTTGTTGTTACCTGGTTAAACATTTCAAACGGATCCACGGGAGAGCAGAAACAGAAGGGAGAGAAGCTGTTGATCATCTAATATCCATCAGCTGTGGCTTTAAGTTGCTATGGTGATGTTAGGAACCTCCAGACATCAGGCAGAAGCTCCTGCAAAAAAAAAAAAAAAAAGAAGAAATACCAAGCTGTGCCAGCAGGTGGCGATAACGGCTTATCCAAACAAATGAGTCTTTATCGCCTGCTGCAACTCGCTCAATATTAGAGATATTGAAAAAGAGAAAAAATCATTGAGCACTGGACATTATTTTATCTCAACAGCTGAAGCTGAATTTGGGAACCTTTAGCATAATATTTACATCAAATATGCAGGAAAGGAATTTGTCTTTAAGGTTTTGATACAAAAACAATCTAAATAAAGAAAATAGAATAAAAAAGAGAAATGAAAGTGACAACAAAAAAAGACTAACACTAAGAGTTTAGGGAATATCTTTGTGAGGAATGACTATTAAGGAATTACTTTGAATGAGGATTTATCCGAATAATAGCCAGCAACAAGTCATACTTTAGTAATCTAAGTTTAGGCATAAAAAGGGGAGCAGGGGATCAGTATTCCTTCAAGGACTGCTGGGCCTTTGATTGATTTGACAGTGTCCATTTTCTGTCACTTTTTAATCTTTTTATCGCGCAAAGTTTAATGAGGAAATTCTCTAAATGGATCCTGGAAGACGCAGAAACTAAACAAAGTCTTCACATGTTGTCGTACAAGAAGTTGTTTTTGTTTTAAGTAGAAATTTCCATTGGCCCCACAGAAGCTGCTGTTTGCAGAGCTGATGCGATCCAGGCTGTTCCCCCTCTGGATCCCGGGCCTCCTCCAGCTCTCACTGACTCGTGTTTCTCCTTGTTCCCTTCTCTCGACCGCAGTTCCTCGGCGCCTCGGAGCTCACGGCGTTCATCGAGGGCTACTTCCTGAAGAACATGGTGCTGCTGATCGAGCTCGACAGCTTCAAGCAGCTTCTCTACGAGCCGCCTCCCGCCGAGAGCCCCGCGTCCAGCCCCGGCATCTGCTCCGACATCCTGCAAGAGCTGGAGAAGACGCTGGCCACGCGCATCCACTCCATCCACCTCTCCACCTCCAAGGGCTCCGTAGTGTGACGCCACCACCCTCCGTCCCCTCTCTGGAGCCCTCCGGTCCAGCCGCAGCATCTATGTAACGTCACTTTTAGCAAAACATTGTCCTGCTACACAAACCCCCGTTCACCTGTCCTGACCCCGCTGGTGAAACAAGATCCGTTAGAGGTTTTTGTTCCCAGGAATTCCCTTTAATTCTGACCTTTTTTTTTTTACTTGAACTCTCGTCCTCCCACTGCTCACTTCACATCCGATTCTATAAGAAAAACACCAGATAGTTTCATTTAGACCTAGTTAAACCTTTGTTTGTGCTTTCAAATAAACCACATGCATGAAATCCACGCTTCACTCGTAAAATTCGGATTTCAGCTCAAATCCATGCAGCTTCGAGGATATCTCTTAAATAGACTTTGGTTTACAGGTGACAAACCGGCAGGCCTGAACAGAACCCTCCGCCGTTCCGACCCATTAAAAGTGATCCGTAGCAAAGCCAGGAGGCAGACTCTTTTAGGTGGACGTCCGTTCGTTTCGTTCTGTCCGTTTTGTGCTGGACACGTTTCACTGTGTTACCGTCTGCCGCGTGCAGAAGCCAAACTGATCACGGGAACTTCCACCGAGGCCGCCGCCGCCACCGCAGCAGCAGCAGTGCTGATTCAAACAAACCACGGCCCACTCAGAAGAATCTATGCTGACCGACCCGCCCCCCGAAACATGGACGTCCAACTGGGAAATTAAATTGTGATAACTCCTTTTTTTTTTTTTTTTTTTTTTGCAACAGAAAGCAAAGAAAATTGCTGCTTATTAACTTTCAATTCGCTGCAGATCGGAGCAGGATTTGGGGAGATGGGCTTTAACTGACAGGAACTTCAGCAAAGTGTAAATATCAGCTGAAAGTCATCGTACCGGTTCTTTCTTTCTTTCTTTCTTTCTTTTTTTTTTTTTGTAAACTCTTGTATAAAGTTCTCCCACACTTGCTTGGCTGATGACACCGCTGAACGTGCTCCCCCCCCTCCCCGCCGCCGCGTGTCCCGTTTTACGGCAAGTTGCATGTTTTGTCCTCCTGTGTTTTGCTTCAGGCGACCCAGGGCGGTGTGGGACGCCGGCTCCTCCGACCGAAGTCCAAATCGAGGGTTTTTTTTTTTCACCTTGAATTGTTTCGCTCTTTCTTAAAACATTCCAAACAATCAGAGTAGATTACAGGACGTAACGTTGAGTTTCATTTCTGCGCCAGACGAGTGAATATCTGCACACTGTCAGCACCGAGTTTAATCCAGACATATTTAATCTGTATCCTACTGAAGCAGCAAACCGTGACCCAATCGGTGCAGGAAGGAGTTGATTTTAAGGTTTGGGAGATTTGGGAGGTGTCCTGTTCCAGCAGAGTCTCGATCACTGTTTGGTTCTGATTTGTGACCCGTTAAATTTGATCGCTGCTTGTTATTTTCATGTCTGGTAAGAAATCAAGTGTTCTGTCTCAGTGCTGAAAATGTGCAGCGATTACAGGGACGGTTCGGAGCCTTTGAGGTGGGGTTCTGTGGAAAGGTTGTGAACGACAAGCATCAGTCCAAAAAGGAACATAAAACAACTTTAATCTAAAAAATTTAATCGGATTATAATAGCTAACGATGCATGGTGATTACAAAACGCAGTGAAAATAACTGAAATTGGGTGAGATATAAAGGATTATAACGGCTAACAGATGTTTTAAAACAGCTGCAGTTCTCTTTCATCTTGGCCTCGTTCAGACTAGCCGTTAGCTCGTCAATCCGGTCAGAAATAAACCTTAATTCTCCAACCTGAGGCTGCTCAAAGAGCCATCCACAACAGGTAAGATATTAATTGTTTGCAGCCTTTTCACAGAACCCTACTTTTAAAAGATCTGAACTATCACTTTAAGTAATTATTTGCAAACAGTTGTATTTATACATGGCTCTTTACCTTGTGCAGATAAAGAAATATTTCTAAAAAAAAAGCTTTTTTTTAATTTTAGATAATTAGGAAATAAATCCCCTAATACCAAACTAGAGCAGGCCAGGAATATTAACCCTTGTATTTAAAAGATGACGATTTTCATACAGTTAAAATAGTATTTTAATTTAAAAAAATGACAAACTTTATGACAGCTTCCTCTCCCTCAGAGGAAATCACAGATTACTGATGAATGTAAGAAAAAAAAGCAGTAAAAGTTGAGAAAATGTGCAATTTTACCGATCCAGCAGCAGACCAAAAAAAATATGTTCTTTCCTGTTTTTAAAAGGCTTTCGATGCAAATGTCTGATCAGTGTTCATATTTCTCCTTAAAGCAAACTTTACATTTTAAAAAGAAGGAAAAAAAACACAAATCTTATTAAAATATTGTAGCACACTCAGAATTAGTCACATTTTTGTTTTGGCCCAACACGTAACTTTTAAAGAATTATAAGAGAACATATGGATTGAGTTCTGTAAATAGCTACAGAATATAGATATTATACAACAGTTTTATTTTCTTATATACATACATAGCACTATATATTTTATTTTGTGTCGGCGCTTATTTTGTTTTACAAAAGCAAAAAGGATATGTAAAAAAAAATCAAATAAAATATGCTTTAAAACCTTTAGATTAAGCAATATCTCCATTTGATTGTAGTACAAAGTGAGCTAAAGTGTAAATGGCAACTGAGAGAGACATCATTTAGAGAAATGCGTGACTGAAAATAGCAAAAAAAAATAATTTATATATTTTTGTTGACGTATCTGTGGCAGCCCATTTGTTTCCCCTCTGAATGCTTTAAAGAGCCTTCGTGTGTTTTAAAAACATGGTCGAGTCGTGACATACTCCCACGTTCTAAGGCGTTATATGAACATGAACTGTAACTTAAAGATGCAAACCATTTTTTGTCTCCACCGAAAGGGGTTTTCTAATGATGTCAAGCACTTTTTTCTCCCCCCTCCCCCGTGCCGGTGTTACTGTAGCCTCACACACACACACACATGATCAAAGTGTTTCACCAGTGAGCTCGAGTTCAACTTTTCTTGTGATCCAACAGCAGCTGAGTACAATAAAAAAAAATGAGAATCAACTCGAAGACTTTGTTTTTTTTTTGTTTTTTTTAATTAGTCTCGGTGTCACGCCCGTAGCAAAAGGACTGACTTTAGCGCGTCCCATCTCTTGCACTTTTTCTCAATTCCGAACTGGGGTCGACGCCGCAGAGTTCGCGTCGGTTTGCATGGCTCTTCTTGTTTAATGTCGTTAGGGAATGTGCTCCGTCGCAGCAGCTTCGTCTGAATACTCTCCTTTATTTGTCTGAGCACTTATTATCCTTGCCTACTTGTTCCATGGTGAGAAACGCTATTTCCCACAGACGCAGTGGAAACATGCATGGGATGGTTCAAATCCACACTGGAGATTAAAAAAAAAAAAAAGCTAGTTTTTTTTTGTTTTGTTTGTTTCTTTGTTTGTTCGTTTCCTTTGATGAGAACATGTATATTGTAAAAAATATATATATGAAATATAAATTATACATGGTGTAAGAAGCAGAGATGTGGTGGAGTCTAACAGCTAAAAGGAATGTTACACTCGTGCTGCAGTTTCTGTCGTTCCATGACCTGCTATTGTGGACAGCTAATAAAGACCACAGTTTGAAACACCTGAACGTCTTTTAGTCGCTTTGTTTTTGCCAGATAATGCCGTTCAAATTAATGTTTTTTTTACCCTTAGAAGATTTGAATTGATTTCTAGTGTTTGGAGGATTAAATCTGACGACTTTTATCCCCACGGCTCATCAGAAATGCTCCGGTCTACTATTTCCACAGATGGAAAATGTCAGATTTCTGTACCTTGCTTAACTGGTTCCACTCAACTTCAATTAAATGGTAAAAAAAATAACAAATGTCTGAAGGTTTGTCTTTACTGATCGGTTCACGGACAACAATGGGTTCAGAGGATTTGTAAGGCTCTTTAAAAACGTGGAGCAAATATAGCTTTGGGTGTGTGCAAGTACAGGAAGCACCTTGGGACAATCTTTATTACCGTCTGCCTAATCCTTCACAGACATACAACAACAATTCTGAAAAACGTGGATTCTTTATTCCCAAAGGAACATAGTAAACATATCAAATGTTTGAACTAAGACGTTGTACCATTTTGCAACTAATTGGGTAAACTGGCAACAGGTCAGTGAGAGGATTTGGTGTAAAAAGAGTGTTTTTTTATTTTATCTCAGAGTAATGTCCCTCAATGGAAAATTAGACAAACTTTATATATGCCATCATCTACAGTTCATAAAATCATTAAAATATTTCAACAATCTGGAGAAATCTCTGAGGTCAAAGGTCAAAAGGTTGAAAGCTCATGTAAAATGGACTGAAAGGAAAGAGGAAAACTGTTTTGTGGTCAGAAAAAATGAAATTTGAAATTCTTTTTACAAACCGCAAACACCACATCCTCTGGACTAAAGAGGAGAGGAACCTTCCAGCCTGATATCAGCACACAGATCAAAAGCGCGCCTCTCTGATGGTATGGGGGTGCATTAATGCCTATGGCATGGACAGCTTACACACCTGGGAAGGCACCGTTAATAAAAAAAATAAATAAATAAAAAATCACTTTTAGGTTTTACAGCAACATATGCTCCCATCCAGGCGATGCCTTTATCAGAGAAGGCTTTGCTCATTTCAGCAAGACAATAATGTTAAACGACAGACTGCATCCATTACAGCAGCATAGCTTCACAGTAGAAGAGTCCGGGTGCTGAACTGGTCTGCCTGCAGTCCAGACCTCCCACCAGTTTCAGACAGTTGCACATCATGAAACAAAAACTTCAGCAAAGACCCGGGATGGTTGAACAGCTAGAATCCTCCATCAGACAGGAATGGGACAACATTCCCTGCAAAACCTCCAGCAGCCACTCTCCTCAGCTCCTAGATGTTTACAGACTGAGGGGCTGCTTCACGGTGGGGAAACATGGCTATGTCTCAACTTTTTTTGCAATATTACTTTTTTAAGAACGGCACGTTTAAATGCACTGAAAGCCTTTAAATGAACTTCTTCATTTCCTTCGTGTGCTGTAGTTTATTAGAGCCAGGATCAACCTTTGAAGTTTTAATAAGCTCAGTCGTCTCCAAACACTGGAAACGCTGTTCGCCAACTCAGATGGTCGCAGATCTCGTGTTTGTTCAGGACTTAGTGGGTGGATTAACACATATCTGCGTCTTTGGTCAGAATTAAGGATTATAGCGTTATTACAGGAACGAACAGCCTTTGGAGAATTATATAACGCTATAAATCTTGGCCATTGAATCATCTGAAAATGAGAACAACGAATACCAGCAGCAAATTTGACTTAATTGGATTACTTAATAGGACTAAGCTGAAAACTTGTTTGGTGTTTAGTGTTGCAGGTGTCAGTGCATTCATGAGGAATTGACATTAAACATAATTAAAGACTCACAGAGTATTTTCAAAGGACAGAAACAAGGCAGGCTTCTTTCTTCGCCTCTTTTCCACAAGGTTGCCGTGTCCTCTGCAGCAAAAATTCCGGCCCGGCTCGGCTTATTGCTGCCAGTTTGAAGCTGTGACAAATGGGCTAGGGGATGCCCTGTGGTGAGAGAAAAAGAGAATCGAATTTTAGCACTTAAATTATTTTACTGTATATTGAACTCGTGGGTGTTTTAGAAATTCTGCTTGCATGACAAGCAGAAACATTGATTAAAGATACAAAAAATCTGCATTTTTTCTGTTTGTCAGCCAGTCCAAAATGAAAAAAAAAAAGCAGTAAACGAAAGATTTACTGTCTAAAAAGCATATAATTATAGCAAATCTTCCCACTGGAGAGGTAAGAAAATAAACAATGTAAAACTATTATTGTCAAGCATAAATTTACTTAACCAACTGATAATTTTGTTTATTTTAGCTTCTATCTGGGTGTCTAAGGATATTAGTTGAGATGTACAGTTAAAAGTTTATATTTATATATTTATATAGCTTTATTGGCTACAAAGCAGCCTTGAAATCCAGATAAAGCTGTGCACATTTCAGAAGGTATTTCAAGCAGCTGTGACACAGTAATCCAATATAAAAACATACACTCAACTTATGACATTGATAAATGTGATATTAAATCAATTTTCTTGGTATTTTTCTCTTTCCTATTAAAGTTTATTTAGCGTTGATCTTTGGCGTCATTTCACAAAATTACCACTAGATGGCAGGGTTAGTCTGTCTAATGTTTGTTCGCAGGTCAAACACGATTATATTTCTTTTTATTTAGAAACAAAGGTTGTTAAACTCTTTCACGGTGTAAGCGTATTTCGCAATGTTAACAACATGGGTTTGTTAGAATGTCAGAACATGTGAATATAATAGCCCATGTCGGCAGAATAAAACTTCTTGTAGCTACTACGCATGCGCACTGTGGAGCAGACTATCGAGCCGCCCTTCCTCTCCGCCTTCTGGCCCCGAAGATTCGTGTGGACGTCGACTCAGAACAGCCCAGAGTTTGTTTGCCTCTCTAATTTAAAGCTTTTTGTCAAACTATGGAGAGCCCGGGACCAGGTGGAAATGGTAAGCCAGTGGGGATTTGAATACGTTTTGCCCGTAGCGAGTTATGAGGGTTTATTTTGGAGTGTCTTCGCCCCATTTCAAACATGGCGCAACCCGCTCTGAGATGGCGGCGCATTTGTGCAACTTCGCACGGCGGAGGAGCTTATGTGTCCGCTAGTTCATAACTCTGAGCTTAATTTAACCGAGAATAGTTACCTAGCAGGTGGTTTTCTCTTATCCATACAGTGATATCTCAGCTGGTGGATTTTTGTGTTAGTTAGATTGCGGTGTAGCATCCTAACGTTTGTCAAATGTTGCCTTTAAGGGCTTCTACTGAACCCCCGGTTAGCTTCAGCTGCTAAAAACAGCTAACGTCTGAAAGCAAAACAAGAGTGTAAATTGTCACATATCGAGTGGTATTTTTAGATGACTTGTTTCAAAACATCATAATCACTTTTATAAATTCAGCAACGTGGTTGGTTTGTAGAACAACTAGCGCTTGTTGCTCGTCCCGTACAGTTCGTATTTACGATACGAGAATTGATCCTTAAACGCATCAAAGGTTAAGTTTGTGAAATATGGCAGGTCGTTGTAACATATATTAAAACCACGCCGTTATCTCTCTAATTAATTTATAAGATAGCAATAATAGCGTTCATCTTCGTCTAAATTACTTAATATATGAAATATAAATTAAAGATTTGTAATTTAACAGTCCTCATAGTAATATTAAAGTCTACAACTGAGCTGGTAAAAATCCTTCAAAGGTTTAAGTGTCTATTTTAGCATTTTACATTGACTGAATGTGTATTTCATCTGATTAACAGATATACATAATTACTCCAAATGCATTCTGAATAGCTGAAATGTTGATTTTAGTTTAATAGAATTAAACTGTGCGATTAAGGGCTACACTTATTGTTTAGATAAATTGGCTTGCCATATTTGTTGACCATATTTCTTCACATAAATACATAAACTGTTGAAAAGAACCTTTGACATTATATGCAAACAAAACAATGGTATACAGTATTTTAAGTGGAAATAATTTATAACAAAAATGTAAATCTTTCCCAGATCCACCACCTCTCCTGCTGCCGTCTCTTCGCCTCTTCATCCCCCCGCTCCGCCTGGTGTCGGCAGCCATGTGGCACATCGTGCAGCGGGGAAGCGTGCAGGACTACGGCATGGTGGAGGAGTTCATCAGCACTGTTACAGAGATCGTGCCGGAGCTGCTGAATGCAGATCAGAAGGCTCAGCTCCTCCTGGGACTCAGGGCACGGGTAAACAAAGATAATATGACACATGTGTGCGCGCTCCACTCCAATATCAAGTTTGATATTTTTTACACTGACGTGAAACATTTCTTGCAGGTTGTTCTTGAGTTGTGTCGGTCCGAGCAGACTGTAGACACAGAGTCCATCCAGATGCACCTGGACTGGATAAAGAGCCTCATATCAACTTGGACAGCACTGGTTGGCTTGTTAAAATGTGACATGTAGATCAGCTCTTTTGGCACAGTATTTTTTTCCTCTCAGCATAAACTGCAGCTGTGCTTTGTTTGGTTTTTCCCCAGTCGTGCTTCGCAAATATCACTGTTCCCGAGTCGAACTTCGTGGATCAAGTGGACCTGCTGTTAAAGGAGCCCGAAGAGAAGGAGAAGTTCTTCCAGGTGCCTGAATAAGCTCTTGTATCTTAGCTCCTCGTGAAGCGTCGCACATTCAAAGGTTGTTGTGTTAGTAACTGCTCGCCGAAATGTAAACTGGGATTGTTTTCCTCCAGGATGTTTTCCCTACAGATTTTGGACCCGATTATGACAACGCTCTGCAGATGCTGATGTTGGACTTCCTGTCCAGGCTGGAGAAGCTCCTCCCAGTGCCGGACATTCAGCAGGTAGAGGAGCGAATGTTGGAAACAGAACCTTCTCAGCACCAGTCACCTCCTCTCATTGTTTACATGCAGCACAACACTAATTCTTTCAGAGGGCACCACGATCAGTGAAGTCAAATTAGTGTCTGTAAATACACTTAAACTATCACTTGATGTGAATTAGAAGTGAAAATAGGTTGATCTCAAACTCTTAATCCTCAGTAAGAGCCCAGTTTTTGATTTTTTTTTTATCTGTGTACTTCTCTCTGCTTTCTAGACCGCTTCCATGCTCAGTGCCGTCCCCTCTGCCTTGGAGGAGTGTGCACACTCGGTACCCGACCCCCAGCACCTAAAAGCTGCGCTGCGTTACCACATGGCGCTCGGACATTTTGATTTTTCTGATGAGTGTATGTGTTTTGTCTTTTTTTGTTTGTTTCAACTAACATAGAAGCAACATCGAAAATATGTTTACTTACCGCTAAACAAGGTTTCTTCATTTCCCCACAGATGAAGCTCAAACCATTTCACCCTCAGCTGGAAACTGCATCCTGTCGTCGCTGTCCCTTCCTCGGGTTGAGAAGGTTGTGATCCATCCTGACCAGATGGAGGCTCCGTCCGAGCAGCAGCAGGACCGCCTGGCCGTCAAAGTGGAGGACGAGACTGTCACCCTGCTGGACTACATTCAGACAGAGCAGCCTTCCAGTCCTGTCGAGCCCACCGATCATCAGGAAACTCAAGTAAACGTGGAGGAAGCAGCAGCAGCAGCAGCAACAGCAGCAGCACCGCTCGAGAATTTAGATGCTGCCTTAATGCCTGCAACTTTTCAGCCACTGAAGGAAACCAAGAGACTCCGGCTGAAAAGAAAGGCTTTAAAAGCAAAGAACGATGCCATTAAAGCTAAGAAAAAACGAAAAAAACACCCCAACACTAAAACGTGCCCCGTGTGCAATAAGACCTTCCTGCGAGCTGCAGCCATGAGGCGACACAGGGACATTCACAGTGCAAAGAGGAACTTTAGGTATAAGTGCGGCAGCTGCAACAAACGATTCAGGGACCAGTACGATTTAAAGCGACACACTATGCGTGTTCATGAAAAGGAAGAAGGCGCCGACAGCCCAAAAGACCAGGAATCGGGAGAAGCCAGCACTTCGGAGGTGCTGGATAATAAAAACTGTTCGCTCTGCGGGAAATATTTTGCCCGACAAGGAGATATGGAGCGGCACATCAAGTCCCATTCGTTGGACCGGCCATATAAGTGTTCCTTCTGCGAAAAGAGGTTCAAGAGCCCCTACGTTTTAAAACGACACGAAAAGCAGATTTGCAAGAGCAGAGAGAGCAAGCAGCCGGAGAAGGGGGAGGAGGAGGAGGAGACTCTGCTGACGGAACAGAACGAGAAGCCGTGCTCAAACCCACAGCCAGAAAACAACGAGGAGCCAGGCTCGAATCTGCAGCAGGAAAACAACGAGGGACGCCACCCGAATCCACAACCAGAAAACAACGAGGAAGGGCGCCCGAATCCGCCGCCAGGAAACAACGAGGAGCCGCGCTCCGATTCCCAGCTGACCTCAGACAATTCGGAAAAGGTCAAAGTTTGTCCCATCTGCTGCAGGGTCCTTCACCAATCCCGGGACCTCAAGAAGCACTTGCGATCCCACTCCGAGGAGCGCCCCTTTGTCTGCGTCACGTGCGAGAAGGGCTTCAAGTACAAGGACACCATAAAGAAACACCAGACTCTCAAGGGCCACGAGGGCATCCGGGTGGAGCAGTGCAAGAAGCTGGAGCAGATGTTTGCTGGGGTCACTCCTCAGACTTTGGTTGATACTGACGAGCTGGAGAAGGAAGAGAATTCAGAGGCCCCTGCAGAGACGTCTAAGGAGGGCCCGTTTGCACCTGTACCGAGCATCACGAACAAAAACCTTAAGGTGTGCCCTGTCTGTTCCAAGACATTCGTTAGGTTCAAAACTCTGAACCAGCACATACAGTGCCACACGGTAGACTGGCCGTATCATTGCATCCACTGCGAGAGACGTTTCAAACACATAGATGGGCTTAAAAGGCACCACCTGTATGCCATTTGCCGCAACAAAAACATCCGTTTCCTGCGAAAAAAGCGGCCCAACGAAAACGAAGGGAACAGCGCTGACCCTCTGCCAAAGATGCCCGTGTGGTGCTCCAACTGTGGCAAATACTTTCAGGAGCTGGCCGACTTGAAGGAGCATCAAGAGAATGTTTGCAACGTGGATTTAGGTGTTCTGAAGAAATGCGGCGACTGCGGGAAAGAGTTCAAGACCATGACGACGCTCAAGGTGCACCAGAGGGTTCACAACCCGCTCTTCTGCAAAGAGTGCAAGAAGGTGCTTCCAGACGGGCCCGCCTTCGAGAGGCACAAACTGATGCACCGACCGGTGCAGTGCACGATGTGCGACGAGACTTTCACCGTACTGCGGCGCTTGAGGGAACACTACGAGAAGCAGCACGACTTCACCGGACCGTTTCCTTGCCCCGAATGCGACAAGACCTTCACCCTGCTGTCCTACCTCATCATCCACCAGAGAATCCACAACGAGGTGTTTCCTTTTGTTTGCGACATCTGTCAGGAGAAGTTCAGGACCTCCAACTGCCTGACGGTTCACCAGCGGAAGCACACGGGGGAGAAGCCGTTCCTGTGCTGGCAGTGCGGGAAATGTTACCGCTCGGCCTCGGAGCTCACGGTGCACATGGGGACCCACTCAGAGGACAGACCCTGGGCGTGCACGCAGTGCGACATGGCCTACCGCACCAAGATGCAGCTCCGGAACCACGTGGAGCAGGTTCACATCGGCGTCCGGTACCCGTGCACCACCTGCGGGAAGCAGTTCATGAAGGAGATGTCGCTGAAGCGGCACGAGCTCCTCCACACCGGCGAGAGGCCTTTCCCGTGCAAAGTGTGCGATAAGCGTTTCCTGACCGGCAACGAGCTGCTGCGCCACAGCAGGTACCACACGGGGGAGCGCCCGTACAAGTGCGAAAGGTGCAACAAGGCCTTCATCCAGTCGAGCTACTTGAAGATACACATGCGCCTCCACACAGGAGAGAAGCCATATAAATGTGACCTGTGTGATAAAAGCTTCAGGTTGTCCAACAGCTTGGTGAAGCACAGACATACCCACACCAGGAAAACCAAGGATTTTGTTTGTGAGGAATGCGGCCTGATATTCCTCCAGAAGAAGCAGCTGCTGGAACATTCACTTACTCACGAGGAGAACATTGCAACGTCATTCCCTGCTGAAATTGAGATAGAATTTGAATAAAGTTTCATTTATGGGTATAAACTTGTTTATCTTTATGATATCCGTTTTTTTACTGTCAAACTCCCAATGTCTTCATTTGATTTTGTTTTCAAATTGTGTTAATTTTGTTGTTTGCATAATTATTTTGAATCACAAATGTTTGATTAGACATGTCTGAAAACAGTTTAATTTCTGCTTCAATGAATTTCTTAAAGAAATCAGCCTTGAATGATATATTTTGTTTTATTATGTCATGTGAAAGGCACAAACTTGACATTATTGAATAAATAAGCAACATTCCAGACATGGATGACATGTTTCTTCAGTGATTGGTGAAACTATGTTTTATTCGTTTCATTTGTTTAAGCATATCAAGCTGTAGTAGATAAGCTTTTAGTTAATTTATTATAAGATCTTTACTAATATTTGAACTCTGAGGCAGCTTTGTTTCCTTAATTCATGTCACATTTTTTTTTTCTTCAAGTAATCAAGATAGCCAGTTCTTTGAACAAGATATGTTGTTTTATAAATCCAAGCTTTTTGGTTTGTTTGTTTGTTCAGGTAAAAAGAAATGCAGAAAAGAAGGAAAAGACAAACATAACGTAAAATCCTGATTTAGTTTTATATTTTGACTTAATTTCATTAAGGGCACTGTAACCCAAATTATCTTTTTTTACTTTTTTTGCATAATTTAATTTATTCTTTACTATAAACTCATTTCTGTATGTCAGGAATACAATACATTTCAAAACAGTTAATTAGTGGCTTGTAAGAAAGTTAAAAACCCTTAAAATGAACAGGAAACAGGTTATATTGTTATTAAAAAGGTCCTGACGCACTTCCTTAAACAGCCTCTGGGTGGCACTAATGAGCAATGTAGACTGTTGTAAGCCTGTCATTTATTATTTATCATAAGATATTTACCATCGAGAGATGTTTTGTCAGGCAATAGTTAAATTATTTCACGTTGTAGTTTATTTATTTTAGAGTGACTATATGTATTTAAAATATGTCAAAATATTTCTAATTTATAGCTGATATAAACCGCTGAATAAAACCAACTTTCTCTTCTGCGCCTGCGCACTTTGAACAGCCTACCGAGCCGCTCTTCCTCTCCGCCAACTTGCACCGCAGGGTCGGGCGGACGTCGACTCACAACATCCCCGAGTTGATTTCTTTCTCTAATAGAATATTCTCCTCTACGATATGGAAAGCCCGCAACATATCCGAAATGGTAAGGCAACGAGAGCTGTGATAGGTGTTGTCGGTAACGAGTTATGGGGTTTTCTTTTGGAGTGTGTGCGCCCGATTTTGAACATGGCGTACCCCGCTTTGAGATGGCGGTTGGTTTTGTGCTATTGCACCGCCAACGGGGAAACTGGTGTGTGCGCTCGGTTTAAAAAAGGAGCTTGAATCCGCCCCGATAGTTACCCAACAACAAACTGTCTCCTTATATATGTTTTCATGGTGTTTTAGGTAGTTGAGGTTATCGACAGTAAGTTTAAGATAACTACCGCAGACTGTAATGGCGCCTTCGAGGGCTTCAGCTGAAGCGACAGTTAGCTTTAAGCTAAAAACAACAGACACCTGAAAGGAAACCAAACGTTAAATTTACACACCTACCAGTACTTTAAACTGAAGTGCTATGGAAGACAATCACTAGACGTGGTTGACCCAGTGATAAAAACGACTACCATTGCTATATTTACCACTCTTTTTTTTTAATTACGCTTGTCTTTTCGTTCGCTTTTACGACACGTTAATATGTCCGTGAACACACCAGGAGGTAACTTAATGGAACCGGTGTGCTCTTTTACTAACCTCTAATTGGCTTAATTATTACTAACAACAGTGATAATAAGGCGTCGATATTGGTCTAGTTTATAAAAATAAGTTTGTTTTACAATATAAAATAACATCAAAGTACTTTTTGCTCCAAATCAAGATCGAAATCTGATCTTTAAATAATAACTTTATATCTGACTAACTTGTTCATGCATTACTAAATAAATATGTGGTTTATTTAGTTGCTTTAGTTATCAATTGTTAGTATTTTCAAAGTAGTATAGCACTAATTAAGTAGGTTAAACAATTATAGCATTATTGTATATGATGTAATAGCCAACATTATCTAGTTAAATATGATTCAACTACATTTATACAAAAGCTTTTAATAAACAGGAGGTGATATTTAATTTTGAGGTCTTCAACTTAGCAGTGAGTTGCTTACAAAAAAAATCTATTTCCAGTTCTTTTGTGAAATTGATTTAAAACATTTCACCGGTTTATAACAAAAATGTAAATATTTCCCAGATCCACCACCTCTCCTGCTGCCGTCTCTTCGCCTCTTCATCCCCCCGCTCCGCCTGGTGTCGGCAGCCATGTGGCACATCGTGCAGCGGGGAAGCGTGCAGGACTATGGCATGGTGGAGGAGTTCATCAGCACTGTTACAGAGATCGTGCCGGAGCTGCTGAATGCAGATCAGAAGGCTCAGCTCCTCCTGGGACTCAGGGCACGGGTAAACAAAAACATTTAATAGCCACTGTTGCACACTGCAGAAGGTAATAACTGAATCTTTTGAGTACCAAGTCCATTCATCTGAAATCACAGGCAAACCTCACCTTTTTTGTTGAGGTTGCCTCATAGTGGAGTAGGTCTTATTTAGCCTGGGAGTGTGTGTTGGATTGAAAACCCCTCATCCCAAGGAATCACCTAAAAAGCTTTGCTAAAGCCCCAAAGTGACAGTGACAGTTGACCTCTGCGTGTACTTTTTGTTGTCTGTATAGCGTAGTAGCTGTTTAGTTTATTTATGCACTGAAATAAAAACATTTCTTGCAGGTTGTTCTTGAGTTGTGTCGGTCCGAGCAGACTGTAGACACAGAGTCCATCCAGATGCACCTGGACCGGATAAAGACCCTTGTAGCAACATGGGCGGCACAGGTTAGCTTCTTTAAAACTGGGATGTTTCGATCAAAAACTGTGGAGTGGGGTGGGTTCTGCTTATACTACTTTCTTGTTGTTCTTCCAGCCATGTTTCGCAGATGTCCAGTTTCCCGAGTCGAACTTCGTGGATCAAGTGGACCTGCTGTTAAAGGAGCCCGAAGAGAAGGAGAAGTTCTTCCAGGTGCCTGAATAAGCTCTTGTATCTTAGCTCCTCGTAAAGCGTCGCACATTCAAAGGTTGTTGTGTTAGTAACTGCTCGCCGAAATGTAAACTGGGATTGTTTTCCTCCAGGATGTTTTCCCTACAGATTTTGGACCCGATTATGACAACGCTCTGCAGATGCTGATGTTGGACTTCCTGTCCAGGCTGGAGAAGCTCCTCCCAGTGCCGGACATTCAGCAGGTAGAGGAGCGAATGTTGGAAACAGAACCTTCTCAGCACCAGTCACCTCCTCTCATTGTTTACATGTAGCACAACACTAACACAACACAATGTATCCTTATCTGTGTTGTCCAGTCCAGTGACCCAGAAGTCTAAGTTGCTGTTTATGAATCTCCATGGTCATGAGAAAACATACCATGTCAATAGGATGTCTTTCGGGACATGTTCGAAACATTTTAACTCTTCAGAGTCGACGGACGCGCCGG
>NC_051447.1:7541400-7613404 GCF_001649575.2 Kryptolebias marmoratus | reverse complement strand
ATTGTAGGTCTGTTGTGTTAATACAGTAGGTCAAAAGTAAAATATTACTTGAAATTCACACTTGGNGAGGTTGTGCTGAAAAAAATGACCCCAAACATGGCAGGTTAAACCACTTTTAGGGTGAAATATAATGCAAATTTAAAATAGTCCAAAAAACGTCCAGTTTCACCCTAGACCCCAGAGGGTTAAAACCAGTACACAATCTAACACCTCAGACTGCAGAAACTGTAGGACTAAAAACCTTTAAAGGGTCCAAAACCGTAGTTTATCTTGAAACAACTAACTGGGCCCATGCCAGCTTTAACTGGTCAGTGTTAGACCACTGTGTGATGATATTTATTAAATGTGACCTATTTGTTTTCTCTGTATTTTTGCATCTGCTTTTCTAGACAGCCTCCATGCTCGGTGCCGTCCCCTCTGCCCTGGAGGAGTGTGCGCACTCGGTGCCCGACCCCCAGCACCTAAAAACTGTGCTGCATTACCACACGGCGCTCGGACTGTGCGATTTTTCTGGTGAGTCTTCCTCTGCATGTATCGTCATCTCTTAGTCCCAACTCAACTAATGGTGAAGTGAAAATAGAGTTTAGTGGTGTTCGAATTGGACTGAATTTACAGCAGTGAAGAAAACTGACAAAACTGCAGTATTTGAGTAAAAAAATATATATTTCCGTCGACTATAAGTAACGCTTCATTTAGTAGAAGTCAAATACATCTACTTGGTGAAGTATGCCTTTGAGTAATTAGTTTTGGCTGCTAATTTTAAAGATAATTCACCACCAACAATACAAACTATCTCTACGAATGTAAAGAATTTGCTGTGAAGGTTCATTGAAGTAATAGAAAATCCAAATTTCCCCACAGACGAAACTCAAACCATTCCAGCCACGTTTGGAAACTGCATCCTCTCGTCGCTGTCCCTTCCTCAGCTGGAGAAGATTGTTATCCACCCCGACCAAATTCAGCTGCAGCCTTCTTCGGAAATGCCAGGTTGTGTGACCGTCCAGGTGGAGGGCGAAACCGTGACGCTGCTCGATTACATCCAGATCGACCAGCCGCCCGGTCTGGAAGAGTCCGACGATCCCGAGGAAACCGAGTTAAGTTTGGACGCAGCCGCAGAGGACGCAGCGGCGCACGGGGGTTTGGGTGACGCCTTAAAGCCGGCGGCTTTCCAGCCGCTGAAGCAAAGCAAGAGGCTTGAGCTTAAAAGAAAAACTTTTGAAGGGAGCGACGATCAAATGGAGGCTAAAAGGCTACGAAAGAAATACCCCAACACTAAGACGTGTCCTGTGTGTAGTAAGACGTTCCTGCGAGCGGCAGCCATGAGGCGGCACCAGGAAATCCACAACGCAAACCGCGACTTCAAGTACAAGTGCGGCAGCTGCGACAAACGATTCAGGGACCATTACGACTTGAACAGACACACTATGCGGGTCCACGCCAAGGGAGACGTGAGCAACAACCCTAAAGACGAGGACTTTGAAGATCCCAGCACCTCTGAGATGCTAGAAAGCAAAAACTGCTTGCTTTGTGGGAAGTATTTTGCCCGGGATGTAGATATGAAGCGGCACATGAAGTCCCACTCGGAGGACCGCCCGTATAAGTGCTCCTTCTGCGACAAGAAGTTCAAGAATCCTTACGTGCTGAAGAGACACGAGAAGGAGATCTGCAAGCGCAGAGAGCAGAGACGGCCCAGGAGGAGAGAGGCACCACGCTCCAATGTGGAGCCGTCGTCGGAGGTGTCAGTGGAGGGTAAAATCTGCCCCATCTGCAGCAGGATCCTTCCGTGCACGGCGGATATCGCAAAGCACTTACGGTCCCATTCCGAAGACCGCCCTTTCATCTGCGTCACGTGTGAAAAGGGCTTCAAGTACAAAGACACGTTAAAAAAACACCAGATCATTCACGGGCACGAGGGCATCCGGGAGGAGCAGTGCAAGACGGTGGAACAGATTCTCGCTGAAGTGGACGCTCAGCACTGCGAAGATGCCGATGAGGTAGATAAAACGGGGCGGAGTTCAGAGGAGCCTGCGAACACTTTGGACAAGAACCTGTTCGCGCTGGTCACCAAAAAATCCCTTAAGGTGTGTCCTGTCTGTTCCAGGGCATTTGATAGTGTCAAAACACTGAATAGGCACCTACAGTGCCACACGGAGGACCGACCATACCACTGCATCCACTGCAAGAAGCGTTTCAAGCACATGCACGGCCTGAAAAGACATCAGATTTACGCCATATGCCATAAGAAAAGCGCCCGTTTCTTGTGGAAAAAAGACTTGCGAGCTGGGCCCAGTCAGATGGAGGTGGGTAGCATGGATCCCCAGCAAGGACCCCCGCTGAAGATACCGGTGTGGTGCTCCAACTGTGGCAAGCACTTCGAGTACCCATCTGCCCTGAAGGAACACCAGGAGCACGTTTGCAAGGTGGAGATCGGGGACGTCATGAAGTGCAACGACTGTCGGAAGGAGTTCAAGAGCATGACGCTGCTCAAGGTGCACCAGAGGATTCACGACCCGCTCTACTGCAAAGAGTGCGGGAAGATCCTCGCGAGCGAGCCCGCCTTCGAGAGGCACAAACTGATGCACCGACCAGTGCAGTGCACGATGTGCGACAAGACTTTCACCTTACTGCGGCGCTTGAGGGAACACTACGAGAAGCAGCACAACTTCACCGGACCCTTTCCTTGTTCTCAGTGCGATAAGAGTTTCATCCAGTTGTCCTACCTCATCATCCACCAGAGAATCCACAAGGGAGAGTTCCCGTATGTTTGCAGCATGTGTCCAGAGAAGTTCAGGTCCTCCAACTGCCTGACGGTTCACCAGCGGAAGCACACGGGGGAGAAGCCGTTCCTGTGCTGGCAGTGCGGGAAATGTTACCGCTCGGCCTCGGAGCTCACGGTGCACATGGGGACCCACTCGGAGGAGAGACCCTGGGCGTGCACGCAGTGCGACATGGCCTACCGCACCAAGATGCAGCTCACGAACCACGTGGAGCAGGTTCACATCGGCGTCCGGTACTCCTGCACCACCTGCGGGAAGCAGTTCATGAAGGAGACGTCGCTGAAGCGGCACGAGCTCCTCCACACCGGCGAGAGGCCTCACCAGTGCACCGTGTGCGGAAAAACCTTCCTGACGGTCAACGAGCTCCGACTGCACAACCGGTACCACACGGGGGAGCGCCCGTACAAGTGCGACGTGTGCAGCAAGGCCTTCATCCAGTCGGGCTACTTGAAGTCACACATGCGCATCCACACGGGAGAGAAGCCGTTCAAATGCGACATATGCGATAAAAGCTTCCGGTTGTCGTACCACATGAAGAAACACAGGCGGACCCACACGGGGAAGACGAAGAGCTACGTATGTGAGGACTGCGGCTTGGCGTTCTTCCAGAAGAAGGCTCTGTGGGAGCACTCGCTCAGTCACGACGTGAAAATCGAATCGACGTTCACGGATGAAGTGGCAGTAGTATTTCAGTAAAAAAAAAAAGCAAAAAGTTCAATTTTTCTTTTCATGACCTTCTAAACCTTTAAGATCTCCAAAGACCTTTGAGTTTATTTGTGAACTTGGATTTTGTTTACAAGTTGGTGTCCTTTTGTTTTTGCTCCACTTTAAATTCTAAATGAAATAAATATTTATCCAAGCACATGGGTGAAGCCAAGAAAAAGATTCTGCCTTTGTGGATTTTTGATCCAGTGAATCAAACCATAAATGTTTCATTTTTGTTATTTTAATATATGCAAGATGAGAGTTTCTACATTTATTTGCTTTGTAATTTTAAGGTTTCTTAGTTGGGAAGACGTCATCGTGCTCATGAATGTATTTCCCACCGTGCTTAGTGTTTTTCAGCTGTTGTCTTCCTCGGCCAGTAGATGGCAGTGTAGTCCTGCTAATGACTGCCGGGGCTGTGAGCGGTGCCCTCCTGCTGCCACAGAGCGTGTTGGGGCATCCTGACACAGAAATCACAGATTTTTCCTCAGTCAAAATCTGTACGCCAGTTCTCAGGAAACGCTGAAGGTAATACACACAAAAAAAAGTTCATTCACGTGGTATTTTTTTTGCAGATAAATGTGTTTACTTGGGCCAGTTTTGCTCTCGCGCGACACTAATTTGCCCACTTTGGTTATTGCGAGTCAGTATTTTAACCTTTCGCCTTCCTCGGTCTTTCGCCTGACCCCAGCTGATCCTGTCTCTGGGAGAAGGTGAAAGACTGACTGAATGGGAGCCTCCGGAGTGTCGGGAGCAGATCACTTCTTTAACCCAAAGCATATTGATTTATATGGGGTTGTAATTGCTTCAGTGTGTCCTGGATCCCCCCCCCCCCCCCCCGTAATTGAGGCCTGGCAGAGGGCTCTTTCCTAGAGATAGCCTCGGCGGTGCCAGATGGCGAGGAGCGCCGAACCCACCCTGCAGCCAGCGGGGGAGAGTCGGGGGAACCTCGCCACCGCCGCGCAGGCACGGCTCCCCCCTGGCCCGGGACGAGGTGTCACCCGCGGGCCACCGGCCAGGCCTTAAACGCAGCATGAGGCAGCACACATCCCCCCCGCTGCATCACCCTAAGCCTGATCTGAATATTGGCTCCCGTCTAGGATCGGTTCCTGCAACCGCATTAATTACAGGGCCTAATATTTGTGCAGCTTTTTGTTTTGTGTTTGTGTTTCTGACTCAGTGGAACATTCCTGGATTTTGTAATGGATGGGAATGTCTGCACGCCGCAACAGGTCTAATTGTGTGAAGGGGTGGCGGTGGGGGCTAATAAAGTCAACACTCCGCATCTGGGGATAACCCCAGCCGGGTTTCACCTGCACTTCAACGGGCATCATTAGTGATGCTTTAAAGTAGAAACCCTGAATCTGGTGGTTTGTGTGATTTTAAATGGCTGCTTTCATCTTTTTGAATCGGTGAAATAAATTCTGATACATCAATCGGAAAACGTTAGCCAAGAAAATCAGCCAGTCAGCATCTCAAAGCTCAAAGGGGCTTCTTTTGTCTTGTTTAATCCTGCCAAAGCAATATGAAAAGGAATTAATAAAGTTTCCCAAACCAGAAAAGCTGCACTAACCAATCTATCCGAATGTAAGAACATCGTTTTGCTTTTTCTCAACCTTTTAGGATCAACTGCTGGGTCAAATCCACCTGAATACTTGTCATAAAAAAAAAACAATTTCTCTCAGATTTTTGGTCTCAAACTGACCAAAATGGAAAGAGTTTTGCACGGCTTTTACAATGCATCTTTCTATTAGAAATCTGTTAGTGTTGATACAAGACAAAGTCTAAGTGTCTTTACTTTTAGCTTGCTAGAATATTTCTAAAGAGATGCGCTTGTGTTGACGTTATGGCAGGAGTTCAGCTTGTATTTATTTCTCTGCTAACTGAAATCCTCCTGGCTTCATAAAACCGATCAGGAATGAGCTCGACAAACCCAACGAAGACCAGATCGTTGTCCGAAATCCTCAGCTAAATCCTCCCAGGCTTGACTCTACAACCATGACCTCCGACAGCTCAGGGTGCTTTTTTTGTTGCACGAGGGAGGCAAAAATCAGAGCGGCTCCTATCGCAGGATGTGACGTCATGAAGGAAATCCTCAGCTGCTGCTCCTTTGCAGTGAAAGGAGTCAGCTGCGGTGGTTCGTGCCCCCTCCTGGATCTTTTGCTTTTGTGACCCGACCATGGATTAGCAGCAGGAAACAGGTGTATAGATACAACAGAATTTAAAATAAATTTGTTCACCTGGGAATAAATGGACTGAGATGGCTTGTGAAGTGTGTCTGAAAGGAGGGGATCCCCTCAGGTCATAGGTGTCAAACTCCATTCCTCGGGGGCCGCTCTCCTGCATGGTTTAGATGCGTCCTTGCTTTTAAACACCTGCTTTAAATGGATGACCTGTGGAAATGCTGCTGCAGAACGTCATGATTTGGTGAGGAGGTGAATGAACCATTCGAATCAGGTGTGCTGGAGCAGAAACACCTAAAACTTCCAGGACAGCGATCCTCGAGTCCCGGAGTTTGACACCCGTGCCTCAGGTTAAAGTGTCGTATACGACAGAATAACACTGAGGGAAAGCCAAGGATCCATTTTTTTAACGCTGTGGACGATTTGTTTGCGTGGCGTTTAAATCCAGCTGGCTTCAGTTTGTTCACAAGCTGTCCCGGCTTTTTGATGCACTTTTAAGAGAGGAATCTCAACAAAAACAGAAACCCACAACAAAGTTTTCACTCTCTCTTCAGCTGCTTTAGTTGAGGTAGTTTAGATGGGTTTTTGTGTGTGAATCGGTTCAGAAGAAGCGAAGTTCATTCCACTTTAAAAGAATAAGGAGGACCAATCCTACACTGAAATGACAGGAGCAGCTCTCCTTGAAGGAATGCATGTTGTGGATGTGTGAATGACTCTCAGCTACTACCACACCACAGTTTAGCTCAGTAGCTGTAAAATTGATAGTTATAGCCTCCTTTGTGTTTCCCAGCTGTGGTGGCCATTTTGAACTTGGTTGACACCAGCAGTTAGTTGCAGATGAGCATCCTGTGATTACATCTGAAGGGATTTGTTCTAACCCGTCCAGTGGTTCGGGAGATATTCTGCTAACACGACAGGCACATGACCAAACATTGTTGCCCCTTCGCTGTTGGGTGACGAGCAGTTGTGAAAGATAAATCCTCCTAGTTGAAGTTAAAACAGATTTTGGAAGACTGTGGTCACTAATCCGTTTACAGATACCCCGTCGTTCTGACAGCGCAGCGTATGGTTTGTTCGCTTTAGAAGCAACGTTTCAAAGACATAAACCCCACAGTTTTAGTCCGGTTTGATTCCGATTACACAGAGGGTTGAGTAATAACCCTAACCCAGTCTCAATGACTCTGCTGCACACTGATTTTTGTTTTCATCACCAGTGAAATGAGGAGGGGGCACGGCCTCAGAGTTCAGCTTGCTGGAAATCCCGCCACAAACGGTTAAACTTCCCCAGAGAGAATTTTCTGAAAAATCAGGTTTTTGATCATCAGCAGGCTCCACAATTTTTTTTTTTTTTGCCAAAATCCTGTGACCCCTGAATGTTACTACGGAAACACAGCGTATCAAAACAAGAGCCCCATTTCTTGCGTTTGCTCCGTGACGCACCATTTCTTTTTTTTTTTGTTTCCTCCATGTGAACGGCACAGCGGAGTGCTTTGATAACAGTTTGTGCACGAGCGCCGCACACAAGCTCGACCGCCGTGCTTTGGAAAGCAACGCACGCATTAAAACATGTGCAATTACCCCCTCCAATCACTCGCAATGGATACCCTACTTCTGTTGTTCTTGCAGAGCTCCCCCCCCCCCCTTTTTTTTTTTTTTTTTTTCTCAATGGGTGAAGGAGGAAATAGGGAAACCACTGAGCTGGAAAAACACTCAGACTAATAAACAGGCAAAAGAAGGATTGCTCTTTTAATCAAAGGTGTAGGTGTTTGCATGTCCTGAAGTGAACTTGTCCATGTGCTCCCCAGACCTCAACCCTCCCGCCCATTTTCGGTCCGGACCCCTGCACTCCTCTAACAGCATCCTCCGTCTCGCTTTGCCCTGTCGCTGCCGAGCTCACACGGGTTTCGCCACAGCCTTATCTCGTTCGTCACGTTTTCGTTCCTTTTTTTTGTTGTTGTTGTTGTTTTTCTGCACAGTTGCCTAGAACTCGTGTGCGTTTGCATGTCTCTGACTTGGACATTTGTTTGGCCGCGGAGACCCAAAGGGATCTTGTTCTGTGAGGAAAAAAACGTAAAAAAAAAAAAAATCACATGGCTTTTTGGACTGCTCTGTGCTAACATGTAAGCACTGCTCCGAATGAGGTGATAGAACTCCGTTTGGAACCAGGAAACTGTGTCGGTGTCAAGTTCAACTCGCTAAATAAGGCCGATTTCTCATCCGGTTGCAGAAATGGTGCATTGTGGCGTTTTCTGAGGGTACGTCGGATGGTGCAGACGAAACTTGCAAGAAAATGTCTGGGCATTATTTTAGCTTACATTAGTACAGAGTTTTGGTGCAGTAGCTGCGGAAATGTTCTAGTTTTTATTCCCTTTTATGGGATCCACCTTGGAATAAAACCGCTTGCAAAGATGAACCTTTCTCACGGCAGAAGGGAGAGTGTAACAAGCCTTCCTCTGGTCAGGGAGTTCACTGAGGTGGACGTCTTCGAAGACAAGGACGTGAAGGGGTTGGGCGGAAGGCGGCGGTGGAGGGGGTTCGATACTTTTGCAATCGAAGAGAAAAGAGAAGGCGGGAGAGACGGAGAGGGAGAAAACTTGGCACAGAGGCAGTTCAAAGAGGCAGAGGTAGAGCAAGGGAAGGTCAGCCACCCCTTCCCACCTTCCTCTTCCCACTACCGCATCAGCGAAATACAGAGCACGAGCCCATCACGGCTGTCTGAGTGCAGCTACTGCGATAAGACAGAAATCTGCCATGGAGCATTTACACGCCACAGGTTGTGTGGGGATCTTTATATGTCGGTGTGTGTCAGTGAAAGCTGAGATTGTTTTCACGTAACAGAGAGGCTTAAGGGAGCGGCCACGTCCCCGAGCCGATGCTAACAAGGTCATTATGGACCAGCTTTGTCCTGATCGAAGCAGCACCGTTGTCCCATTCTGTGTGTACCAGCAGCTCCTGATGATGGTGCAATCCAGACGTCTGCAGCATCAAAAATCGTTTTAAAAAAAGTCTGTAGCATTCTTTCACAGTGGTATATCGATTTTTGAGAACGAGTTGTTTTGTAAGCCTGAAAAACAACAAAATCTAGGCACTCATTTGCCATTAGCCTAGCTAGTCTTCCTCCATGACTGATGTCCCAGCTGAGAAGGTACTAACTACTGATAACTATTTAACAGAACATCACTTCAAAGATGCCAACTATCCCTTTAAACTTTAAGAAGAAGGTGAAAGACATTATTGAATAGAGGTAACAGCCTCTTCTGTCCCTCTCTGCTGTGCTTCAGCTCCGCCTGTATAAAGCCCCGCCTCCTGCAGAGGTGGTTGTCATGAAAATAGGCAGGTAACCATGGCAACCGGTCTCTGATTGGTTGATTTCAATTCAGGTTTTGTTTAGTGTAAAAAAAACAAACATTATATAAAGGGTCAAGCAGGTTTGTTTTTATTGATTTTTCCATCAAATATACATATATGCCTGGTTCCACTTCCCACGTTCTGTTTCGCAACATAAGTTCTACTTGGACCATTACTGCTAACGGGCCGCATCCCCAGCTCGGGTCTTCAGCGTAAACATGCACTTATGCGACTGACTAATAAATAAAAATAGGATTAGCTTAAATCACAGTTAAGCTTTTTCAGGTCGGAGTCGTTTTAAAATGGCAAACACCTGCTTTTGAGCTGAGCTATATATATATATATATATATATATATATATCCTTTTAATAAACTTAAGACCCCGCAAAATTCTCTGGTGACCCCGTGAAGTTCCTCGCCCCTTATGTTGAGCACCGCTCATTTTACCGAAGTTGGGGTCTGAATGCACTGTGGTTCAGTTTTATAGTCTTTTGTTGTGTTTCGCCTGCATTACCTGAACTTTTTGCACGCTGGTGTCCAGCGAGCGGCACTGGGTGACAGAACTGAGCTCACGTTTAATGATTGGATCAGTGTTCACATCTCCTTTCTTGTGAAAACAGCTCTTTGAGGGCCCCCTGCGACCCCTCAGTGAGCCCATAGCCACCCTGGAATTAACATGATGACATCAGGTGGCCCTTTCACACTCTTATCAGGTGTTTGTCCTTGCGTCAATAAGCAGACACAGAGAGGAGAATCAGGTTTGATTAGTGTCTTTTCACTGTAAAAGCCCACCTCCTTTTGTTTTATTGAACCAGAGCATCTTTCAAGCCAACATGTATTGACTGGAAATCAAAGAAAAATCTGAAAGGACCTAAATCCGATGTCCCATTTTCCCCTCATATTCTCTCCATCTTACATGTAGCTTTTCCCATTTTGCTTTTAATGGGTGCTCAAGTTAGAGGCAGTGGAAATTCGGTTCTAATAGTTCCCCCCCTTTTTTTTTTTTTAATCCGATCAGCCTCCTCGCTGTCGGATTACGAGGTGCCAAATTACGCACGGCCACCGAGGGTCCCACCATCAACCTTCACCTCGCCCTTAACTTAACTCCTCACCCTGCCCCATGAGCCCATGGAGGCACAAACCAGCGGGTCGTGTTCTGTGAGGTGCTGATGTGAACCAAATCTCCGAGAGATCAAAATCCCATCCCATTCAGAGAGAGAGAGAGCGAGAAAAAGAGAGAGAGAGAGAGAAATGACGTTATTTGAACGCGTGCCCAAAACCCCTTAATGAATAACTTAGGACAAGGAGGAGGCAAACGCTGGCCCAGCTGTTTCCTGTTGAAAATGTCTGTGTAATGTAGATAAATGTGAGGGATTTTCTCTCTAAATCCGTCTCCTGTTCGCTAAATCTCACTTCTCCAAATCGAGCCTGCGCAATGGAACAAAGTGGGAATATTGAGATGTGAAATTGCCGCATCTCATCCTCTTTTCTTTTTTTTTCTTCCTCTCCCTGATTTTTTTTTAATGACTTCAAACAAGTTGCTCTTTTTCGCCGGGGTTTGTCTTGCGGAGACCCGTGGGGATGTCTTGCGCTCACTCCTCTCAGTGGCCTTTATGTGATGTCCTCAAGGTAATTTACCTGATTTCCTTTGACACTATAGATTACGACCTTTTGGTTCTTCACGCGCACGCTGTGCTTACACTGAGCATCCACGTTGAAATTTGCCCAATAAAATTAAGCTTTTTGCGCCTTTTTATATTTTACGCATAAAAAATGTAGACTTATGATAATTTCTATAGCTTTGTTTTAAAACACATTTGCAGCAATGTTTGTTTTCATCACAGATTATCCACCTTTCGCTTTAATTGACTTATTTCTTCATTTTGAAGGGTCTGCATGAATCGTGCATGAATGGGATTTTCATCCTCTGTGCGCCCTGCATGCGCTCCTTTTCTCTTTTTTTTCTTTCTTTTTCTTTTTTTCCAACAGAAAGCCTTAATGCAGTTTTGAAACTTTCGCAGCAATTACTGCTGAGTGCGCATTATGAAAAACTGAAATAATCTTTACCTGCTGCTTGGTTTATTGAGAAAGAGGAGAGCTTGACGCATCTGTGGATGATGGTGATGAGCCGTGTTTATTCTCTTTATTAGTGTTATTATTATTAAGTACATCTGGCTCAGTCGGGTTTCTCCACTGGGTTTTTGGCGGGAGAGCTGTTTTCCATCTCACATTTTTGGATCGGAAAGATCCCCTGGTGGGTTTTTCTTTCCTCTTGCATCCTTTATTTCTGAATAAGTTTGTGCGTAATAACGCGCTGACAGCTGGGCTTTTGGGCAAATGCATATGCTGAACCGGTTGTTAAAGATATGCTAAATGGGTGAATGGGTGTCTTTGATTGTTGTGGACTGTGGCAAAGTTGGTGCTGCGTAATGGGTGGATGATAGCCTCAGTTTGGATGCGCTCTGCTCGGTTGCGCACGGCGCGCCTGAGCATCGGAGCACCTCCGCCTCCTTGCTCGACTGACTTTGGCACCAAGTGGAAGTTTAAATTGAATCATTTTCCTTCACATTTCCAAAACAAAACAAAACGCCTGTCAAGTTTGCCATCTGGCTCTTTCTTTTTTATCAGTCCTTAACTAGAAAAAGCCACACAAAAAAGACGTTTATTCAACTTTTGGTGAGAACTCTTGGCCCGGTGATGGTCCGTCTCCAGCAGTGAACATGTTAAAGCTCTCTCCCTGTCTCCCCTGTGTGCAGGGTGCGATGTGCTGTATCTCCTGTAGCCACACCCTCCCACTACTGCTGTGCGTCCTCATCCTGACTCCGGCGGCAACAGGGGCGGGTCCCGAGACCCTGTGCGGGGCGGAGCTGGTCGACACGCTGCAGTTTGTCTGCGGAGACAGAGGCTTTTATTTCAGTAAGTGCACCTTTTTATTTATTCATAAAGGCTGGCTGCATGTGTCCCAGAGCTCTCCACCTCCAGGAGGCTCATAAATAAAACAGCAGCCAGTTTGGCATCATGTCTTGACTTTCACTGCATTTTTTTTACCCCTCCCTTCTTTTGCTTTCTTATCTTTAAGTTGTTTTCTTCCCACCCAACCCCCTTAATTGTTTTAGTTCTCCACTCTCACTGTTTGGCTCAACCTGTAAAAGAAAACTTTTGTAGTCATGCCCACAGAGGAAAGGCTTTAAGTGGAATTTGGCTGAAAAAAAATCTGAGAGAAAAAGGGGTAGAAACTAAATGTTGACGTTTGTTCTATTTTCCATCAGAGAATGGAAAACTACCCAAAGAAAACTGAGAACCCGGGGTTTAAATCTCCTTTTTTTTGTTTCGTAAAAAGGCACAAAACACAGCCCAGAACAGCGCAGGATACGTGAAGTTTAATGTCCCACCAGCATCCAGGGTTTCGTTCTGTCGGACACAAGCGGAGGCAGGTAGAAGCTGCCCAACCGAAGTTTAGAATCTCATCAGTCAAATTTCTTTGGCCATCATCCAGCAATTACGCCAAATTGCACAAAAACGTGCACACATCCCTAACAAAAACCCTTTTTGTGCACCAGCCGATTGTCCCTCTGACTCATGAGCAGTCACGACTGAACAATCCATTATAAACGCTTTGGTTCTGTCCCAAAGTTATGAAAGATTTTCCACATGTGGTAGACTCTGTCAGCTGCCAGTTTCAAGCACAAGAGAAGAAGAAGATATAACGTTTCGTTGGGAGATCAGCGTCTATAACACATTTTCAGTCGTTCTCTTTTCCAGTAATTGATTGCTTTTACCTTAGCCTGAACTTGGAATGGTTTGCAAATAAGCCCTTTTGAGAACCTGTTGACTGACGGAAGATTGAGGGCCAGGAGGGGGCCAGTTTTTGAGTCACGACCACAACACAGCAGAAGAAATACAAGAGGAGCAGCTACTGTATTCTGAAGCCTCACAAACCCCAGAATACTGTACACACTTATCCTAAGTGTACACACTTTAGTGATATTACTATAAGCAACAACAACAACAAATAAGGTCTACAGTCATGCTCTTGCATGTCAGCATGGAAACTCACTCTTATTCACACTGTAATACAAACTGTTACCTAGTCAAAGATTTTGGTCAAATATTCAAATATTGTACGAAAACTGAAAACAAAAAAGGATATATGAGTAAAATTTTACCCAAACAAGAAAGGATTTTAAACACAAAAACACTACAAGTTCAAATTCCAGACAAGGTTTAGTCAGGAAAGTCAAGTTTTATTATCTTTATCCACATTAAAATGTAATTTTTACTTTCTGCACTGATGATCCAGGCACTGATAAATGAGAATTGTCTTTCCAAAAGCCCATCAAAACTGAGCTGTTGTGTCTTAGAGGGTCTTTTTAAAGCAAAGGCCAAAACTTTCACAGCTGAGTGTGAAGCAGCAGGGACGGGAGTCACTCTTCTAAAAAAGGTGGAGTGCTCCCTGGTTCGGGAACAAGTCTTTGACTTAAGTGGAGGAGTTCTAGTATCTCAGAGTCTTGAACACCACCCTCTTCAGGGTTTTCGGGGCATGTCCCAGAGACCCCAGGGCAGACCCAGAACTCAATGGAGTGAATATGCATCCTCTCTCATCTGGGAACACCTTGAGATCCCCCAAAAGGAGCTGGAGAGTGTCGTTGGGGAGACGGATGTCTGGGTTTCCCTCCTTGACCTGTTGCCTCCAAGACCTAACCAAGGTTGGATGGATAAATCTAACCTAAAACAAATAGTGGTGCCAAAACTTAAATCTTTTTTTTGTTTGTTTGTTTAAGAAAATTATGCAGAAAATGGGCCACTCTCTCCATTCTTGCTTCCTAATATGTCAATTTTATTTAATAATCTAATTTTTACAACCTACAAATAAAACTTTTTTTGCATTTTTCCTTTAGTTCTATCAATCAACATTTATGATTGGCCAGTGTGTTTTTGTTCTATTAGGTTTATTTTGCTTTGTGCAAAATTCTACTGTTGCTGCACCATTATCTGCAGTTTCAAGTTTAAATTTAGAGGTTTTTAAAGGTTAAAATGTATAGAAACAATATTCAATGTGGCCCCAGTTGAAACCTAACAGAGTGCTGAGTTTAGGCTCATGAATTAGTCTGGTACCACAATTTACGTCTGGCCAGAGATGAATGTCTTATTTGCGTACCAGTCCTCAGAGTATTTTGTTAAGGCATCGCACGGTGCACTTTGCACGGACGTCACCATCAGCTGTTGTAAGGTCACCGTGCACCATGCAGCTTTTCCAGGACCTGTCTGTTCTCTGCACCATGGCCTGTGTTTGCCAAAGAACAGTTAAAGAGTTGCCAAACTACTGCAACGATGCAACTTGCAAGTCTTCTTTGTCCAGATTGCGTTGGCAACACCTGCCAGATTTGCTGTAGCGCTTCTCTTGTATATAAAATAAAACAGTCCAACCTCAAAAATGACCAACTATATGACCAAGAGTTGCTGTAGCAGTAGACTTTAAATCTGTTAAATGTTAATTGTCAATTGGATTCTGAGTAAATAGCTTGGCTTAAACTTGTTGAAATGTTTCCGATTTTATTTGTGAAAGGAGAGTGTTCACAGATAGGATTGTGTGGGAAAATGTTGGCTTCTTACGGTGGACTTTTCCTCCGCTTATAGAAATGTTTCTTTCATTCTGACTTGTAGGTCTGTCCCATATTCATCTTGTGAGAATGTGTCGAGTTGAGTCCAACGTAGCTCACGACTCCTCATGCGGGACTCACTCCTTAAACAAGACCAGACGTTTTCGCAGTGACGGGAATGTGTTTGTCTTTCCCGCATTTTACGCTGAGCTGTCACCGAACCACACAGCGTCCATCTATCAGAGCTTCATTTTCCTGCTTGCAAAAACAAAACAACAAAAAGAGGTGTGTTTCATGAACACTTCATCCTTTTTCTGAAAGGAGGATGAGGTTCGAGCAGCGGGGTGCTGTTCCTTGGAAAATCTGTTTCTGACCATCTTCCTCGGTTCCTCCCTGACATTCTCACCACCGCCTTTTTGTTCGTTCTCCTCCTGTTCGGCCTTGTGAAAGATCTGGATCCTGTCTTCTTCGGGGCATGGCTTGGCCAAAGGAAGCATGCTCCTTTCCCTGAACTTTTCCCCTGGCCGTGTTGAACTTGGCAGCCCTCTGACTGATAATGTGTCCAGAAACAGTGTTGCAACAACAGTAGGCCTTCTGTGCTTTTGCCAATCCACCTTAAGCATGCTGACAGTAGAGTAGCACAGTTGGATTTCAAGACTGTAGACTTTGGTCTGACAGAAAAGCTAAACCCCAGTTGGTGGAAGGATAATTAAACAAAACACTGTCTGTGAAGATGGAATTAAAGACAACTGTGGTCAGTTTTTTCCAAGTCTTACCCTGAAATCTTCGATTTTCTTCATAACTTTGACACGATTTCAACAACAAGTTCAGTGCCTGAGTCAAATCTGTCCTGGGACTTTTTTCGCCTTAAGTGTAAGCACTTTGTGTCCTCAGTCACTTTTAGGTCATGCTGAAATATTTAGGAATTCCAAATTTAGCTTGGGACATCTTAACGTGTATCTCCTCCACATGAATTATGCACGACCTCCCATGAATCACAGGATGAGGTTACCAGTCATTTTTGAATACAAGCGTATCGTTTTCTGAATTATCTTTGGGTTCCAATGGTGGTGGAGATCTGAAGACAGAAAAACCAACGAGAGAAATGTACTTTAAGTCGCAATTAATGAGCCTTTGACCTTGTTAATTTTACTCTGAGTTACGTGGGCTGGACAGAAGTGGAATGAGCACACGAGACGTCACACGCGGGTATGCACACACGATTCCACTCGAACACGCCCAGCTAGGCCTCGTCTCTCAGCAGCAGCGGATTATGTGGATTACAGGATGATCAGGACACCCCCACCCTCCCCTCCCCTCCTCCCCTCCCCTCCTCCTCTGTGCTTGAACACAAGGTGGAAGCGCCTGAAGAAAGGCCTCCCGTGTCCTCTCCATCACCACAAGATGTGAAGTGAAAATCTCCGTTGCCTCCGTGAGCTACTGCGCCACGAAACAAAGAGGCGTTTCACGAAAAGGACAGCCGGGTTGCCTTAACATTGAGACCTGGACGTCAGGTGAAGCTAACACTAGAGGGACATTTTAGGACTAGACAAGTACTTCACATTCAAGAGACTCCTACAAAGAAAACAAAAATATGTCTAGAAACATCTGTCCATCAATTCCTAAGATTTATAGTTATATGAAAATGGACAAAAGTCACACGGAGTGGACTGCAACTAGCAGTGTTTGAAAAATGTTGGTTCTACCGCAGTTAAAAGTTTGTTTAAAGCAACTGTCTTTTAGATTTGATGCTGTATAAAATGCCAATTGTACACCTATTCATCTGTTTTATGTCGTGATCAGACAACGGGAGGGAAACCCAGAAATCCCCTCTCCTGTTCCTCCTGGGGGATTCCAAGGCGTTCCCAGGTCAGAGAGGATACATAATCCCTCCAGTGACTTCTGCGTTAACCTCAAGGTCTCTTCCCAGTGGGATTTGCCGAAAAAAAAAACTCAAAAGAAAGCTGTCCAGGAGGCATCCTAATCAGATGTCCAAACCACTTCAACTGGCTCTTTTTGATGCGGAGGAGCAGCGGCTCTACTCCAAGCTCTTCCCTTTCTCTCTAAGGCTGAGCCCAGCCACCCTGAAGAGGAAGCTTATTTTAGCCGTTTGAATCTTGTTCTTTCGGTCATGATCCAAACCTCATCACCATAGGCAAGGGTTAGAACATAGACAGAACAGCAAATCGAGAGCTTTGCCTTTCAACTCAGTTCAATCTTCACCATGTCAGCTGGACCAACTCCTTCATTACTCGGGGGAAAGCCTCAAGTCGTCGATCTATCTCCCACTCTATCCAGACATGACTCTTGAACAAGACTCCCAGATGCTCCATTTGAGGCAAAGACTCGCATCCCAGTTGCTTCACACTCGGCTACAAACCACCCCAGCACCTGCTGACGGATATGGTCTGAAGACACCAACAGAACCACATCATCTGCAAAAAGCAGCTCTGAGCTGAGACTCTGAGCTAAACATTATTCATACTCATCTTTGTTTTTGATTTTATGTATGTGTGTAACCCTGGTTGCCTGAACTGAAACGAATAATAACCAAAAACTTACTTCATTGTTCTTTGCCATGAACTGTCAGACCTTTTTGTGATATTCTTGGGGAATAAGAGTTCTTTGGCTAACTTCAGTAGAGATCAGGCTGTTGTGTTTTGCACCGGATGGTCTAAATTGTGATTAATACGTGGATCAGATTAGTGCATTGGAACAGCCATGGCCAAGACCAAAAATTGCTTTAAGGCATCAAAAACAAACAAAAAAACTTGTTTAAAGATTAGTTTTGATGGCTGTTTCAGCAATTAAGCAATTGACAATGATTTATCATAAAACTGGTTAAAAAAAAATATGAGTATGATTAAAAAAAATAAATGTGTTTTGGACCAATTTTTTGCATGATTGATAAGAAAATTAGATTTTTCTTGTTCAGACGTTTGACTTCATTCTTTAGTTTATTGTTTTGTAATGTCATGTTTTTATAATTTGGTATCTTATTGTTCTTATTGGTTTCTTTCAGTTCTTATAATCACACCACCTCCAACATGTCAGTCTTTATCCTTCCTCAGGATAAATACCTCCACGTTTCCTTCGTTCTTCGAGTCTTCAAGTTTTCTTGCCCACCAGAGTGCAAGCCTGCATTGGGTTCCTTCAGCCACTGACATTTTTTGGCAAATGAGCACACATTCACAATATGATGACCAATTTTTAACACTTGGTGCAGGCGCGTCATCTTCTGTTATCCTAAGATAGAAAGACACCATGCATGCCATGAACTCTGTGGCACTTGTGCTAAAAAAAAAAACTTTAGGCAGCTTGCAGTGGCCCTGCTGGAAAACGCCTAAATAGTGGAAGGTAGAGCGGAGTATCTGCTCCAAGATTGTTTTTATTCACCATAAACAGCTGCAAAACTGATGCATGCCAAAGCTTTATACATGGATTCTGTGCGACCTATTAGTGCGTGGAGTATGTGTCGGTTATGACTCTCAGCTACTACCACACCAAATCGTAGCTCGACAGCTGTAAAAATGACCGAGTTAGAGCCATTTTTGTGTTTGCTAAGGTTGATTACCTGTGGTGGCCATCTTGAATCGGGGTCACCTCCAATGGTGTTCATGGTGTTATTAAAATTTTTAATAATTCAGTACTATAACTGTGGGATATAAGGAGATCTAAACACAGCTGCGTTTCGGCTCGTTGGCAGATTCATATAACTCTTAACGCCGTAATTCTGGTTTGTTTAACGACAGTCCCAGGAAACGACTCCTTGTTTGTGAGGGATTACTGCAATTATCGAAGGCACTAAAGCCTTTAAAACCAAAGCTTTCCAAGCTGATGATTCCCTGCATGCCCCCCACCCCCTCGATCTGCTCCAGCTGATTAACCTACGCTACAACCGGCACCAGCTGATTTCTGGTCCCCCTTTCCAGCTGTTTGTGCAGCAGGGTGGCAAACTATTTTTGGAACGAAAGCGGATGTTAATTTGTTAAGGCTTGTTTTGGGAGGGACTGGAAATCAGGCCAGAAAAAGACGGCACGGACCCACTTTTGGCTTCTAGCAGCCTTTTATATAATCGCCAGCTTGGACTTAACTTTATGTCTCTTAATGTCTTGACATCAGATGTTAATATAACAGCCAAGGTTGCTCCCATTGACACACACCATCTGTTTGCTCAAACGGCTGAAAGCGGAGAAGAGAGTTTCCTAGAAGAGCATAAAATACCTGGCAAACTCCCCGCACATTAGTATTTTAAATCAATGAAACACAGAAATTAGGATAAGTTTGAAATCTGGGTAAATCCAGTTCCCGGATCTCTAAATAATGCAGCTCCAGTGATGTGTAACATGAAAGTCTCCTCGCTGCTTCTCTAACTCATTCACACCTCCATTAACAAGGCTTTTTTTTTATCTGGAGGGGTCTGAAGGTGAAAGATGCTTCTGTTTCTCAATGAAATCTAGTCCGAGTCCAAAACAAGATTGTCAGAACAAGGCGGATGCAGAGCAGGAGTTAATGCACTTTGTCAGCACTGGCAGGCGTCCGAGCCAAGAGCTATTAACTCTGAGAGGGGAAGGCATTTCCTTCTTGTAAATGCCATATTAAATTATTATTATTTCATTTGGTAACAGGGAAAAGCCCCATCTCTTCTCTGGCTTTTCGCTGTTTCCGAATGAGTAGGGAGTTGTAAACAGAGAGTCCGGGCTCCTCTAAAAGCCACCCGAAGAGCACCATCTTTGAGTTGAAAGAGGATGGGAGTATTAACGTCACTGCAAAACCCCCTGAGTGTCGCACCTCGAAGCAGCCTTATAAATTTTAACTACGGCCATTTCCACATTTCTTCAGTGTGTTCTCTGAATGAGTCTTCGGGGGGCTGCTGACAAATGAATATGTGAATGAGCAGCGAGGCCTGGACGGCTCTGCAGGTGGATCAGACTCAGAGGTTTTTGTGTAAAAAGGCTACCGAGCCAAAATCACTGAGCGGGACATTTAGATGACTTTTGTTGAACAGAAATGCAGCTGCCAAAGTGAGTCCACAGTGTGCGGTAATATAAACTATAAACTCTAGATGGAATAATTTTGTGTCATTTGAACTTTTTATATCAGGAAAATCGGACTTGTGACTCGGGCATTGTTCCTGCTTATAATAATTGGCTTATTACCACATTGTGCACTGCAGACATAAAAAGTTAAACTGTAATAAAGAAGCAAAGGGATAATGTTTTTGCCTCCATGTGTAATTTTTTTTTGTCCTGTTTGCAATGTCTATCTAACAGTTTGCATATCTGGTGAACCACTGGACAGACTTTAATAACAATTTATCGGATTCACACTTGATTAACTTTTAGAGTCAACCTGATTCAGTTTGGCCGCTGAAGTTAATCAACTGTAGAAAATTCAAAAATGCTTATAACTCAGTCAGTTTTACAGATTGGCATCAGAGTTCTGACCTGGCTGCTGATTGGTTGATGTCAAAATAAAGAGAGTTACAATAATCCAACCTTATGGTGATTAACGCTTTGATGGCTGTTTTTATTATTAGAAAGGAGGGATTTGAGCTTAGAGATCTTTCTTAGTACTTATTGCAGAAGCTATAGCCCAAGAGAACCATTGACAATGTGAAAAAAAAGTCGGCCCCAGAATGGATCCTTGAGGAACTCCACAGTTGACGGAGGCTGTTGAAGAGGTGAAATTTCCCAGTTTAGCAGAAAAATTTCTGTCAGATAAAAAAGAACAAAACCTGGAGGGGATTTCATAACCAGTTTGATGAACCACTGTAAGGACAGGAGCAGGTCATTAGACCTCTAATAGCAGATTCTGTGCTATGACAGTCCCTGAAGCCTGACTGCAATAACAATGCATAAAATAAACAATTTGATATGGAAACTCAAGATTCACTTGACGGTGAACACACCTGATTCAGTCTCTGTCATGCACCAGTAGGGACCAGCTTTTTTTTCCGTCTCTTCGTTTGTCTGAACCTTCCTCCTGTTTTTTTTTTTTTCTCCAACAGATAAACCAGGATATGGCCCCAGCGCAAGGCGGTCACGCGGCATCGTGGACGAGTGCTGCTTCCAAAGCTGTGAGCTGCGGCGCCTGGAGATGTACTGCGCGCCCGCCAAGACTAGCAAGGCGGTCCGCTCTGTGCGCGCACAGCGCCACACAGACGTGCCGAGAACGGCCAAGGTTAGTAACCCGGGACAGAAAGTGGACAAGGGCACAGAGCGCAGGACAGCGCAGCAGCCAGACAGGACAAAAAACAAAAAGGTGAGCACAGCGCTAAACTTATTCACAAGTCACACGCACACATTATATCCTGAGAATGGGCACTGTACAGTCTATATGCTGAGCTATACTAATATACCAAAGACAGACATAAAAAAAAAAAAAAAAAAGATTGCATCGCATTAAGCACATGTCTCAAGTGTCATGTTCAAGGTTCAGTTGGTTCAAATTTCTTAGCAGTTTATTGCATTGCAAGAGCGTGATATAAATAACTTAAGTGGCTTCATTTTTCTTCCACAGAGACCTTCATCTGGACATAGTCATTCATCCTTCAAGGTATGAATGTGATGCAACTTATTTAGTTATTACTACCTTGATAATTTGATCATTTAAATTTTTGTTTTTTTTTATAAAACATGCATCCTTTGGGTTGTACACAAAGACAAAGATGTTTTTCTTAATGCAAAACAAAACTGATATATTTTAATTTTCTCTGTTTTTGGGGGGAGGAAAAAAAGGACTGAACTGAAATGGATAAATGTGTGCCATTTCATTTTTGAATTATCAGCGTGAAAGAGAGAAGGCTTGTCTCAAAAACATCAGCAACAGAACAGACTAAGTGGGTTTTGTGGTAGACACAGTGGCACTTAAGCTCTCAAGGCAAAATCTCCAAATAACACAGACACACAGGGCCTAAATTTAAAACGAGCAACTGTCCTCATCATTGGTCAGGATCTTTATGTGTCTTTTTGTGAAACTGAAATTCAAATTTTCCGTATTTTGTGTTGGGGAGGATACAAAAAAGAACTGTCTGGTCTGATACAGTCACACTGTCAGTGATTTAATACATTTAAGAAACAAGCGCAAAAAAACCCTGATACGATTCACCCCTCAGTCACAGTGAGTTATAGATCAGTCTAAAATTTGATTCAGCACAGTGCAAACAATAGACAACCTAATGAACCCAAAGACATTTATCCAGTCGGCAGAGTCCAAACATGCACAAGACATGAGAAAAATAAGCTCTATCCATTTGTTTAAACAAAAAATACAATAAATAATTAACTAATAATATCAACAACTTAGCTAAAAAATTAGGTGTGAGTAATGCATCATCAGCTCAGATGCACGTCACCAAATACATGTTAGATCAGGAATCAACTCTGTTTGCTTAAAAACAACTATCATTATAACTGTTTGAGATTAACAACTGGTGCTAAATCAGCAAGTAAGATGACTGATAGGGTTTCCTTTGGTTTCCAAGTTGACTTGACAGACAAATTGGTAGCACTTTACACTTAGAACCACAAAACGTGCTTGGTAAATGATGAACTAACCATTACCTAAAGGTTAACATTTGAGCACTTTTTAGACTGAGCCTCACCATTTAAAAATGCTTTGTTAAGAGTTTCTTTCTCGGGAACTCCACATTTTGGTTTGACAGACTCATTCTTAGTTCATGGTTAAGTAATCATTACCTAATAGTAAACAAGTGAACAACTTTTATTCTTAGCCTCATCATTTGGTAATGCTTAGTTCATGGTTTCCTACTTCTCACCTACACATTTTGGCTCGAGACTCATGCTTGATTTATGGTTAGTTCATCCTTTATGAGGCAAGTTTTTGTGGCCCACAGTTGGACAACTTATCTGAACTGGGGTGGTCAATGAAATTTTGGGGGTGGCCTTGTTCTCCACCCAAAATCACCAGTGGTGTGGAATGACTAATCTTTGGTTTAACGAGATAAAAAGTCCCCAGTCTGATATCAACAGGCTTATGGGTGAGAAGTTTCCAAAGATACCTCAACACAAACAGACAAATGAGGCACAAGTAAAAAATTTGGTCGCGGTTTCATTTAAGGAAGTGACTTTCTGGTTCTTTCCAGGGACTTATTTTAGGTCTCCTCTGCCATCTTTAAAAAAGCAACCCTTCAACTTAGATTTGGCTCCTTCAAAATAAAATGCAACTTTCAAGGCAGAAAATCTGCACGATGCAACACACAATTAAGGGTCTTTGGCACCAAATGTTCATCCTCAGGCTCCTCTCTGTAGCTCTGCTTTATCTCTAAAAGTGTGTTTCCTTTTTTTTAATTTGCAGGAGGTGCACCAGAAAAACTCAAGTCGAGGAAGTTCCGGGGGCAAAACTTACAGAATGTAGGGAAGCAGCGAATGGACAAACACCCAGCAACTTGGGAAGAGAGAAGGGAGTGGCCTTACCTGGTACCCCTGTGGAATGGTTCACTGTAAAAGTAAACAAAAGGATGTAAACAATGGCTTAAAAGCGCTTTGAAATGATTGCAACTTTAGAGCCAAGTGGTGTTTAAAGGATGAGGGGTATTGTCATTATTTTGTACACTGCACCATTCCATATCGAGAGGGATTCTTTGTTAATGTAAAAGACTAGTTTAGCTGCTGAGACACAAGCAAGAGCTTATTATGCCTCGATGTAAGAGCTGCAACATCCTCCAGCTCCAGGAAAGGTGGGAACTTATTGGGGCTTCAGCCAATCAGAGAGCAGCAGGCTGTGGTTGGGAATGAGAGGTCCAATTTTGTCCCCTGGACTTTGTGGAGGTAAAGCCTTTTTTACTCTGTGGATCCTTTCACTTCTTTGGTAAAACTTTGTCACACTTACATATAACAGTTACTACCCCTGTTCAAGTCTAACATTTTATCTTCAGAGTTTGTATTTATGCACCATACATTACTGTGGATATTTTTGTTTGTTTTATCAGATTTTTGTTAATTTCACCTTGAGCCCAAGTCAAATCCCTACTAACTGGAGTGACAAGAGGGTTTGAGACCAATCTAAATCCTTCCTAAGCCCCACAAAGTGTTGAGCATTGGGTTCGAAATCCATGTGTAGAACAAAATATGAAGCATAATCTGAGAGGATTTTGAAAGGGGGTCAAATACAGTAGATATTACCAAAAAAAAAAAGAAGAGACTGTGGCTTGCACTGTTTTTTATACAGAGAAGTAACCAGAACATACATATATCAGTGCTTGTTTGGTTTTTAGAAATAGGTCATTCAGTAGACTCAAAGTTCATTTGGCTCAAATGAATGGCGTAGTCAAATAGTGACAATCAGGCAAAATGTTTGTTGTCTGTGTCCTTTTCTCATGTCACCATTGCCATATCGGATTGTCAACAGTCCAGTTGCCCATTAACTAACATTTTAGTTTGAGTGGAGGTTTGAGCTTTAAGTTCAGCACAAAATCTCGGAAGTTTAGTCACTTAATGGAAATAATTGATCAGGATTGGGGAATAAATAGCTCCCAAATGTGTCAATACCAAAGTTTTAAGCAAAAGACTGAAAGGCTGTAACAATGGCTACATAAAAGGGGAAGATTATGGACTGTTCGGTCAGTCTTGTGAGATTTCGTTGGTTCAGGGGGAGGCCGAAACCATTCCAAAACCAGTTTTGGCTCGGTCTGCAGAGTTTGACGCGACGGCGAGAACCAAACAACATAGCATCCGTTTCAAAGTCCGCCACAGAGACACGCAGATTAAACAGTTTGGTAAACATTGCCAACCAAAATGGCAAGTCCACCTGGAAAAGTGAGAACACACAAAAAGTACACAAATACATATACGAAGCACCCACAGTAAATAAAAGAATTATGCAATTATGAGCAAAGGTCAAGACCACCTTCACAAAAAGCCATTTCTGAGAAGTGCTTGCATGATATCTGACAGGAAACTGCTCTTTGTTTGAGCCTCCATGAATTTGCCCAAGACAACTCATGTGGGGCTCTGCCTCCTCTCTCTGTGTATAATAAAACTGTACTCCCATTATGTTAACCTATGCATTACTATCATTCATTGTACATGATGGTTTCATTTAACAAAACTGTATTAGGAATCCTATCCACTGTATAATGGTGCTATTTTATAGTTTGTTACTTGCTACAGATGGCTACGTGAGACAGATGGCAGGGCTTACATGGAGGTCTTCCCTTTTGCACAGCCTTGTGGCCACCATTTCATTAGTCATTTTATTTGTAAACCGTTTCAGTAAGGTAGTAGTGCAAGCGAGTAAATGTATCTGTGTGAAATCTGTGAATGCATGGAGAATAAAAAAAGAAAAGAGTATACAATATTGTGGTCCCAAGAAGGCAAATGCTATTTTTTCTACTGTTTCCTAAATTATTTTCTCAATGTAGATCCCTTATGCCAAATAATTTGACAGAAGTACTGTAAACTGTGATTCTTCCAGTTGTGTTAACAGTCATGGCATGCTTTTGTCTGTCCAGAGGTCTGTGTGTGTGCATACATATTCAAAGTGAGACCATGCAACTTTTGCAAATCATCTTCAGGAAGTGTCCGCTTGGAATTTATTTAGAGCCATGCTTATATCACTGTCTCCTGACCAAACTACATATACTAGATTATTTCTTCAAATTAGTTAAGGCACAGAAGCTTAGTTTGCTCTTTCTATTTTCTTCTACATGTATTAAACTGACTTTATATTTGCCCGAGGCTGAGGAAAAGGGGGGTTTGAAGGTTGCTGCACCAACCCTTGGTGGGTGCCAGAGGACACGCATGTCCAAAAACATAAAATTAATGGGCAAAAAAACAAAAACATGTTTCATTAACGCTACATATGTTTAGATTCCAAAAGTATTTTGTAAATCTGGTTTATAAACAAGCACATCAATTATAGGGTATAAATGTGCATAACATGGTGCTTTCAAGTTTGCTTTCTTCTGAAATTCATTTTGGGCAAAACATGTGGTTCAATTGCACACTTGTCTAAACATTAACCATGGGTAGTATGGGATGCTTTGTAAGAGGATGTAACAATAACCAATCCTTGATTATCCTCCCAGTGTAAAAAATGTATTTTCCTTTCTTATCTGATTAGATTTGATGACCCAAATCGTGTCCATAAGCACAAACAAAACAGGCTTTGTTTTGAGAATACTTCATCATAATTTACTAAACTAACTTGGCTAACAAAAAAAGGAATGTAACAGTCCTATGAATTACGAATGTTGCCAAAGTTACATGGTCTCGCTTTAGGAGTAAGCTGGGATTTTGAGTTAATTTGTCCAAACCACGCTCGCAGCTCTTGCCAAAGCAAAGTTTTAAAGTTCAGGAGTCGGATCACACCACCACCGTTTTTTCTCGCATCTATAAAATCCCACCATTTCTACCCACCTGTTGTTTTTGGGGGTTTTTTCTGTCCCCCGTGAGTCACATTATTCTAAAGATGCAACCAACATCGTGCAGTAAACAATCGTGCGTGTCTCACTGATGGTGTGGTTCTTGCTCGTGAATTTTAAAAGATCATCTTTAAAGGGTTGCTGATTAAAATTAAATTGAAGGGATGGTTGGAGAACACCTGTGGTCCTAGTTGGGCAGAAATACAGTACAAACCAAAGACTTTTTGATTAACACTAATGATTGCATTACGGTCATTAACTACGCCAAACCCCAAATCATTAAACAGGTTGTTGCATGACGCCTTTCTTGTCTCAACTGCACTGCATCGACAATACACCCTTCTCGAACTGTTTCTGGTACCTGAAATAGGGCTTGTGTTGGATAAAATGAACCAGACAGAAGACCCTCAGTGTATGTGGTATGCTTTAGGAAGTGGTGCAGAAAACCACAGAAACAGCTTCATATCATCTGCTTATGAATCACTTGACCATTTCAGTTTGTCGGCTGTATGAAATAATCAATAAAGCATAGGACGTGGGAGTGCGTGAGTCATTCACGACTCCCTGAAGTGTTTAACGAGTAAATACATTTTCCTTAAGCTCACTGTCCAAGAAACTGTTTGATTACAGCACTGGTATTTATGGTGCTTGATTGCCTTCTTTAAGAAAAGAAAATACTGACAAACTGTTCACCATTCCTGCTGAAATAAACCACTTGTCAACATCACGGAAATGTCTGGAGAGTGCTTTTTATTCGGCGAGCACGTATAAACTCTAATCCTGTAAAGGCATTACTCTCCCTCTTACACAACTTCACAGATTTTATGAGGAACCCTGTGGATTCAGACCCATAAACAGCAAAAAATTACAAAGCAGAAGTTTGTCCCTCTTAAATCCTTTAAGACATGCTGGCTATAGTTGAAACCGTAACTCAAGCTGAGGCTTTTGTGCACCGTGAAGCAGACCGCACTCGCTGTACTGAAAGTCAACGTGATACTTCCTTAGAGGGCGGTGGGGTCTGCCAACGCAAACAGACAGGGGTGTGGCTCTCCTTGAGGCCAGAGCTGCATGTTCAGCTCTTTGGAGGATGCTCGCAGTGACGAAGTTGGGATCCAGCTCGGTCACCGTCAGCACTTTTCAAACGGATGCATGCACGGGGCAAGGGGTGATAAATTGGCTCTCTGGCTGACGCCCAGCAGACGGTAGAGATCGAAATGTGGAGCAGAAGGGAGGTCGGCGAGGCGCGGGTCACCGAGGGCATCCTGGATGTTATTTCATCCCTCTCTGTGGCTAATACAGAATCAATTATCTTGCCCTAATGATCCAGTTGCAGAATGCAAGCTTGCAAGATTCCGAGTTCAAATACATCTGAGCGATTGCATGCAGAGAGGCCTGGGCAGTGGCGAGTTACCAAGACAGCACAATTACTGTAAGCCAGTAATTCATTTGGTAAGATACAGCTATATTAAGCATTGTTTATTCCCTCATATTTGCTAATCCTATGTCATACAGTGGGACTGAGAGGAGCGCGCCACAGAGAATGTTTGAATAACCTCCAGAACCAGGATGGTTCTGGAAACAACACATTCCCGTCCCATTGATCTGCGTGCACTCTGGGATCCAGTGCATCTAAGGACACGGACTCTGGCCTGAGCTCTGAAACACAATCTCGCCACACTCTTCAACTCCTCATCTTAAGCACACAATTGTCTTTTGAATGACCTTGTGGTCTGTTTTACTACTCACCAATTTTACTACTTATTCTGCTGCTTGTAAAGCCTCATTGGTTTTAAGCCGTTCATTTCTTTTCCAGTAGCGCACACGGTATTTTAATTTTGCTGAGTTTTCACTTTTGCTCTTGTCAGCTCAGCATTTTATTGTTTCTAATCTTCCGTCCCCTCCACAAAAAAATAAAAGTTCTCATGTCCCCTTGCCACAACCCAGTCATGGAAAGTAATGCGTTGTCTGTGACCAATCTACAAGCATTTCGATGTTACAGTTTATTGTGAAACAAGTCCAGATGTGAAGCAAGTGCACAGAGCTACCAGAACATTAGCAGTAAGATATAAGTGTGTTTAGAAAAAAAAAAAGCATCTAAAGCTTGGGATTTGGAGATTCTCCCTATTTCTCAGTTTCAGTCGACAGTGGAAATTCACTGAGTCTTGATTATAGTAGGAGAGTGTTGGCTCAGCTGTGCTCTTTAAGAACCCATGATGTCAGAGCCTTATTTTCCTTGGAGAGACTCTGATCAGCTGCATTGTTCCAGGAAACCATGGTCTGTTCTCTTGGTAAAAAAAAAAAAAAAAAAACTGCCCAAAATGTGGCCACCCCTCGTTCGCTTTACCCGCATCTTAGCTGAGCGCAGAACGCCAACCCCTGGCTCGGATCCTGACGCACAAACACACACACACACACATGTGAAGCATCCTGCACAGAGCATCACATTTCCCTGGAACTGGAGCTTCCCCTCTGCTGCAGCCGTGTTTGTCTTTTCTTCCCCCCCCCCCATTTTTTTTTTCTTTCCTTTTTTTGTTTTTCATCAGAAGATGAGTGTCTGTGATGAAAGGTAGCATGTTAATACAGAATGAGGAAATTACATTTTGGACCTCAGAAGCTCATGAAATGATGCTGCTACTGATGTCATGGAGCTCAGACTTCTGAGGTCTTTTTACACACAAAGACGTAGGCGGTGCGATTAAAATGGAACACCTCCGTTTGACAGGTGATGCAAGCGTCGGACTGAGCTGATGAATAAAACACTCGAGTACAAAGTTTGCAAATGTGGCTGCAATTAAAACTACTGCAAGTCAACAGCGGCTTTATGAGTCGAATAACATATTCAGTAAAGCGGGTTTTGCTCACAAAGACTTCATACACCATATATCTTCCCCATCACATCTGGTCATCAGAAGATTTTAGCTCTTTGCTGAAGAATTATGGTAATGATTTCCTAGAAATCCAAACCAGAGAAAACAGTTCGACAGATACCAGATAAAAGCCTCCCACTCGGCTCGGAGTTCATTGGATCCTCTGTTGTTTTCCTGCCTGAATCGTTGACATGCAGCCTGTCCACTGTCCATTTCAGGTTCGTAAATGGAGAAATTTGGTTACAGGGAGAGCAGCATTATCAAAGGGAACGAAAGAGCCAGAAAGGTTAAAACAACAGTGCAAGGAGCTCAGGTTGAGGTTCGGTTGTGCTTCTGCTGGAACAGCCGTGCCCCTGCGGACAAGTTCACTCCTTCAGTAGAAGTCCTGGGCCTCCAACAATAATACTTACAAAATAAAGGCTGACCGCTCCAAGTAAAATTACTTCAGCTGAGATCCATAGTTATTATTCATGCCCTGGTGCTCCATCCCCTGTGCTACGGTTTTTCTGATGTTAATAAGGTAAGCCTTTTGAGCTGGGAAGAACCCTACGAGGAGCTGTGTCAACATTTTTGCTTGCCTCCGCCTTTTTATAATCAGCTGACGATCGGCACTTTTGTCTTTGTGCCTGTCAATCAAAAAAAAAAGCCCCATCTAATCTAATGAGAACGGTTTTAATTTAGCCCTGAGACACACACACACACACACACAGTATGTTGCAATGGGACTTGAACATCATTTTATGTTCCTTTAAGCATAGTCTAACAGAAAATAGGGCTTTTTGGGGTCAAACTTTTTATCTTTATATTGTGCCTTGGCCAAGGCAGGATGCAAATATAAGTGTTATCCTTCATTTTCACACAGCCAAGTTGAAAGGTAGCACCTCCAAGTCTGAGGTCATGGTCCTCAATGGGAAAACTGTGGCTGGCCATCTTCAGGTTGGGAATGAGCCACTGCCTCCAGGGGAGGAGTTCAAGTATCTCAAGGTTTTGTTCATGAGGGAAGGTAAACCAAACAGAGAGACACTGTCTGCTTGGTAATGGTGAAGAGAAAACTGAGCAACAAAGCTTTTTACCAGTCAGTGTGTTGATGAGAGAAAGACTGAGATCCTGGACACAAGTATTTGAACAAAGCTTCCTCCTCAGAGTAGCTGGACTCAGCTTTACGGATAAGGAGAGGAGCTCACATCATAAGGAGCCAGTTTAGGTGGTCCTCTTGGTGGTGACATGTCCACCAACAGGAGACCAGACCCAGAATTTGCTGGAGAGATTGTATCTCACAGCTGGCTTGGGATGAGTTGGAAGAGGCCACTGGAGAGAAGGGTCTGGGGATCTTCAACTGTTACCCCAGCTACCCGATCCCAGGTAAGCTACAGAAGATAGATGGGATTATGTGGTGACCCATGAGGCTGTTGATCTATTTTAGTTTCAGTAAATATTTCAACTCAGCCTACAGGCTGACGAGGGGATATGTATACAGGGAGAGAGGAAAGAGACCCAACTATTCTATTTTTAGCCCAATGCGAAATTTGAGAAGCAGATGTTTTTGTTCTTAAGCGTTTGCTTTCATTCACCAATTGATTTGGTTTAGGCACAATCACTGGTTCCATTTAGGCTTCAAAGTTTCTTCATTAGGATTAGCAAAAATCCTGCTTCAGTTTTGAACAAGGAAATGAGGCAGATACTCTTTGTCCACCACTTTTATAGTGATGCTCCCAGAGACTTTCTGAAAACTGAGGACGACAAATAAAAAATAAAATAAAGCACTTCCAAATGTCATTTAAAATGAAAAATACCAACCCAAATCACCTCAGATAAGTTGTAGCCTTCTTGAAGTCCAGCTTAAAGTTGGACTGTGTTTGGAAACTCTAAATTTTTAGGCCACGTTGCATTTGCAGCCTGTTTTTAGCCACCTTTGAGTGAGAATATTATGTTATACATGCTATTTATTACATGGTGCTTTTTATAAAAAACAAACTGAGATTTATTTTTAAAAAAATAAGCTGATGAGAATGTTGTCCAAGGTTGGGACTTACATTGCTGGAGCCCTTTTTGTCACCTTCTTAATGCTTCATTTAAGCTCCTCTTTAAGGAACAACTCATAAAAAGCACAGCTATAATAGTTTATTTGTTTTATATGATTTGTCAGAAATGGCCAGTGGCAATAACGTTGTGAAGTACCCTCTAGAAAGGAATTAGTTTCCCAACAATGTCTTTAAGTAAAGTAAGGCTGGACTACTCAAAATAACTTTTTTTTAAAGCCATATTTGAGGGATTTTTACCTTTGCAGACCATTCAAGTGTACAAACAAGTTTATCACATGGTTAAATAAGATTTAAAGCATAATATGACCTTTAAACCTATTAGTACCATTAGCTGGAGTTTGGAGAACTTTATCCGTGTCCAGGTTTTCAGCCTTTAAAAATGATTTTGTGTCCACTCACTGGGCATCTTTTGAAGCACCCAATCTCTGTGAAACCACCTGCTGAATTCATTTGAGCATCTAGTATTACTTTCTGCCCTTCTGACCTTGTCTGTTGCCTGCCCAACCTCACTCTGCTGGGCTTGGAGATGGAGCCCTCCATGTTTCCCATCAAAAGAGACGTGGTGTGCGATGAGTTCATCACATCTCTACATAGATTAAATAAAGCTATTCTTTGCTTTTTCTTTCTTTTTAATGGGGTTGTAGCACATCTGAAGTCACCTTTACACTTCCTGTGGCCTTCAACCTTTCAAGATGGATGCGTCATTTCTATTATCCCTCAACATATAAAGCAGCTAAAAGCCAAACCACATCAGTTGGTAGGTGAGGCGAAAGTCAAAAGTCTGGCTACGATGATGTCCGCCTTCTCAGTCCTGTTCGCCATAGTGCTGTTCTCCGAGCTGAATGGCCACACGGTCACCGTGGCCGTGCTTTCAACCAACGCAGAAGATGTCGTAACAGACCAAGACGGTTTGGACTCCGTCCTCGGCGACGAGACCATGGCAGAGCCTGTTTTGGTTCCCACAATGTACAGACGGAGCGTGACGCTGGACAACAACATGAAGGAAGACAGGTCTCCAAAAGTCATCATCATTTCAGTAAGTGCTAAACAAGGGGGGATTTGGTTTTAGTCCATTTGTTGATTAACTGTAAATTTTAGATTTATGTCATTTGTATCAACATCTGTTTTGGTTGACATAAATACTTCCAAAGGCACTACGATTAAAATCCTCCGTGTACCCCGACAGGTAAAATAATACTTTTTATTTTCACATTATTTTGAGTTGTCTGTTTTCTTTTAGCATCGTGAGCCAGTGTTGAGTTAAATTCATGTAAAATTCTCAAGACATTTTTTTAGAGACAGTCATGCATCATAACTATTTATTTTAAGAATTCTTGAAATAAATCACCGCTAACCACAGTTCAACAACAAGAAGCCCATTATCTCCATTCTGTGACTGAACACTTGACCCCTTTTAGTTGGCCACCGTCCGCTCGTCTACCGCTAAGTCAATATTTTACACACACGCCTATAAAATGGTTTTACAGCAGCATTGGAAAAGTGGAAAATGGTATTACCCGAAAAAGGTCAAATGATCACAAGTCCATAAAGGTTTAGTGAAATCACAGTGGGAAGAATGATGATATATTGGTGCTCCATCAAAGTTTTGGCTGCAATGTGTTTTTCTGGCAATTGGGTCTCCAGTGTGTCATGAACACGGTGGTTATCTCTGTGGTAATGGGGAACAAAGAACTGCATTGGAGACAACACAGACATCTGGGTGAACCATTTATGGGAGAAAACAGGCTACTGTGATAAAGTCAAAAAAAAAAAAAAAAAAGGAAAGGAAAGAGAAGAGAGAACACGTTTATTCCATTTGGAGTTCCTGCGACTTGGATCAGCTGATGAAGGCAGATACGACACCTGCACTTGAAGTGTAAAAATAATCTTTCAAAGATGTTGCTGGAAGCTGATCGGCCAGAGTTCCCATTGTGTAGCATGGGAATGAATGCGGGCTTAAGATGTGATGACTGATTTATACGTTTCAGGACACGAGGCTGAGAGGACACGGTGTTCGTGGGCTGAACCCAGCCTTCCCCCGGAGCTATCCTCTGATCTCAGAACGAAGCCTGAGCCACGCTCCTGAGGAGTTCACTTTGAATACAGAGAAAAAAGATAAAGACCTCGACAGTAAGTGTCTGGAACATATGCCACGAATAAATAAGTTTCCTAATGTTTGTCTTGTCAGAACAATGTGTGTAAACCCATAATCTGCACGTGCTTCTTCTTTCCTGTAGTGCTGCGATGTATGATCGGAAGAGTATACCGACCATGTTGGGAAGCTTAAGTTCCTGCTGACGCTGCCGGTTCTTGAACCTGTTGTGGAAGTTCCTTCCTTATCTGTTACACTGAAGCTTTTCCTTGTAGAAAATACACGAGAACAAGCATGTAAAACCAAATAAAGTTTATTAGAAGTGAACATTTGACAAGGTTTAGAAACTTTACTCCTAATTAAGTAATGAGAGGAATGTATGTAATCACTCATTGTAAAGTGCAATGAAGAAATATCTTCTGTCAGTTTGATCGGCTCAGCTTGCAGTCACCCCACATGTACCATGTTACTAAAAACTTTAACTTGGGAAAATTATAACTCATATAGATTAAATAAATAAACTGATTTGGGGTTTAAACAACTAGCATAACATTACTTGCCAAATAAACTAAATAAAGCCCCTAATTTATGCTTTGAAAAAGGAAGAAGTAGTGACAAAATGTAAAATCATAAAGAAAACAAAAAAAAGTCAAAGTGTCTTGGAGAGCCCATGCGGAAAAAATGGGCAACACAAATTGTGCCAGGAAGGCAAATCAACCATTAAGTTGATTTGCACGCACATTTAGCAATCACATTGTGTCACTGTTTGGTGGAAGTAAAGCCTAAACCCTGAAGAAGCTGGTTAGCTTCGCCTGTCCAGCTATTAGCGTCTTTTTATTTGAGGTCTTGCAGGCGTTTTTGCCGCACACTTTGACTGACACACGAGTGTGCTGTTTCTTCTCCGGAGGTTCATTTTCAGATCCGCTGTGCTGATCCGAGTCCAGCTGCTTCCTCTTGTTGCTCTCGCTCTGCATCCGAACGCCAGCTTTCTTTTTGCTCCTCGGACCTGCGCCCTTGTGTTGAGCGTTTCCACCTCTCTGCTTGAGCGTCTCCCGCTGCGCCTCGCTGGGCTCTCTTTTCCAGCGCTCGCCGGTCGACTTGGCTGCGCGGTTCAAAACAAAACAAAATTTGAAAAGTTGGAATCGAAGCAGGGGAAATGCTGTGACGAATCTGCCGACGCCCGCCGCTTGCTCAAGCAGGCTTTGTGTTTATTCTGTGAAGGTGAAATTAAACATTTGCCATGTAAACTTGACGGAGCCGAGCCTGAATTCCCACAGAATGAAACCCAGAAAAGAGAAATGAGCAAAAGGTCTGTGTGTGTTTTTACTATAGATCTGGGGGTTATCAGATTTTATAGTATGGAGATTAATTTAATGGCTGATGGTAAGCACCAGTCCCAGAGTAGGGAATAGGAAAGGTTCAAGTCCTGTGCTGAGAAGGTGTGCCAGGGCCTTAGTCCAGCTGTGAAGCGTTTGAGCTTTTCCACATGCATTAACATGAAATACCTTCAGTATTTAAATAATTAAATCAAACCTTCACCTGTAGTCGTTTCTTCCATATCAGGGCCGATCCTGTCAACCCCATCCAGAGTGATTTGTAGCTTGGGTGCCAGGTGCATGTCCTGATCGGTGCTCAGGAAGTCCAGGACCCGGTTGAGTGGTAGCTCTTCCTCTTTGTACGTGCAGGCGAACTGGGATCGTATGACCTTGTCTCTGCTCTGAAACAAACAAGAAAACATCTTACGTCCAGTGGAGGCCGCGACGTGTTTGATGATCAGCCTCTGGGCCTCCGAGCGAAGGACCTTGGATTTCGAATTCTCAAAACTCATTGGCTTCTCCTTGTCGTTTCAGACAAAACAATCCTAGTTTTGCATGCAAGTTCTTTTCAATTCCTGTTCATTTTTAACCACTCACTTGGTAAAACCTAAACACCACATCTCTACAGATATGACGAAAGCATTTGGCACATAACAACAAGTACAGTAGAAGCTTATGGTAATTCACTCTGCAAGCCCTTCATATACAGCCCCAGCATATGTGTTGGGAAAACTGTCCCAATAAAAGTGCTGATAAACGTTAAACATCATCGTAAATTATCCTTGCGGGTACGAAAATCCCTGTGCCAAACTTCTCAGAGTTCTAGACAATAGATATCAAGAATTTTATAATCCATAAATATTAAACCATGATGGCACTACATGGAAAGTAATGGGATTGGGAATCCCCAAGGTAATTAGTGTGATTTACTGTGGGTAATTCCTGATAATAAATCAGATTCATGTCAGTATTTTAATGAAAACAAAAATACTGACACAATGATATTGATCAGTGGCTTGGCGTTTGCGGCCAAGACTCCTTCCTTTCAAGACATAACGTGGGTTTTTTTTTTTTTATCTCGATGCTTTCAAACAACAAAATGAGCTAATTTGTTGGAGCAACAACAGATGGTATCAAAACCAGAGGAGGGAGTGGGAAATGTCAGGCAAAACATAATTAAGTGTTCCAAATGTACCAAAAACTTGTGTTTATGGGGAAAATCCCAAACATGTACTTCATATTCTTGTTTAGTCACGTTACATGCTACACCTTTAACGTCCAACGCAGAAGCTTGGCCAGTATTTCTGCTTTTAAAAACGCCCTTTGTTAAAAGGTTTCTAAGTGGGAGATGGAAACGGACCGGGTCGTACACGTGTGAACAACATCCACCGCAGAGAAAGTCCAGGTGTTCATTTCCAGATGTTTTGTGGCGTTCGTGTGAAGGCTGAGCCTCAAAATCTCAGAAACAGAAGTTGTGACATCAACGTTTTGAAGAAAATCCATGTTGCGACCCTGGAGGGTTCGATTAGTTGATTTTTTTTATAAATAGAGGCACTCATTATGGGGTTCCTTATGAGTTGACAAATCATACATTTGTCCAGCTTTGAAGGAATTGTTTTCTCCCGTTTTAAAATTGCACAGTCTTCTCACAATTACATCTCTAAGGCCGAACCAAGTTACAAGAAGAGCCAAGTTACAAGAAAGTGAATAATACTGAGGGCTCCAATCCCTGCCCTGGGATGCACAAATCCACATCTTTTCATCCAGTGTTTGATCTGCATCTGCTTGGGATTATCACAATCCAAGGATTTCACCCTTCGGGCCATTTGGGTCATAGTAGCGAGAAGAAATCTGAGGACGGGTGGGGGAAAAAAAAATTACAGAAAATAAAGCCGGGGTTGGCTTGTGAAACACGAAGGTGTCAAAGCCTTTGTTCTTTTAGTTGGAAAAAAAAGAAGAGCACCTGTGAGAAAATAACCCCAAAATACAAACATGAATGGATTATAATCAATATGTTTATGAAAAATGCTCCCAAATTGACGTCGGGATTGAGGAGTAAATGAGGACAAACGATTGGAGCCTAACACGGTGCTGTGTGGTCCAACGATCCTTCTGCCTCTCAAGAAGGCAGAAGGATCCTGAAAATAATCCCTCAAACCACGTGACCCGATGCTGGAGACACCTGACCAACACATTCCTGATAGAATGAAAATACCAGGTGTGGGCCATTTCCTCAGCTTTGATGTTTGTTCCCACACACTAGTGGTGGAAATAGTAATAGGTGCATCATTATCCTAAACTGAAAGGGATTCATCTCTGCTTAGATTAAATGTTTCCGCAGGTGTATTTTAGTGCTATCAGTGTCTTCAAGATCAACATCTATGTGGAATTCCAGTGAAGGTTTTCTGTGTCCGAATCATCTGTTTTCCACTGAGAAACAGAACTGGAAGTATCCCTAAAACAGAAGCTAAATCGGCCCATCTCCCTGCGTGCAGCCAGCGTGTGATGAAATCACCGGAGAACTCAGGGATAAAGTCGTTCAGCAGACGAGGGGGGAAAACAATAACCTTTCAAGTTTCCCTTTGCTAGACGAGTTGGGCGACTGATATGGCATCTTTAAAGTGAAATTGATGCGGAGAGCTTCCGCTCGCCGAGTTCAGGAAGCGGTGAGCTGCCCTGGGACCATTACGGCGCACTCAAACAGGAAGGCAGATCGCGGGGAGCTAAATGACATCTGGTAGCACAATCAAATAAAAGCCTCCATTTAACTAAATGTGTTCAGCATAAAGGGGTTCACACATGTGATTAGCTGTATGTGGAAAAAAAAAAATCAATTCTAACTTAAAATTTGTTGATTTTTTTTGTGTGTAAGTGAACCTGGAATCATGAAGGCTATATAGTCATACTGCACTGTAAAACATACTTAGCATCAATACATTCAAATTGTTTTACTTAATTTAGTAAATCTGTAAGTAAATAGGATTTTTGAGTCTGTCTCTATTTGAATTTATTTAAATCTAATACTGTCCGGTACTCAAAAAGTTATGAATGAATTTTAATGAAATTTTCAGGAAACGTCAAACATGGAACAAGGAACAAGTGATTAAATTTTGGTAGTTATCAGGTTAAAGGTCAAGGTTACAGATCAGCCTGCGCTCTAATTCTGCAGCTGGATAACAGGAATGTTAAACTCCACAGCTAAATGCCTCATAGGTTGAGGGTGATCACTATTGATTTCAGGGCGATGGGGTCAAAGGTCAACATCACATGACCTTCTGCTCTAACTAAGCAACCATGTAAGGAGGAAAATTAAACTGCACAGCTGGACACCTCTTAGGTCAAGGGTGATCACATTTGATTTCAAGGTCATGGGGTCAAAGGTCAAGGTCACAAGTAACCTCTTTGTTAAAAACTTATCTCTGCTCCTACATGTGACCCTTTTGTTTCCTCCAAAAAGGAGGTTCTGTTTCCGGTTGTGTCCGTTGGTTTGTTAGCAAAGATCAGGTAAAAACTAATGACAGATTTGGAGGAAATCTTCAGGAAATATTGGGGTTGAAACAAAAAACAATGGATTAATTGTGGGTGCAGATCCAGATTATGATCCAGATTACACTTTTTTTTAATCACGCCGTTGCCTTGGTGGAGGTTTGCGCTCTCTGCGTTATTCTAGGTAAATGTATGTTTTTGTTACTTTTACTTTCTCCGGAAAATTACATTATTCTTCAGTTTTGCAGTCAAAACCTAAATTACCCACAGCGCAAATCAGCATTTGACAAATCAATCCTGTTTTACGCTCGAGTTGCCTTTAGTTGCTAGCCTAAAGTGGAGATGAGAAGCAGCAGCAAGTCTGCCAAGATCATGTCTTCCCGCCATTTTCAGACTTGTGTTCATCGGATTTCATTCATTCAGCTGCAAAAGGCTTCATGCACGTTTTCCCCGTATGTTGCAGAATCCATCCAACACATGAACCTTGTGTGTGTGAAAATCTGCGGGGATCTCCTGCGAAAATTATTGCGACAAAGATGCATGGCGAGCGGAACATTTCACAGCTGAAATTAGAATTACCGCCCTGCGGTTATTTGCCTCCGTCAACCTGTCCCGGGTTTCAGCTTACACCCATGTCTGCTCCTGTTCCTGAGTCACGGCGCTGAATACTAACCAGGAAAGTGTTTTTACAGAACATCATTATGTCACTCTGAAGGTTTTATTTCAGGTTATCCTGGGAAACATTTGTGTAAAAGGTTATTTAAGCTATCATAACATGTTTCCTTAGGGTCAAATGACCATCATTTCCATAGGGGCATAACAACCAAAAAACCACTAAAACTCTAAAGATTTGAATCAAAATTAGCAGAGAAACAGAAAAAAAATGTCCCCAAATATTGGTATCAAATATTAAGCATTGTGCACTGCAAGCAAATAGGCCCTGACAATAGAATACCTTATCATCAAGAATGGTTAATGGTTTGAGTCCCCACAAATAATTCATTTTATGCCCTGGATTGAAACTGCACACTCAAACCAACATTAGGAGCTAAAACGCAGCTGTGCAAACGAGAACAGTGGAAGTCAGTTGTGAGCTTCAGCTAAGCAAATAAATAATACAATACCAGGGAGAAATTACAGGATGTAAAGACATTATTTTTAATGTTTGCACATCTGATTCAATTTGAAGTAACTGATGGTTTGGATTTGGGGCTCTAGGATGAAGGGCGTCTGTGTTACCTTGGGTTTGAGCAGGTTGACTCGACTCTGGACTCTGTTCCTCAGGGGTTCTGGAGAACATCCAGTAGACACTTCAGGGGATCTGCAGAGAGCCCCACAATGAGAGGTTTATGAATTAGAGAAGCTAAAAGCTTCTGCACTAATCAAGAAACGCTCCCACCGTTTCCTTCTGAGCGCAAGCTGTCAACATGCAGAAGTGATCTTCACGAGCATCGGTGTCTATCCAACACACTGCGGTCCCCAACAAACACAGCCCGTAGCAACTTCTTTTATAGTATTTTTATTACAGATGTTTGACCGGATGAATTTTCCTCCGTGTGGTTTCATCGAGAGTTGCAAAGACCCACTCTGGTCTGATTGTTGCTTCGGGGGTTTTCCCGTTTTCACAGAGTGTAAAAACAGTCCGATTTAATTCAAATTCTACGAAACGCTTTTTTTTTCTTTTTTCTTTTTTTAGAAATAGCAAAGCACAAAGTTTAAAATTGTGTTCTTTTTTCCATTACTGACCCCAAGATGAAAAAGCGCTCCATTTGAGGGGAAACTATTGTGTAAAACAGAAAAGCAAAGGATTTTGCTCTTTTAAAATTACATAATTTTACTGATCACAAAGCAACACAGTTTTTAATTGTTTAAACCACTTAAACATCAGCGAAACCAAAGGGACCTGATTGGCATCATGACCATTTTTGAGTATTTATGAATTTCTAAAACAGACATACAGTATATATACATAAATGAGAGTACACAACCCTTTAAATGTGTTTAAATGTTAGCAGTTACCGGCAATTCAGGTTTTTCATTTTACACTACATCTCTGAAACTAATTAACGCTCCTCAATTTGTCGTTTTTCATTGTAAAGCTGAGACATTAAATGTATTATTCAGCCTGTTGAATGACTATAACTTTTTTAATTTTAGAATAGTTTGGATTAAATGTTTTTTTTTCTCCCATCAACGTTTCAACAGTTCAAAGATCATCTTGTTCAACATATTACTCATATAAAACAACAGACTAGCTGATCACATTTTTTGGATAACTTGAAAAATAAGTGTTGTATAGACTTCCATTTTGGTGTGTGGATGCATTTAATACGTAAGGTTGCTGCTGAAAAAGGCTGAGTGTTTCTCTTGATGCTTTAGTTCTTGGAATCAAACAATATTACCACTAAAGGACATATATTGGTATGAGGGTGTATTTAAGAGCCTCAGTGTTGGGGGATATTGGTGTACCGCTTGTGTTTTTCTTAAAGTCCTGCACTGTTGCTCTTTAATAAGTCTTAAGCACATTTGCATTGAAATCCACCTCAAAACCATTTTAAAGTGAGGTTCTGTCAAATCGTTGTCAATAGTTAGAAACTTATGAGCTGTTCCAGCAGCCATAGAGAACGTTCGGAGTATGGAGAAAGAGGAAGAAGTTCTCCTGCAGGAGGCGATGAAACCAACCTGAACAGCATGAGGATGCAGGTTCCCTCAGCTCCACTGAGGACAGGCTGGTCCTCAGACAGCAGGTCCGCCTTGTTCGCACACGGAGGAGCCAGCGCCTCTTCGTCCAGCAGCGCCGTGAGCACCTTCACGGTGTCTCGACCCCCGTACGCAGTGGCGTGGTTGACTGCATACGCTTTTGGCTGTAGGCGAACACAGCTTCCAGTCAGAACTCCCACAAAGAATTGTCACGTATTCAGAGGAGGAAGCCAGGGAGCGGAGATTCTGCATTACCCTGGCGGGACTTATCCCCGTTCCGCGCTCGCTAGCAGCTCGTTTGTGGATCTGATGTAGCTGGAAGAGCCTCTCCTTCAGCTCGGTTGTAGCGTCTTCGGCTGCCACATAAATAGCATCTCCACTGCTGCGCCCCTTCACCAGCGCTGCCCTGATGGCAGTCAGCAGCCTGGCTCCACAAACACTGAGAGATCAGCAGAAACACAGTCCGTGAAAAATTCTGCTCCGCTCTGGGTTAAATTTGGAGGGACAAAAAATATATGCATTTGTGTTGGACACACACATACAATAGACTCAGCTGGATGACATTAAAAGGTTTAGTCAATATTTGCCAACATCTCTCCGAAAAAATTAGTTTTATTTAAGAGACAGTGCATTTATCAGGCTGGCAGAAACCTGTGCACCGAAATGCCACCTGTTCTGCTGTCGCTTGACATCATTTCCTGGAACTCCAAAACAACAGCTCCTATCAGAGCTTCTCGAGATAACATTTGGATTGTTAAAGCATGTTCGTCGCTGGTACATCAAAGCCTGACTTTGATGATCAAATCTTGAGCTCCGCGGCGTCACAGATCATTTCTCGATACCGATGCTTCTGGCTTCACGACGAAAGCGATTAACGGAGGCGATTTAGTTGATCGATCACGTAGGCTGTGAGGGGAAGTTGTCTAAGCCACCCTCCTTTGTTGCAGTACCTAGGTTGACATTACGCTGAGCCTTAACAACATCCTCCATGTTTGTGCAGAGTGTATTCAACTCACGCTGCTTTTCAGAGGGTTCTCAGTCCGTGCGAGCTGATGAGAGAGCTCCTGTCTAATTAGACGCTGATTATTTTGGCGAACGAGCATCTTTCAATAAGCAGTGCCTTTATGTTCTCAGCGGAGTACTTTTTTTCCTCATGCAAACACCTTGTGTGGTGAGTTCAGGGCTTCTCGTTCAGTGAACATCTGTTTTCCCAAATGATTCTGTTACTGAGCCCCGCTCGGGTCAGGGCCGGACCACCGGCTCTCCAACTTTTTACTGCAGGCTTTTCTTACAAGCTTCGGTGCACTTGCCTACACGAGGGACAGGATTTTTTAGATAATCAGAAGAGACAAGCTTGGCCCCAAATTAAAATTAGGTTACATTCATTAAAGCAGGGTTCTGCGGATAAAGTCTAAAGGCCTCAGTTCGGAGAAATCTGGTTTACATCCAACAGGACTGACGAGCTAAGAACTAGTCGGAACGCAGCCAAGATCAAAGCGGAACGCTCTTAGAACAACTCCAGTCTCCAAATTTTCAAAGTGCTTCACGTGAAACCTGTTTAATTTTGCACGACGCAGTTATTTTGATTGAACTCTGTGGGTTTTGTGCGCACAGTTAGCGGCAGCAGCAGCTAGCTGTAGCACTTCTGGTGCAGCGATATCACTACGTTTCTGCTAAAACAACAGCGTCATGCAAAATTAACTGCAATGTAACGGTTTAAATAACAGCGTTTGCATGAACCACAATGAAGTTTTCAAGGTTGGAGTTGTTTTAAGAGAGCAATAACGCACGTTGGTCTTGGCTGCATCCAGGCTAGTTGTTAACTCGCCAATTCTGTTGGATGTACACTACTATAAGATGTTGTTTATAACATTTCCACAGAGCTCCAGTTCAAAATAACTTGACTATTGCTTGAAGTCCAAACCCAAATGTATATCAGGGAGTGACTGAAACCTGGGTGGGACAGTGTTGTGTACCTTGGGTCAGGAATCTCCCCCAGTATTTCTTCCAGGTTGTCTAGAAACTGGATGTAATCGGACAGGCCTTTGACGTGTTTCCTGAGTGGATCGGACTCTGCCGGAGCATAGCCCTTCCCTCCCAGCTGGATGGCCCTTACAAAAGATGTCACAGCCTGCAAAATGAGTTGATTAAGCCATGTTTTAGAGCTCCAACCTTAGTCTTGCAAAGTGCAACCACGCGAACGCACAGTAACTTTGGAAGTTTCTTACCAAGAAGAGAGATGTTTTGCTGTCGTACGCGGCATGCTTGATGTCCGTAAATGCCTGTCGTCCAAGAGAGCGAGTCGGGATGTCGAGGGTCAGCGCCAAGGCCATGTCGTTTTTGGAGTTCACCAGCAAACTCAGGTAGGAGCAGAAAACTCGTCTCACCGCCATTTTCACCTTTTACGACAAACAGGAGGAAGGCGATATTTGGACATCTCAGAACAGTTTGCAGTAGATCAGCTTCGTTAAGTACTGATTTTGAATCCGGGAGTAAAAGGTCAAAAATTTCCAGCATCAAAACAAGCAGTTTTACTGCTTTATGTGTGGGATGACATCTTCCTAACTTCAGGCATTTAATGGATTTACAAGATTAACAAGACTGTTTAAAATGGTTATATTTCTCTAAATCCTAGTATATTCAGGCTCAAAATGCACAAAGATGGTGTTCATGAACTACTAAAATGGACGGTAGCTTCACAGCATGAGTAAAGCCACTTAAATCAGCACTCTGCTTTAAACTCCCCCAAGATGACGTCACCAGATAAGTGGTAATACAGCAGCAAGACTTTGCTGAAAAATTAGCACGTGACAGAAAAGGAAGGAGACAGAAGCTGCACAGTGTTTTAGACATTTGTGAGGTAATTGAATTCCCATTGCACTCTTAAAGCCGAATGATGTGATGTAGAGTTCCTGTCAGTGAGAACAGGATGAATTGCAGACAGAAATGACTGAAAATATAGGAAAAGGAGAAGCACGGGTCATTACCTGCAGGTGAAAAGATTTTCGAGCTGCTAAAATGACTTTTAATGGGCGCAGAAGTGGAAAGAGGGGATATCTTTGTGAAATAAACTGAGCCTACCTGTGAGCTGCAGGACCTGCTGTTACTAGATGGCGTTGAAGTGACTGATGAGTCCAGCAAATCTGGGACCTCAGCGTTACCCATTAGAAACTCAAACAGCTGGATCTTGGCAAAAGAATAAAAGGACATATTAGAGAGATAAATTCATTGAATTTATCTTTCACTCAGTAGCCAATCCAGTCTTCTACAAACAGACTGATTTCAAGCAGCTCCTGCTCACCGGGCTCACAGGCTCCTCTGGGTCAGAGTCCACCACTCTCAGCTGTTTGTACATGGAGAGAACGTCAACCAGGTCCACGGCGTTGGAGCGCTTCAGGAAAGATTCATACGCGTCCAGGATGAGATCATAGTTCTCCAAGCGTGCAGAGCTGGGGGGTGGCAGGTGAAGTTTGCCTAACAGTAAGTGCTTCCAGGCCATCAGGACATCACTCAGAGCCACTTTGAACTCTCCGCCATGCTGTCACAGGACAAAGAAAGCTGTGATTACTAACAGCCTGCAACCAATCAGCTCGGAAAGCAGAAAGACCTTCTGACACGGTCCAAAACATAAGCAAAAAGCTCAGTTGGAAAGCTGTGGTAATGTCATCAGTTATGGATGCGATGACAATCAGTCTGATGGTTCAATTGAGCTCTGCTGTGATGATGATGATGACGATGTGGCTCATGGAGAGTAGGTTTAAATAAAGGGGGATAAATAGTTACCTGTTTGTTAACTTCTGCCATGGCCAGCTGCAGCATCATCAGCATGCCATCAGCTCCATGAACGGTGGTCCTTTCTGACTGTAAAACCCTGTGGCACTCCCTCCTGAAGGTTTTCACCACCAACCTGAGACGGTCCCCTATAGTTTCCATTGTTCTCTTAAACAGAAGGAGCAGAAAATACTGTCCAAGTCTAGTCTGTTTGCCCGCTTCAAGCAAAATTAAACCATAGAAAAGAGCCAAGGCTTGTAAATTCAAAGGCAAATATAAAAGCAATATAACAGAAAATATAAAGATGTTTCTTAAGTTCAACTACTTCATAAAGTCAGACATAATGTAGGCCTTGGGGCAAGCAACTCCTGAATTAATAGATTCCTTCAAAAAAATACCGTTCGTTATGTGTATTTTTTTTTTCTTTTTAGCATCTAAATATACTGCCCACAGCTACATATTTAAAAAAAAGCACACAGAAAATGTTGGTTTAAACATTTCTAACCTGTTTTATTGTTCCAGCCTTCAGAGTCCAGCACAAGGAAGCAACTGTTTTGAAATTTTAAATCCACATTGACGTTTGGTGCCGTCCAGCCAATCACCTTGGAGGAGGCAAGTGAAGGCTTCCGGATAAATTCTTTTATTTAGATATGTCATATTTTACAACTTTATCGCAAATTAATTTGGAGATATTTAGCATAAAAATAACGTAAAACTGTTGTTTCTCAAGAAGCCTCAAAATTATATTTATATTTGCAGGTTTTGTTTACCCCGCTCACCCCCTTACTTCTTCAATTAATGGTACGTTCCGTGTCGTACCCGGAAGGGGACTATAAACATCTCAAACGCGCGCTGTGTTCGACTCAGCGTTTTCATTGAAACCAACTTAGGTAAAGTAGTTACGTTACTACTGTATTTGGAAAGCAAATATACCCTCTTTAGAAAGTCTGATACGTTAATAGCTCATTCTAAGTATTAAAAGCTGAAAAATAGCGAATAAACCAGCACTCGGACGTTTTAGCTAGCTGCTAGGTGATTAAATTTCACGTGGACTGACTGGATGAACTATCTGAAGATAAAATATACAACACGATAAGACCATTTTGGGCCAAAACAACTCGGACACGAGCGGTGTTGTTAGAGCTTTTGTTTTCAAAACCTTTCTTTTACCACAACTTCAGGTTTTGCTGTAATTTTGTGCATTGTGCAAAAACCTAACTATTCCCCATTGTGTTTCCCAAGTACTGTAGCTACAAAGATGTGCAAAAACAAACAAATAATTGAACAAGATCTGGTTCTCAGGCTGTCTATCATTTTGATCCAAAACTCTAGTTTGTGCCTGGTTTAAAAGTGATTTAAATGTGTAACTTATTATATAAATTAGCATGAATGGCTTTAGATTTAGTTTGGTGTAATTTTTAGTTTAGCTGAAAATAGCATTAACTTACCTGTTAGATAAGCCATATAAAAACATAAAATGGTAAAAAAAAATGCATATTGGTATTGTAGATTAAAGTAATCAAATTGGTAGTCAAAACCTCAAGATTAAATAAATCTACTCAGATTTGACTTCAATTGCTTTATTCGTCATGTCAGAATAGAATTTGACAAGATGCTGATTATTTCACTTGTTAAATGATTAGTTCTTGAATTCCATCAGTATTTGAAATTATAGGCAAGTAAACAGCAATATATTTGCACAATTAGATGTTATGACAAAACCTGTCACAAAAATTTGTTTATTCTCAAACATTACCACAATTATTTAAGAAAATTGTAATATAAAATTGGCATTTCTCTACATGAAACAAGCTGGGAGGAATTTGTTAAATAATAAACATACATTAAAAAAAGGCTTACTGTTTTAATTTTAATGAAATAGCCTTTATTGTTTGTAAGAGTTATGAAAAGGGTGGAAAATAGAATTTGCTTTTGCACAAGTGTTTCATACAAGAATGGCAAAATCCAAAAGTTTGAATATGTAAAAATATGGCTTTTGGAAAAGGATAATGTGTAAGGATTCTGATAATTGCAGTTTTATTTCTAACAAATTTCTCTCAGCCACGGGGCTGTGATGCTTCAGGCAATCCCTGCTGGTAAACATTTGGTCCCAGCCTTTATTACTCCAAAAAATTTGAGGAACATGCCTACGCACTATACTCCAATTGTTGTAATGTTGCAGCTGCGCTGCATTGTCTGTACACTAATATATTAATATCTTACAGTTTAAACCCTGGTCCAAAGCCAGCTTTACCACCACAAACAACATGCAGGAGGACTCGGCTCACAGTCCCAGTTACACTGTGCCGTGTGAGGACTACGTCCATGTGGTTGAGTTCAGTCCTTTCAGCTCGGGAGTCCCTGCCTCCCTCCTGGCCTACGGTGGAAACCAGTATGTGGTGGTGGGCACCTGCCTCTTCCAGGTTAGAGGTGCAGCTTCATGCGGCCAGACTTACCACCTGCGTTGTTTCTCTTCGTCTTCCAATGTGAATTTGCTCCCACAGGAGGAGGACATGGAGGTGGAGGGAGTTGAATTCAACGTTCTTCGAGCGTTTCATCACGAGTTGCGTGTCGATTCTCTGGCTTGGAGTCCCGAGTCTCGGCTGGACAGGGTACCCACTATCAGGTAGATTGTGCTATACATCTTGATTTTTAAACATCTGTTTATTTGGCGTGCACACACACACAATGCACGGGTTTCAGACTGGAAGAAAATGGCATCCATGTACAGGAGTTCAGTTTATATTTGCTATGATATTAATGATGGGAACATTTTGGTGCTCAAGTGCCTTTTTTTGTTTAAATGACGACATGCTTTAGGTGTTTTTTTCCCTTTTTTTTTGTTTGTTTGCGTTTTAAAATCTGTGTATGTTTGTTAGTCTTTGGCTCTGCCATGTTTTTAAGCTGATTTAATAATGTTCTCATCATTAAAAAAAAGTTGTTATAATTTGAGTGTTAGGGTTAGGGTCATCATTTTGGGGAGTATTTCTTCCCCACAATCAACTCTGTAGCTCCATAGTTAGACAAATAATACAAACTACATCCTTAGCCAAAAAAACCCCCAAAGATTTCACACACTTTAGTATTTAAATGGACCATTTTTCGCTCCAGCATGCATTTTAGAAAGCAATATCACAACATTTATTCTTTGCAGTTGAATTGATTAAAGTCATACCACCGGTTAAAGCCTTCCTCTGTGTGTCCAAAAGATTCTCAGTGGGGTTCTGTGATGGCCAATTCATTTATCAAAATGTCGCCCCATACTTTCTGAAGCAGTGTTTTTACAGTTTGAAACTAACAACTAACATTGTCAGCCCATATGAGTTGACTCCTTAAACAAACATCTCACCCACATGAAGTCTTTGTAAAAAAGAAATAGAAAAAATAAAATAATAAAATCTGGTTCTCCTTTTTGCATGTGGATAAGCGATGCAAACACAAAGTTATACCCCTGGTAGTGAGCGCAGAACCTAAAACAGCACCAGGTGGCAAGACCTTCTCTCTTTGTCACTGGGAAATTCGAACCCTAATCCTCCTGGATTATATAAATAATAAAAAAACTGAAACATAGTTACAGTACGTCTTCTTTGTAACTCCTTTATTTGTTTTATCTCATAGCTTACAACTGAAGTGCATCAGCTAACAGGACAGCCACTTTTCCAACAAGCTCTTGGTTTCAAATAAACTGCAAGAGTGTCTAAAATAATATTTTTATGAAGAAAACAAACCCTCAGATTTATTGTTAGATTTTTAAATTAATTTATTGGAACTGTATATGCGTCCAATTCTGTGTTAACTTTGAAACCTTTATTTACAGTTGTCCCCTGCTTTCATATTATGCTTTACAGCGTTATTTGAGGGTAAAATAGCAAAAAAGGTTGCAAAAAAATGCAACCTGGCAGACTGCTTTAGATGAGATTTCCTTTACAGTTGTGCAACAAATATAGCAGAGCCTATGCTTGACTTGTTTGTGCAAATTGTCAAGTTGTTTGTGATTAATTAACTTCACACATTACAAAGATTTGCCTTTCCCATATTGATTAAGGTCCTCTAATGTTATTTATTTTTAACTATCAGTGCTGTGTATCATGGGAGGTCTGTAGCTCTGCAGCCCGTTATGTAAGAAGTCATCAGATTGTTGGCGTAGGATTAGAGAGTGTCAAACTATGCTCTACTTCCACCTCAGAAACCTGACATCTGTGACTTTTCACCGTTTTTCAGAGAGGACACGGCAGTCGTGTTGTGTAAAACTAGACATCAGCACCTCTCAGTGCCAAGTCGTTTCAGGTGGCTTTCCACAGGAGGGAAGAAACCCAATCTAGACATTATTAGAAAGCGTTTCCACCTAATCGGAGCCGTGGATGAGACGGATCCGCGTCCTCTCCCAGGAGGCGTTAAGGCCTCTTGTAATTGAAAAGGAAAGGCGGCGATAATTCCTTGCCTTTTGTGGTTTGCTCCGCAGGGCCCTCGAGCCAGCACTGTGATGTGCGCGCATGTTATTGCGCTGATGAGAACCCGCTCAGGTTCAAGCTCTCCCTTCAGTCGGCACGTAGCTGTGCCTTCCAGGAAAAGTACAACGTTCTCATGGGCCTCGTGAGAGGAGAGGGGCCTCGAGCTGCCACCACAGCAGCTTGTATTGAAAACAAGCCCGAAGACTAATAAAACCACAGACTTCCACCACACACACACACACTCATTTTTCATCCTTGGCTGTCATTTAGTAAACACAGTAGCCAACATGCTAAACAACTGGCTTTTCTTGGAAAGCTGACTCTAAAGAGAAGAGAATAAATGAGGGGGAGAAAGATGAGCACGACATGAAGGGCCTGCAGCTCGACTCGAACCATGAAGTTCATGGTCTGAGGAGCGGATCCCAGGACGGCCACAGATATGACTACCAGGAAACCGGGAATCTGCACTAATCAGTAAATTACATGCCTTTAAAATCTGTGGATCTGTTTCGTCAGAACTGTTTTAAAATCACAACTTTTAACTCCCAGCATTCTGAAAGTATAGTGCAATTTACTTGTTTTACATCAGCTATATTCTAAAATGTCTAAAGTTCATCAAAATAATATTAGATGAAGAGATTAGGGTTGTTTTTAAGGCATAGTAAAGCTTAACATCATGTTATCTGAACATGTTCTAAAACATAAAAAAAAACAGAAATTTAAACACATTGCCCACTGTTCTGCCAAATGTTGAGGCAAAGATGTCGTTAGATGTGTTATTTCTTGGAGTCTGTGTTGGGGATGGCTCTCAGCTACTACCATCATGAAATTTGAGTTCAGTATCTGTAAAAGTGACAGAGTCAGGACCATTTTTGTGTTTCCTGAGGTCAGTTAGCTGTGGCGTCCAACTTGAATTGGGTTAACTCCAGACGTTTGTCAGTCGTAGACGAACATCCAGTGATTACTTTCTGAAAGCTTCAATAAAATCTGTTCAGTGGTTCACAAGATGTATATTTTGCTAACAGGCAAACAAATAAACACACATAGACACAGGCAAATACAATCTTCCTCCATTTTGTTCAGATTATTCAGCAAAATCAATCAAGCTTCAAACCTTCAAAAGCTGGAAGTTGTTTGTATTAGTTGCTTGACAAGATGACAAATTGCTGAAGTTCTGAACTTTGTTCAAAGAGAAGAAAGAAAATTGAGTTCGGAGTTGGAGGTTAGGTCCTTGGAGTGTTCTGTAGGTTAACAACCATCCAAAAAAGAAAAAGAAAAGAAAAGGCCTCAGTTTAAGTGGGCCCAAAACAACATGGTGCGTAAAAGAAAGAATAACCACCTGGCTCCAAAATTATTCAAAATTAGTGAGCAGTGAGGTGCTAACTAGCTACCTATGTTAATCAGTGAACTCTTTTTGTTTCCCTCCAAATTAAAATCCAGCAAATAACAAGTTCATCGCTTAAAAGAACACAAAAGAGCAGTACATCTGGTGGCCAAAGAAAACGGCGTATAGACACCTTGAGGTTCCATGTTTGTGATCAAGTTCAACGTTAAAATGGAAGGTTTTGAAACGATAGGTTGGTATTTGGGCACATTCAGTAACAATTATGCAAAAACAATTACTTAAACGGTTTCAAGTGTCCCTTTGTGGTCATGTTCTCCAGGCAAATTATGTTCACAAGATGGACTCGTATGATGTTAAGCTCATGAACACTTGGTGCTGACTCTATAAGGCAGTGGGCCTTAAGGAGACCGAAGATAAAGCAGCTGATAAACTGAGTAAAGGATTGAGTGTAAGATGAATTGGCATTGAAAAAATAAGGATTAAACAGACTCAGTGGGTTCTTTTGTCATATTTGTGTTTAAAAAGTTTTTCCGTGTAAAGCTGAATGCTAAAATTTATCATTCATTTTATTGTTTTGCTTTTAAGATTAAAAAAAAGAGGTTTGAGGGGGGAAAAGGAGCTGATTTTATATAAAAACCACCAGTTAGAGTTTCAGAGCCTGTCCCAATATAATCTAATCTACTGCAGCAGCAAAAGCCTGAACCATGTTAAGGGTGTTTGTAGTGACATCATGCCAAATCCATCTGTGCCTGCGCCTGAAAATGTGTGAACCGCTGTCTGTTTATTCTGGTGATGTGTGTGTGTTTTTCTTGTCATAAGTGAGTTAGTGTAATTGTGTGAGTAATTGCAGGCGCTGGTATATACGAGGGCTGATTAGAGGGGAAAGTCCTCTCCCCGGCTCCACAGCGGGTGGCGAACAAAGACGCACATGGCGTGAGCGATCTTGTTTTCCTCCGTGTTTATCTTCGCTTGCAATTAGAAAAACCCCTGGCAGCGCCTCTGCTGATCGCGCGCCAGGTCTCTGCCACACACAGACTCCCATTCGGAGGTGTCGGGCCCAGGCGGCTGCAGGCGCGCACGCAGGGAAGGAGATGTCGCGTGTCGCCGGCTCTGCTTTCACGCTGCCCTCCTTGTTTATTGTTGAATCTCGCCTTTCTTTTCCCTCTTCCTCTCTCTGCAGATTATGCACCGCGGCGGCTGACAGAAAGCTGCGCCTGCTGACTTCTGATCTTCAGGAGCGGCACGAAGTCAAGGTAGCACGGCATCTGGAGACCCGCTGGCCAGAACTTCCAGCAGATATTTGCTACTTGGTTGAACAGGAAGCAGACCTGCAGCCAGTGTAGTAAAGCAAAGTTTGTTGGACGACATTATCTGTTTTTGTTTCCTAATAATCATCTTCTGTTGTCTCCTAGGTGATGGAGGGCCACACCAGCTACATTAACCATTTGGTGTTCGAGCCCACAGAGGGGAAACAAGTTGCTTCCGTCAGCGATGACCACACTTGCAGGTCCAACTGTTTTATTTCCGATTTTGTGTGTGTGTGTGTGTCCGTTCCCAGCTTCTGATTTTGAGTTCTGTTCTTTGTTAATGGTGCAGAAAGTCCTGACTGTGTTTCCACAGTGAAACCTGACGCTAAGCACAACACTCTCCAGTGTGACCGTGCGTAAGCACAGAGCCGCTTTGTAGCTTTTTCTAGCTAATTGGTTAAATATGGAAATCCAATTAGCTGCAGAAAGATTTTCCTCTCTAAAGGGTTGAGTGGGGGGAGGGAGGGGGGTGACGGGGGTGCTACAAGGTTCCTAAATTTTCCTTTTCAATTAAGGCCAGAAGAGGGGAAAAACTGTGTCAGTAGCGAGGGTCTGTGCAGGGACGGCCCTCGAACACGAGACTGGCTTTTCAGAAAGATGCTAAGCTGAACCGAAGAACTTCATGTGTTTGTGGCCATGGAGCTGCTAGCTTCAGCTGTTTTTATCTGTTTAGTTACCATCCATCTTCAGATCGTTCATCAATCAAACCAAACAGCAGCTCCTGGTTCTCATAAATAAAGTGAACATTTAAATCACAAGCCATAGAAACTGTTTCAGTTTCTCCAGCCGCTGTCAAAAACTTGTGTTCCTCTTTTCTTCCTTAAGATAGTTGTGTCATTTCAAAGAAAAAATAAGAACTGAGTCAGTATTACAGTGTGATAAAACAGTGTTACAGCGTGTTTTGTCCAACTTCCCTAAATGACTTTTAATTAGGTAATAAAAATTGAACGGTCATCATTTCTACTAAGATTTATGAGATTTGAAGTTTTTATTATTTTAAATTGGCCTATTATCACATAAAACTAAACTAGTTTACCAATTTAGTGACCAGATTTTGGTCACTAAATTTTAGGAAAGACATGGGGCCAAATAGGGCTGCTTCTACAGGCTCATGTTTTCATACAGGAAAAATGGAGGGTGGAATGTAGTGTAATTTTAAGGCCTATGTATGAACTGATTGAATGATTCAGACTGTCTGTCTGTGTACAAGATTGCTCAAAAACCTGTAAACGGACTTTCAGGAAATTTCCAGGAAACATCAAACATGGTGCAAGGAACAAGTGATAACATTTTGGTGGTGATCTGGTCAAAGGTCAAGATCAAGGTCAGAGAACAGCCCGTGCTTCACATAACAGGAATGTTAAACTCCACAGCTGGACACCTCATGGGTCAAGAGTGATCATATTTAATTTCAAGGTTTATGGGGTCAAAGGTCAAGCTCACAGGTAACCCCTTTGTTAAAACCTTGTCTCTGACTCGTTTGTTTCCTCCACCAAGGAGGTTCTGTTTCCGGTTGGGTCCGTTGGTTTGTTCGTTTGTCTGTTAGCAAAGATCAGGTAAAAACTAACGGACAGATTTGGATGAAATGTTGGGGTTGTTACAAAAAACAATAGCTTAATTTTTGGTGCTGATCCAGATTATGATCCGGATTGCACTATTTTGTAATCGCACTGTGGCCCTGGCGGAGGTTTGCGCTCTCTGAGTTATTCTAGTTAAATGAATGTTTTCGTTAGTTTTTCTTTCTCCAGAAAATTACATTTGAATGAACAAAACATGACACATAAATATTTGAAATCCTTGTAAATGTGCTCATGTATAAACAATGAAATCAACTACAGCTGGGAAAAACTCTAAAACAAGTTTAAATGCCCTAAAAAAAAACCTCCCAATTTGTCCGACGACTGCTAATGAGTTGTTGTGAAACGCTTCGGCACTTATCAGGCCTGTGATCTGCACCAAATGAAACGTCCTCCTCCTCCGCTCCCATCGCCCGAACCTCCTCCCCTCCCTCTGCTGAGCGTCCAGAGAAAACAGGAGTGCGCTCCATCTGCTGAAAGATTTAAATTCTGTCATGTTGAGAAAATACGGGACGCGGGAGGAAGACAGGGGCGGAACGAGGGCTAGATCAGGTTAACAAGAGAGGGACCGACCTTCCAGTCAGCCCACACAAACGCAGCCTCGAGCTGAGGGGAGGGAGGTGGTCCTGCAGAACGGGAGGGAGGTTTATGTCAGCATGTGTAGGTTCACGACCTCTCCGTCGGCCTGTTGGCTTTGGCAGGAGCGCCTCCACTATAAGCTTGCTTAGTTTTGTCATCGCCGTCCCCCGCAGTGTCGGGGCCTCTGCTTCAACCTGACGCTGCAGCATCTAGGTGGGGAACCAGACTCCACTTCCTCAGGCTTGATGTAGTCTAAACAGCTCAGCGGGTGGCTATAGGTGGAGCAGGGTGGAGTTGGTGGAGGAATGTGCCACCTAGAGGTCACAAGGGCACACTGCAGGGTCCTGAGAGGATTTAAGAGTTGACGGAGTTCACTGCTGAACTCAGATAGCTGCAACGGTTGTTTATATCTGTGGTTTAAATCAATTTCTCCATTTTATCCTACTGAATAAAACATCTTATCTAACAGCTAAATATGAAGTGGTGTACATATTTTAGCTTGGAATTGCTTAAAGATGGCAACAATCTATCATTCTCCAAACGGAGGTTGTTCTCAGAGCTTTGTACTGCAGGTAAGATATTGTTTCTTCTGTGCCAAGCTGAAGGTTTGCTGATTGGTGGGCTTGTCTGAATGTTTGAATTAGGTTCATAGTTTTATCCACAAGACTTAGAAAGGTTCACGTAATTGCTGTCCATTTATTTTTAAGCGAGTTAGTGTTTCCCATCTAAATAAAAGGAGTCTGAAGTCCTTTTTATATGAATCCCAATGGAGATCTGGGATGGATTTATACTCCTTGACCTCTCAGCTCTCTCCTTCCCATAAAGTCACCTTTGATTATTTTCTTTGCACTCTACAACAGAGCTCAGATCTCGCAGCACTAATGTGATAAACGCATAGAAACACTAACGCTTTTGGTTTTCCCCACATTGACAAGACAGTGCAGAACTTTTCAGTGTTGTCGACTGACGTGGCAATGTGAATGCAAAATGTTTTTTTGTGTGTGTGTCTTTCACCTCTGTCAGCAGAGGTTATGTTTTTCGGGGGCCGGCGCTCTCCATTTGCAGGGCGGAGTGGTTGACCACATTTTGCCGCTGGTGGTGTAGCTGAGCTCTGCTCGGCTGCTGGTCTGAAAGAACGGGGTTTCGTTTTTATTTTCCTGGTGTGGTCGGGCGGTTTTCTTCTCGGCCTCACTCACAACGGAGAGCAGGGCCAGAGTTTGGACAGGGCTCTGTCCTCGCAGGAGAGATGAAGCAGGAAAAGCTGTTTGGTGTCGTCTTCGTCCGAGACCTGGACTGTCCTCCTCCGCGCCACATCACTGAGCACAGCAAACCCTTTCATCGACACCATGACCTGTCATGACCTCCATCTCAATCTTTTCTTCTGGCTCAGACTTTTAAAATGTGGCTCACCATAGTTCCAGGTTGCAGGAGCAGCAGCTGTCCTCATCCAGTTATATGCCCTACTTAAAACAGCGTTAATCAAGAAAAAGCCAGGCTAGGCTTTCTGTTTCACTTCCATTAAAGCAGGAAGCTGCTCAACTTCTCACCGCTGACATGCGTTTTGCTCTCTGGACACCAGCGGGGCCGCCCACGGCGAAACATTCGCCGCAGTACGGGTGGAGCGAAACGCTACCCCTGCTGTCGTAGTTCGGTGTAATGCGAGGCTGACGTTTCCCCTGTGAGAGGAGTCCACTGAGTCTGTCTGTCCTCACAGCTGAGGGCCCCGATCCTGAGAAAGAGACGTTTTTCCCAGGAAAAGCGAGAAGACTCGGCACATCATTTGCACACGTAATACAAACAGCAGAAGCTGCATAAATCTGGGGTACCAGAATGTGATCCATCAATGCCCCGTTGTGCACACTTAAAACCAGATATGTCTCACATTGAGCTGCAAAAAGGAGTTAACTAGTTTCTTTTAAAGGATAATTAGACAATAAGGGGATTTTTTTGGATTATACCAGTCAAGGTCAAAAAGTGTCGGTGCAAATGAGAACCATTGGGAGGGAAAATCTTTTCAGGCATTATAAAAACATCTAATAGTGGTTTGAAATTTGCTGCTATTTTTAGTCATTTTGCTCCAAATCCCACCTTTGCTGTTAATTAGGAGGAAGCAAAACATGTTTTTGCATTTCAGGCCAAAAGTCTGCGAACGTATCAACTCAAATCAACTGTTAAAGTTACTAATTGGATTTCCTGTTTTGCTTTTCTTCACAATAATGAGGCAACCGTTGAGGATTTTCTAGTGAGTTCTCCCAGCGTGTGGTCGCCAAAAAAAAAATCTGAAATCAAAGCATTTCGAAGCAGAAGCCTTTTAATGCGGTTGAATTTACTCCTTCCTGTGTGTGACTTCGTGCTGACAGGTTGTGGGACCTGGAAGGAAATGAGACGGCAGTCCTACGACTCCGCTCTCCAGGCATCAGCGTGTGCTGGCATCCAGAGGAAATGTTTAAGGTAGGAGGCAGAGGAGGTAGAAGAATCCCTCAAAAGGTTTTCATTATTTGACAACTGACAAAGTTTATGCTCTTATATTGAATGAATCTGTTTGCATTACTGTGGATGTGTGGCAACTTTTGAGTTTTTTCATCTCGTGGCTCAACTTCACCAGCTGATGGTGGCGGAGAAGAAGGGCACGATACGTTTTTACGACCTGGTCACCCAGCAGGCCATCCTGTCGCTGGACTGCGGACACTGCGGGCCGCTCATGTCCGCCGACTGGTGCCTCACCAATACGATCAAAGTCGGCGGCGTGGCGGGCAACGACTGGCTCATCTGGGACATAACGCGCTCCAGGTGGGTGGAAGGGGTGTGTGTGTGTGGGATGCTGATGCTGATGGTGTGTTGGTCTGGGATACATCTTAATCGTGCTTTACTGTTTGCAGTTACCCTCAAGAGAAAAGGCCAGCCCACAAAGACAAAGCACGGCTATTCAAGTAAGGAAACCCAGTTTTTTTCCAATATTTTAGAATTTTAATAAAAGATTGCATATTTTTTCTTGGGGAAAAGTATTTTTACTTGAATTTTTAAGAGAACATGAAAAATCGGCTTTCCCTGCACTTGAAAGCGAATAACCAGATGTCTGAGCACTTCCTCCATCAACTTTGTTTTTTTTTTTTTAAATCTGTTGTCATTTATTTGCTTTTTGTGTTGTACTTCTGTTTGAGGATTTCAGATGTCAGATAAACTTTGACGAACATTAAGTATTCTTAGTGGGGGAAGAAAAAGGTCGCTCTGCTTCTGAAACTGGTTTGTTGTAGTTTTTATTTTAATGATTTGGGTTGAACTGGAATGAAAGGCAATGTTGCTTTTAAAGAAACTTTACAATAACTTATTTATTGTAGTTCCTTATAATTCATAATAGTCTTTAAAAGATCAATTTAACTGACTGAAACTTGCAAAAACCCTGCTCAAATGTCAAATAAGCAGCCTGCCAAGCAACCAGTGAAATCAACTTCTAAACATCGATTAAATGTTGTCCTTGAAAGCAGCAGTTCTTAACATTTGCCTCTAAAAACTTAATTAAAACAGAAAAATGGAAAAGAAATTGGAATTGGATTGTATTTTGGAACCTACATGACTGATTATCGCTGTTTTTTAAATTTTAATTTCAATTTGGTTTGTTGTGAGAGCTCTTTAGTGTACTATCTGTTCCCGTTATTAATAGTTCTCAGTCTTTTTCAAAATTTGTTTTTGCTCATGGATTCTCTGAAGACACCCTGAGGAAGAGAGGGATGAAGTGTCTCAGTTCAGCCTCTAAAACCAGCGGCAATAAATAAAAAAAACCTACATTTATTGTGTTTAATTTAGCAGTTGTACTTTCTAGTTTTGATATTTTAACTAAACCCTAAATGATAATATTACATTTTTTTCAGCTAAACTACTTTAAAAGATGTTGTTCTCTTCAGATGGTCTCTTGCCAATGAAAACCTTTTTGCGACCACCGGATGTCCCGGTAAAATCAGCAGTCAGTTATTCATCCACCATCTTGGCCACCCTCAGGTTGGTGCGATCTTCTCCCAGTCCAGATCAGCCTCAGAGAGCCTCGGTTTCTCGCAGCTCACCCACCTGTCTTGTGTCGTTTCTTTGCAGCCCGTGATGATCGGATCGTCCGCAGTCGGCTCCGGCCTCAGCTGGCACCGGACGCTGCCGCTCTGCGCGGTGGGCAGCGACAGGAAACTCTGCTTTTGGATGACTGAGATGTAGTGGGCTGGATGGATGGATGGATGTACCGTTTGTGTTTTAGCGAATGTTCAATAAAATCTATTTTTCAGAGGATTTGTGACTTTGTATGGATTTTGATGGAAAACTGCATGCTCAAAATCAATTCTGACCCTGTTCAGGTCAGATTCAGGTAAACGTTTCTGATTGGTTGAGTTGTCCTTGAATTTAATGTCCACTTCTTTTGTCTGTCACCTCAGTTTAATCTCCACTACAGCTCATAATTAACCCACACTTCCATGTTTAGCCATTTGTTGCAGCAGAAAGTGAACTCTCATCTTGGTATCTTTTGAAATATATTAAGTATTAAGCCACCAAGGTCAGATTGTTATAAAGTGTTTATGTTCGGAGGCACAAATAAAAACCACAACCCTCTGAAAATCTGTGTCATTAACAGGTTATGAGTATAGATGAACTGTTTGCAAACCTACATGACATCAGTTTTACTTAATAAACATCTCCATGCAGTTTGAAGAGGTTTTAGTCTTGTATTAGAAAGAAATCACTGTAACAATCTGGCCAGGTTTCTGGTTTTGTTTTCCTCCAGTTATAAGTACTGCAGCGTAAAACTTCAAAAACTTGTCGCTTTTTAGACGCCGTTGTATAATTACTCTGCTCAGTTTCCATTTCACATGGACCGTTGCCGGTAACAAACCTAAGACCAATAACTACGTTTTTATGTGAATGACTTTGTAAACAAGTGCCTTCTGCAGAAGGGACAGCGATGTTAAAGTCGATCAAACAGGCTTTGCATGAATCACTCTGATTTCTTTTAGGATTGGCGTTTTAAGATGACAGAAATCTGCTTTGCTGCTGGGGAAAACGACTAGTAGTCTACTGCAGGTAAGATATTGATTACTCATAACTTCAAAGAATGCTTAAAAATCCAAACTACGTGTAATAATAAAGGTGTAAAGTGAGTCTTTAAGATTCTGGCTGTAGTACTGTTAGTTTAGTTTAGTAGCACAGATTTCTTCTTGTTCCCACTGATTAGTTCGATCAATATGTTGTCTAACATGTTGTCAGCCTTCTATATTTCTTGGCTAATCCCCTCCATCCACCAAAGCATGATGTTCTGCTGCTCTACCTTGACCTCAGCTGCTCTTCAGGCCTGCCTTAAAGGTAATCACTGTTCCTCTGGCACACGAGTCACGAATCCCAGTGAATCTTGAAGTCCTGTGACTCAACGGCACCATCTGTCGGCAGCACAGTGCCTTTCTCCGCCTCATCTTCTGATCAGACGAGCTCACCTCAGTTCTGGCAGCAGGTGTCGAAGCTTTTGAAGCGGCCTCGTGTTGGCTGGTAACTAACATGGGATGAAAGGGAGATCAGGCCACCTTAAAACCAACCTTCTCCTAATCTCCCTCCTTTAGGTAATTCTTCTGCAGCCCTGCCAGCTTTAATCCCAGGCTCAACTAACGGAGAGCAAACAAAAGTAATGAGGAGGGGAAACAGAGACTGAGATTAGGGCTCTTTGAAGCTGATTTTTCCCAGAATGAAACGATTCGTGCTGATCTTAACGAGAAGCTCAGACTGTAAAAAAAATGCACAAGTTTGGTTATCTAATCTATCGATGCGGCTGTTATCCAATATGTTGGGACTTTTATATATCTTACGTAGAACCTGATACTTTAATTAAAAGAAAACCATGTTTTATGGGTGAGGTTAATGCAAAGCGTCACAGTTTTCTGTTCACATAATGTCTATTTTTATTTAGAAGCTTCATGACAAAGACTGGATTAAAGCTCAGATCTCAAGCTTTATTTTTAAGTTATATGCATCCAAACTTGTAGAAGAATTAGGGAATTACAGCTCATGTATGTGCAGAACTCATATGAGCTCAAATCCGATCAACTCAGTCTCCAATAAAAATATGGGTTGTACAGATGCTGGGAAATTTCAAGGAGGTCTCACTTCTGCAATAAATTTATCTGATTTAAGATTTTTGCTTTCTGGGATTTATCTTTTCTGATGTTGAGTCAGAGCTTTAAACCTCTGAATCAGGATGAGAGGCTGTGTTTGAAATCTATATTTAAATTTAGAAACAACTTATTTAAATAGAATGTCTACAGAAGCTTTTTCCTTGGTATCGTTCTAATTCAGGCTGATTTTGGGTTTATTCAGTACAAAAAAAAAACAAAAAGCCCAGCTCTGTATGTACCGGATGTTTGTGTATTGATACTTTTATTTTTCATTGATTTTCAGTCCTTGCACCTAACTGTTTTCATTGCTGTCAATTTCCTGTTTATGTAAACTTCTGTTATTTGCAACTGCAAATAGCAGCGGCAGCTTGCTGTAGCACTTCATGTGCATCCTGGGGGCACGGCCAGCATGAATACTGTAATGGTTCTGCTTGGATTGTTGTGCAATGGGAAACTGACAGCAGCGTGAAGATTTAGAAGTTTTTTTCTAGTTTTCTGTTGTAAGGCGACGGCGTTCCACTTCGGTCTTGGTCCTGCTCGGACTAGCCGTTAGCTCATCAGTTCTGTCAGATTTAAACAGTTTCTTCAAACTGAGGCTGTTCGGAGAGCTGTCTCCAACAGGTAAGATATTAATTGTTTATAACCTTTCCACAGACCTGATCAAGCTGTGCAAATATTTGTTTCAGAAGCACAAATTACATTTGGGAGATCATTTTCTTAATTTGAAATGATGCTGTTCATGACAAAAATGACCATATTTATGTTTTCTAAACCCCGAACTTTCAGCTTAAAGTCAAACAGTTTTCTGTTGTTTTTTTTTTTCAAACAGCTGACTAAACCTTATCCAAAAGCTGTAATTTCAGAACTCTTGCCAGGATGTTCAAGCCTGAGGACAGAGTGAACCCCATGACCTCGCCTCCAGCTCGGATGAGGCGACCAAGCCAGCTTTAAGATGTTTCTGCCCTGACATCAATCAGTGAGATACTTTTTCTTGGAGGATGCACCGTTTTGAGATCTGCGAGGCGCATGAGTGTAGCTGAATTTGTGTTGTGGTGGTTTGGTTGCTGCAGCAACCTGCTTTGGTTTCAACTTGCTGTGCATCCCAAAAACTTGGTTTCACGGAGGGATTGTGGCTTGAAGAGCACAGTTTCAAAAGTGTGAGTTTAGTTTCTCTCTCTCTCTCTGCAAACACAGGCTTTCCCAGGGAGGCTTGATTTACTGTGCAGTGGAATTATGGGAAAGAAAGCCTTGCCAACCACCATCTCGATGATGCTGTTGCTTTATGAATCCAGCAGATGGAGACCATTTGTCTGCTTGAGGGAAAGCTTTGACGTGTGCGGCTCTGCTATGCATTGTCGCCTGCGTGGAGATCAAAATGCTGGAGGGGAAGAGGAAAAAAAGAAAAAAAAAATCTCCCAACAAGTTCAAATTCTCCATTCGCACGCAGGAGGAGAAATAAAGCCAGAAGAGCATCTGTCAGCAGCACAGCCCCGCGGACCGCTCTGCGGTCGGCTGCGAGGTCTCTGTGACCTGGTCCTGGTAATGTTCTGGGCCTCACTGCTGGCTCTGGCCTTATCCAGCAGAAGGAGAACACGATACTTAAATCATTCATAATTAGCTCCTTCCCTCTGCTTAATAACACATGAAGATAAATGGCTTCCAAGAATTTTCCAAATGAAAACAGTTGGTTTGGAATTAAAAGCTAGAAAACGGCCTCCGAGTCGTGCATTGTAGTGGTTCACCGAACCACTTGTAGTGGAAAACCCGAACTTTTGAGGACACATCTTCATGAAAATAAGCATTTATTTTATTTTACATCTCCACAGCATACATTGAAACCAAAGATGACTACGCTGAGATTTTCTGTGATTGTGTTTCTCTGATCTCTGCAGAAGTGTTTAGCCCGGCTCCTAACACGAGCCGAGCTTCTCCAGAGCGCTGTGAAGGGTCTTCAGGTCCTCCCTCATCTGGCTCAGAGCGTTTTGGATCTTGCTCGGCTGGTCCAGAACCTCGACGCTGCAGGTGAAAGGCTCGTAGCGCACGTCAAACGGGCGCTTGATGTTCGCCGAATGTTTCCTGTTGAAAGAGAGGCCGGTTTAAAGCCCTCGCAAAGGTTTTCTGGGTAAGCATTCGGCACTGATTGCTGCGCTTGAAGGTGTTGTAATAAAGCTATAAAATGTGCAGCCAGATTTGATCTGAACGATGCCAGGAAAGGGCGTTTATGGGCCAACAAAATAAAGAAGTGAATTAGTTTGACATGACAAAGTCAAAGTGCTGATTTGAGAAGAACGAAAACAGCTCGGAGGAGGAGGATGCAGGAAAATGATGAAAGCTCTTGAGTTGTAAAACATTTTAACAAGCTGAAATAAAGGTTTTTCTGCTCAAAGATGCCCTTGAGGACAAGGGTGTAATACCTTTAATTACCAAAAAAAAATAAGATCACTTTATTGCATAATCACCGAAGCAGCCTTATTATGTTTTGTTCGTGTTTACCCATTTTCAGGCCCTGCAGCTTTGAAAATTTATATATTAAATATTAGCTCAATTTGAATAGCGGGCTTTGTGACCTTTGGAAGCATGCACCGTACAACGTGGACGAAACATGGTAAAAACTGCAATAAAATTTCCCCACACACAACAGTGGGGTTTGGATGAACTGAGTGAGAAAGCCCAGCCCTCCTTGAAGCTCTGTAGCTGAGACACACCTCACAGTAGAAACATCATTCAAACTTTGGACAGGTCACATTAAATCTGACATTTTAATATCTTTTACGTTTTTTTCCACAATCGCAGTTTAAATTTTATGATTTTTTGGAGTGCGATGATGTCTTTTTACTCCCATAATCTTTTAGTACATGTACAAAATTGTACATCAAAATGTAGGCATTTATATCTTCTTTCATCCAGTGTGTCTCTCACTGTTTCAAAACGTACATTTTTCTCCTAAATCCCCCCAGAATGCAGATTGTACTCCAAAGCTTCTATAGACTTCAGTTTTATTGTAGCTCAGAATATTTTCTTTAAAATTAGAAGTGAATGATTTTTAAAAACTGTCATATCTCCTACATAAGACACTCTAGAAACATAATTGTTTGCATTTACGATCATCAGAATCTTCTGCCCTTGCAGTTCAGTAATTTTTAAGATACAACTTTAAGTTTTCTCACAGTGACTGTTTGAGGCTTACTTTTTAGTCTGTTTCTGTCTGCCTCTTAAGTTTGCTGTCAAGGAGTGACAGACACAGATGTGTGGTTACCACAGTGACCATATTGAGCCACTGGCACCATTTCTTTGGCTCTTTGTTCTCCTAACACGTTTTTTATAGATCAAAATGTAGACGTTTCTGAGCCTAAAATATTACAAAGTTGATATTTGAATTTTACTCACTTGCAGTACTGAAATCTCCATGTCAGCTGCCTCCTGTTCTTTGTTTTAAATTTACACCCAACTGCTCTAAATGTTAGTATCAAACTACATTTGTGTGAGTTATTTCAGCAGGAATCATCATCAGACACTGAACCGATACCTTAGCTTCATCTTTGCATCCTCAAAGCTTTCGGACACAAAGTAAACCGGCTGGTAGGTCTGGTCCTGGTAGGGTTGCACCGCCGTCTCCTCCGGGTCGAACGGCTTGTACTCTGGCTCGTTTGACAGCGCGTACTGGGGAGGGAAAGTGAAGAGCCTGTCAGCACCCCCTGAGCACACACACAGCGAAAACATTTAGGCACGAGCGAAAAGATCCCACTCACAACGAGCTCCCCGTACGAGGAGAGGAGTCCGGCGCCGTAAGCTTTCACCTCTCCGTTCTGCTTGCAGAGGCCAAACTCCACAGTGAACCAGTACAGCTGCAGAAGAGGGACACAGCAAAAAGTCTGAGGGATTATTTATGAGGATGGATGAGCTGCAGTTCTCCTCTTTGACCACTAGGTGGCAATGAAAGCTCATTAAATGCTTACTGTTGAAAGTTTCTCAATTTCCTCATCTGAAGCTCCAAGTGAAGCAAGTCCAATCTCCTGGTGACAAACAAAAGTGTTAAAGGCATGAACCAGATTATAATCAAAAACAAAAGGCTGTATATTCACCTGAGAAAACTGTGCAAACTCTTTATCTGCCAGCATGGGGATGTGGCCGAGCAGTTCGTGACAGCAGTCTCTGTCGGGGCACATCAAACCGAGTCAGAGAAAATCACCGCGCGGATGGATGCGAATGGTGCGGGATTAACGACTCACGGCTCGGGGGAGTGCATGGGTGAGGACGGGTGTCGGATGTACTGGGTGCACTGGAACACCCTGAAGGCCAAACTGGCGAGGAAGTCTCTGGCTGACAGCAGGCCGGCGACCGGACGCAGCTGGAAACCCGTTTTCTCTGAACACAGACATAAATACACTTAAACTGAATCCGGTACATATGTGTTTCACAATGATGTCATTAGGTAAAAGGAAAACTGGAGAAAAATGACTTATTTTTGTGTTATCCTAAACCTCTGCATGCATGCTCTCTGCTGCTTTTAATTATTTCAGAAAAGGATGCTTAAAACTAAATTTTAGAGGGTGCAACAACAGCCTCTTTACATGTTATTTCTTTTACCCTGATGAGCAGACTACTCCTGTTTTAATGATAAATGAAGCCTTTTGGTTAGTTTAAAACAGATAATGCAAGTTATTGTAAGCACATATAACTCTGTAAATGTAAAAAGTATTGCTTTTCTGTCTTCCATGATCAAAAATTCAGATTTTTGGTATCTTTGGATTGTTTTCAGAATGTGTTAATAAGAGTAACACTGTCACAGTTTGGGTCTTTTGTGCTGGTTTCTGATTTTGTTTTTATTGTTGTTTTTTGGGGGTTTTCATGTAGTCTTTTTTTTCTCCCACTAGATGTCATCACTTGCTTCTGCTTTCTAGCTCTATGCTCACCTGTCTCCACTTTCTAATCACCTCACGCTGCTTATAAATACTGATAAGTTTCTCCTAAGGCTTCGTCAGATCCTCTGTTAGCTCCTGCCATGTTTACCTGAACCTGCTTTGCCTAAAACTTCACGGGAGTCCATTTGGTAAAATAATTGTTGAGTTTTTTTGGATTTCTCAACCTGCATTTGGGTCCTTCTAACTAACTTTGTTACAAAGACTTGATATAGATTTATTTTTGTATGTCTTCTAGTTTTTCCAAGACTGAAAACTCCTTAAATTATCTTTTTTTTATGTTTGAAGTTTTTACATTGAAGAAAATTATTTCACTATTTTTTGGTTAAAATGTGAAAGAAAGACTCTTACATATCTTAATTCTTTTTGCAGTAGAAAAAGAAATCAAAATGCAAGTTTTTTGTAAGTTTGCACCCCTTAAATAAGAATATTGTGGATTTTATTCCCACTTAATGATAATAAATGTAGTGTTTTAAAGTTTTGCATTGTTAGCCTGACAAGTGAGTAATTTTAGTATTTATATGCAGTGAGCTTTTTAAATTCCACTTTTTGTCTGCTTTTAGCAGGAAAACTGAGGGTTTTGTCACCTTTCAGGAAGGCAGAGACGTCTCTGAGCTGAGGGATCTGATCCTCTCCGTAGCCACACTCCTCCTCCAGCTGCTGCAGGCCGTCCAGGAACTGCCTGCAGGCCAGGGTAGGATAAACACTCCTCAGCTGCTGGTAAACCTGCCTCCTGTAAGCACAGTCGCACCCAAACGTCACCCCCCCTTCTGCCATTTTTAACCACATCACTTTAGCGTCAGTGCAGGCCGTTCTTACCAGGTGGAGATTTCCTCCGCCGTGTACTCTATGGAGGGCAGCGGGTCGCCTCTGCAGCCACAACACTCAGATTAGGAGAAAGATTTGAAACCAGGATCGGATGAATTCGAAGCAGGACTTACTGTTTGTATCTGAAGGCAAGCTCAGAGATGGCGGCTCGTCTTTTTCTGTATTCTGAATCGTTGTATCCCTGTAAAGCATGTGAATTTGTTGAAAATAAGCATTTTTCTTTTTCAGTAAATATAAATTTTAGCAGGAGACACTCACCGGATGATCGTGGTCCAGGTCCGGGTCAAATTTGGTTATTAGCAGGTTACATCTGTCCAGGTCTTTTATCTGTCGAGGAAACCAGGGAGCTGGGATGCAGACGGAGGTTAATTAGTGCTGCTTGTGATCAGACCGGTCAGATAATTAAAAGGGGACGCTGAAATCAGATTCTTGCCTTTTTCCTCTGGCACAGAGCGAACATCACCCACCACCCTCCTCAGGGCATTGATGAACACGTCCAGGTCGGAGCGATGGACCTCACACTTCATGAAGAACTCCAGGTCGGGCAGGTCGCTTTTGGACTTCTTCCTCATCCGGCTCTCGATGTGAAGCAGTTTGGCTTCGAACGTCTGACGAAAAGAAAAGTTTCTGCTCAAGCTTTCCCATCCAACATTGGCCTTTCGCTCCCAGCGTGCCAAATATAAGGAAGGAATTTCAGTTTAAGAGCAAAACCTAAAGCCCCTGCAGTTTAGAATGACTGTTTTTAAATTCATCAAAGATTTATTGTTCTCAACATTTTAACACAAAGGCGACAAAATCGGCTGATGCGTTTTAGAAATATTTCAACCTAAAACAAAAAGAATCAACTCTAAAATGCCACTGATTGTTTAACACAAACATTAATTTTCCTCAAATATTTTGGAAGTAGTTTAATTAAAATGTGACTAATTTGCAAATGTTTCATTAAATTTTACAGTACGAATTAAACACTCTTCTTAGAGCCTTACAAATATTGTTAGTTTTAACACAATCTGTTAGATTCCTGTCCCAGATATTTTACAAACCGACATTTTTAAATGGCTAATTTTAATTTAAATGGATCTGTAGCACCATGACGTGGCTTTGCTTTGATCATTTTCTTATTAGAGGTTTACATAAGAAGCATTTGATGAATTTATCCTATAAATGTGTTGTTTATAAAAGATTTGACCTGGTACTTGTCACACTGTAATCTTAAATGATTAAGTATTGAACAGCAGTTACCCAATATGAGCTCTAATTTCACTAGAATGATACTTTTAAGATAAAAAAAAAATTTTTCCTGTGTGATTCTGGTTGTTTTTGACTCCTTACCTCAAATATTTTCCCCGTCTGAAAGAACCCGGAGTTCTTCTCGTTGCTGAGCGTGAACAGGACGTTCATGGTGACCCTGCCGTCCTTGTCCTCGAACACGAAGCCGTCTCCGAGCTTGGAGGGCCCCGGGGAGCCCGAGGAGGTGCTGCCGCGCTCCCTGCGCGCGTCCTCGATCAGACTCTGCTTCCTGCCGCTGAATGTCTTCATGTCTCTGCTGGAGGATGCTCGGTCAGGTTGTGTGCCTTCATCCCCCCTCCTCAGTGGCTTTAAATAACCCGGCTGAATGGAGAGGAGCTGCGCAGGTGCAGCGCGTGAGTTTGGCTTTTTTTGGGGACCTGTTGTGCGTCATGGTTTTATTTCCATATTTTATTAATGGTCCTTTAAAGTGGAGTCCTGTAGAAAGGTTGTGAACATCTTACCTGCTGTAGACGGCTCTTTGACTCAACTCAATTTGGAGAAATGAGTTTAATTCTGACAAGATTGACATCGATATTAGATATTTTTTATTATAAAGATCTCTTACAGAACAGCAGCATCCACAATCAAGTAAGATAAAACTCCTACATGCGTTTGTCTTTTATTTTTCCAATAAACCGTCAAAATCAGGATGATTTGTTGTCTTACTGATCGAAGATAAAACACCTGGAAGGGTTAATTAGAAAGAGGCAACCTTACAGGAAAATAAAGATGAATTTAGATAGTATTTTACTTCTCAAATCAGTGAAACGAATAAGATTTGTGAGGATTGTTTAACTTCAGTTGCAGCTGGGTCATAGGAAAGAGAAATTACTGGGCTTTGAGGACCTCAGGCAAGAATTTTGTAAAACCTTTTCATCAAGGACACCTTCTTATAGATTCAGCCTCAGAACAAAGGTTTCTTCTGTTTGGTTAATTTCTTAGATGCTCGTTGGGATGCAGCGATGGCTCTCTTGTTTTGTGCAAAAGCAGCAATTAATCAGTCAGCCAACTGCTTACAGGTACGTGGTTTTACCCAGCTTACTCTTCTTTAGTGTCATGTTTTACCAAAGATTGTCTATTTGACACATTCAGACTTCGACAAGCTTAATATTAACCTCACATTATAGAAATAGCTTTAATATGTGTTCCATGTTCTAAGCATCATATTCATATAAACCAGTTTATAAACCAGCAATGTGCCCATTTTTTTTTTTAAAAAAAAGGGGCCATATCTGGCCTGGGGGTCGCTTGTTGAATAGACCTAAGATGAGCCATTTGTCCAAAACATAAAGCAGCGTAACTGAGGATGAGAAGCAAACAACATGAACAGTATTAAAATGGCACATTTTCAAACAATAGGACATGTCTTGTTTACTGCAAAACAATAAAAGTCTTAGGTTTCAGTAATAGTGGTTTAAAAGTGCAACAATTATGATTATTAGAATACTGTTAAAGCTGGTGAGCAGAAAAATCCCTCTTTGTTGTGTAGAAACATTAGCAGATGGAGGAGAAATGAAATAAGAAGAGGACTGTTAGTTTTTATTCAATTTCATGCATAAAAATATTCATCAGAAGAAAGTTTAAAGCTACTTACAGTACAAATCTTTATTTTTAATTGCATAGAAAGAAAAATCAGATAAATGCGTCACTCTTGAAGGTAAATGTTCATGTTTGGGCTTTAAATACATCAACCAGCAGATGTTAAATGATAAACATTCAGTTTCATTAATGCAAGTATAGAACTGACAGCGATATTTTCAGCGTTGGCGTTACCATTTCTACGTTACAAGCTACAGTTTATTTTTCTCAAATACAGTTTCCTACAAGCTTTCCCACTGGCTAGATTACACAAATATATTTGTTTTAATACGACAGCGGCTAATTTTCAAGCGTGCTAAGCAGAACCACAGGAAGCCCGGTAACTGAACAATCGTTTATACGACGAGAGGAGATCCAGTCCCACTGGGTCAGCTGTTAGTCCAGTTTCCGTAAAGCTTCACACAACTTCCCCAGGTCACCTGGAAAAAAAATAAATAAATAAAAGTGGAGACAAGAAATGAACCCAAGCTGCTGCTCAAAATACTTTTTTCATAAGCAACACATCAATAGATTTCATAATCAGGCGGAGAGATAAAAACCCATCCCCCTCTTGTCCTGCTCGGTCAGCTGGTTAATAACCCACTGACTGAGGAAGCCTCACCTGTTTTCTTCACGGTTGATGTGTGGCGTTGCTGAGGCGTTATTATATTATATTATTAGTGCCACTTTTTTTTGTGTTCTAATACAAATATGGACTCTTAAAATACATCTGAGACAGCAGAAATCTAAAAGGGGAAATCATAAAAGGTGGCAAATACTTGAGAATTTTCAGGATTCTAGGTTTTAAGAAGCAGTGATTGCAGCCACCACATCTATTGGTACATAAAAGGAAGAATAACCAGGTTTTAAAACTTGTTAAAAAGAAAATGTTGACTAAAAAGCTCATGTTCAGTATATTTACTATACTTCCTGTTTCCTGTAAAAGTTTGATTTTTAAGGAGGCAAAGAACTAAAACAAATGAGGTGCGCTATCATCACTGTCATCACGATTTTTAATAGCTTTTTTAACAGATTTATTTAATTGGATGAAGTTTGTCTCTATATTTTTTGCTTTTTCTTCTGGAAACGTGACTGCACTGCTCCAGGTATCCTTTAGGCAGATACTTTTACTGCTCTTTAACATATATAAACGCTGAAATACCCATGCTGAGCCAGTAGGTGGTGCGAATATCCAAAACGCAAAAGAAGAAACTTCAAAGCATTAGCTAGCTGTCTTTGGCTGAGTTTGGCTGCAACATCCTCATTTCCAAATTTCTTTTATAACATATATATTAATAACCTCCATTTTTCTACCTAAAACACCCATTGCATGTGGATGAAATGTGCATCAGAAAGCCAGTTTTGACAAAAATAATTTAATATATCTGCATATGAGCTGGTGCGTACCGTGGATGCAGTTGGCGAGGTTGGTGAGTTGCTGGGTGTTGTCCAGGACTTCGATACTCTGGGTGTAAGGGTTGTAACGAACTGAAAAGGGCCTGGTGATGGTGGACGCAAACTTCCTGTGGACGAAGACAAAAATGTGCTCAGCGTCCTCCCTGCACACGTAGACTGCAGAGACATTTCGGAAAGAGCTCGTGTCTTACCTGACTTTCTCTTTGGCGTCCTCAAAGCTCTCAGCCACAAAGTAAACGGGCTGGTACTCGGTGATCGGGTATTTCTGCAGGCTGGTCTTCTCGGGGTCAAAGGGCTGAAGTTTGGGCGTGTCTGTGAGGCAGTACTGGAAAAAGAACATAAAAACATACTGTACTATCCAGTTTCCGTTTTCTCAATGAGTGTCCCTGTAAGTAGGAAGTGCAGCACGATTCTACACTTTGTTTCGGACGTGGCTGGGGGAACATCCGTCACCAGCATCTGATGTAACCTGTGACCTGGATAGCGAGCCACTCGTCCTTTTTCTGCCTCCGCTCACCCACTGAACCACTTTGCTGGCACCCTGCTGGCACCGACACATTAAACCTGAACCTTAGTGGACCACTAACCCACTCCCTGCTGCTGTTGTGCCACAGGACGAAGGTGATGTAACACTCATAAACCTGGGCTTGCAGAAAGTGATTTCTTGTGACTCGGCTCCCTCGTACCTTCAGCTCTCCAAATGATGAAAGCAGGCCGGCTCCGTAAGCTTTTATCTCAGAGCCTTGCTTACACAGGCCGAACTCCACGGTGAACCAGTACACCTGAGGACACACAGGGTTCATAAATGTGATCCGTCTAGCAAAGGCAAAACAAAATATCATCAAAACTAAACAGAAGGAAGGTTGCTGTAAGGTTTTTCAGCAGGTTTTCCTTGAATCCGTTGCTTAAAAGGATAGTTCAGATCTCCTGAAGTGGAATTCCTCAGGTTATTCCAGCTGAAATATTATGATATTACGACAGGAAGCGTTCCAGGCGGCACCAGTTTGTTGTGCTTGTGGCTGCAGTATAAGCTTTAAGTTCTTGGAAACAAAGGGGACATTTGCCTGAGTAAAAAATAAATTTAAAAAATACACCGTATATAATTTTTTCCAGAAGTTGCTCGGATTCTGGCTCTGAAAATACAACACGGCAGCGTTAGTAGATGAAGATGCTTCATCCATAATTATTATATCAGGTTGATGTGTCAGACTTGAACTCTGTTTGTCCAAACTGAAGTCATTCAATGAGCCATCTATAACAATTACCACATTAAATGTTCCCAACATTTGCACAGAACCCTACTTAAAAAGTTTTACCCTTTTCACTGGTACACAAATACATCTTATTATTTAAATCAATATATGTTTTTGCACTTAAGCTTAATAGTAATGTCAGTTAGCATGGTCGGCATCAACTTATCCCGTCTTCTGATATATTAATTTCTAATAATATCGGCATTAGGTTCAATGAGAAAACGGTTGGATAATTCTTGGTAAATGCTCAGAATGAATCATATCAAAGTGCTATCCTATGACCATCAATGTGGGAATTTAGACATGTTCTTTTATAAATACAAGTTTTTGCCCTAGATTGTTTAAAATTTCACTGTTATGTGTAAAAAACGTATCAAAAATGAATAAAAATGACAATAAACTGGCTATTGTTTGCTGTTATCAAAGAAGAAAGTCTGCAAGAGTATCTTATGATTTACAGAAGTCAAAACGGGAAATTGATTGAGTTGTTCTGTTGTTGTTGTTTAGTTAGATTAAAACTTGTAAATGAATACATTCTTTATTAATTAAACTTTCTAAAATTGAGATTTTGTCTTTGATTATACTCACGGTAGCAAGTTTCTCAATGTACTCATCTGGGGCACCGAGAGATGCAAGACCGATTTCCTGTGTAGAGCCGAGCAAAAGTAGATAGATTAGAAAACTAGGTCCATCTATAATAATTTAGACTTAGCTGTCTCTTCAGTATGTATTTATTTGAAGTGCATATTAAGTGAATTATTTTTGCTTCAAAAGGATAGTTACCTGTGAAAACTGGGCAAAACTAGGGTCAGCGAACAGAGGAACGTGTCCCAGGAGTTCATGGCAGACATCCCTGTTTTAGAGGTAACTTTTAATTAAACAATATTAATGTGGTGTTTATATATACAGGTGCTGGTCATAAAATTAGAATATCATGAAAAAGTAGATTGATTTCAGTAATTCCATTTAAAAAGTGAAACTTGTATATTATATTCATACATTATATACAAACTCATATATTTCAAATGTTTATTTCGTTTAATTTTGATGA
>NC_051447.1:7506496-7540022 GCF_001649575.2 Kryptolebias marmoratus | reverse complement strand
AATAAACATTTGAAATATATGAGTTTGTATGTAATGTATGAATATAATATACAAGTTTCACTTTTTAAATGGAATTACTGAAATCAATCTACTTTTTCATGATATTCTAATTTTATGACCAGCACCTGTATATTCTGTCGACTAATGCCAGATTCTCAACACTCACGGCTCAGGTGTGTACGTGGGCTTGGAGCCGTGGCGAATGTACTGCGTGGAATGGAAAACGCGGAAGGCAAGTCCAGCCAGGAAGTCCCGAGATGAGAGCAGACCGGCTACTGGGCGAAGCCGGAAACCTGTGCACGCTGCGAGAGAGAGAGGTAAAGGGATGAAAGGGAACAGAGGATGAGTTTAATTTGTTTAGAGGGTTTTTTTTTTTTTGCACGAGTTGAATAAGGGCAGACAGGAAATGAGCCATTTATACAGCTCCTTCCTCCCACGTTTACATGTATAAAAATGAGCTGAATGATGGATCATGGATTGTGTTGTGTAAGAGGTGCATGACTCAATAAAACATTTTATATTTCTATCAGTCACTGGAAGAAAACCAAATGTTTACACTTTTAAAATAAACGAATTACACTGCAAAATAATGTGCTTTCAGATACAGACAATACTTCCCTTATTCTTATTAAAGGACAAATATAAAATTGAACTTGATATTTTAGCTGTATTTAAATCAGTCTAGACATAAATTACTTTTAGTCATGCGGTTCATACATTTATACACTTGGAAGTCAGAATCTCTGAGTTCCAAGATGGGGGGGGGATCAACTGGAACGCCCTCCAAAGTCAGAATTTCAACTGGGAAAGTGTGAGATTCCTGACCTCAAAATCCAACATGGCTGCCTCATGCACAAAAAGCTGTGATAGGTGCAGTAATAAACATTTTATTTTCCCTTTTATCAGCTCTCATTTCAGTAATTCAGTCACACCGGATGCTTTGAATCCACAGAACGTGGAGAAATCCCTCGAACTGTATTGCTAACTGTAGTTAGCCTGGTTAGCAAATCCTACTGCTTCTGTGACACTTCCAAAGGACAAATGGCCATTTTTTGAGGTTTGTTTTTTCAAATCTCTGCATCTAGATTAATACAATCCACCAGAATTAGAAGAGTTGGTCAGTGTGCTTATCAGGCATACCAAAGTTAGTGTATTGTTAAAACAATATAGAGGATTTTCATCCATATTTAAGATGCATGTGTGGACCTAATGGATGTTATAGGTGAACAGAACTTACACTGCAGGAAGCGGGAGACGTCCTCCAGCTGTGGGATGTTGTCCGACCTGTAGCCACAATATTTCTCCAGCAGAGGGAAAACCCGGTTGTGTTCGCGGCAGGCGTGAGTCGGGTACAGAGTCTTGAGCTCCTTGAAGACTGTGCCCCACGTGGCTTTCTCGTCCTCCGTGTACTCCACTCTGGGGATGATTTGGCCACTGGGGCACAGGCGAGGAGGTTAGAGTTAGATTATAGGTGAACTGGCCAAAGATTTTGGCAGGGGTAGCATTTATCTAGCAGAAGGAAAGACTAATAAGCTAATTCTAGAAGCAAACAGTACAGAATCTGGAATAAAGATCCGAACTGCACCTCAGATAATTGAAAACCTTAATTTTTTTTCAATCTGGCTACATAAAGTCTTCACCATGATACTTCTTAGTGAAGTGTTTCTAAGTATTACCTATCAATAACCCTTGTAGTTTTAGACCTTTATTATTTCCAAATAATAAAGATGATGTACAATGGTAAAGAATTCAGTCATTTTAGGCTTTTTGTACAGTAATTTAAATCATCTTTTAGTTGACTATTCACAAAAACAGGAATCAAAAATGTTCATAAAAAAAATCTAACATTTTCTATGTAGGTTGGGAATTATTTTGGAGACTCCTATTATAAGTAAAGGAACATATGGACCAAATTACCACCAATATGATGAACTAATCATCAATCATTGTGAATGAAAGAGTTATACAATGTTAATTTTTCTCATCACTAACAAGATATTTGCTCATTTCTAATTTAGTACTTAGAAAAATACAAACTTTGACACAGAATGAACTAAAAAAGTAAGTTTTATGAACAATTCTGCTTTGTAGTTACTGCAACTTTATAAATTTCGACTGTAATTAGCAGTTTCCAGTCTTTTTTTTTTTTACTCCCACTGACTTCTTTTTTACATATTCAACAGATGGTTTTTAATTTGAAACTTCCTAAAATGCATTTAAACAACACTTCAGAAAAATATGAGGGTCTTTATGTAATTGTCAAGAGAAAGAGGGGTTAAGCACACTTGTCTAATAAAATTTTGTAGTTACTGTCTGTAGTTGTAGGCGATGTCAGCGAACTCCTTCCTGCGGGTTCTGTACACTGGATCTGTGAATCCCTAAACACACACACGAAGGAAAGGAAAGCCACGTTAGATCTCATGACCGCAAAATCAAAGCGTGGAAATCCTCCGCTGAGTCCAAACCCCTTGGCCTTTGACAGCATTATGCACTCCGTCTCTAACAAGAGCTTGCCCATGCATATTTAAGCGGAGCCTTTGTGGAGGGTCTTTCAGGCTATAATGAATTCAATTCTGCTTTAATGGCAGTGGCAAAAGGGAGCAATTATCTATAATTACAGGGGCTCAATTAAAGCAATGACATCAGTTTGTGTGTGGACGCACTTTCCATTAGAATGGACGGCAGAGTGAGGCTTGTCATCTCCGCAAGCGCTGCTTTTCATGAGACGTGTGGGCGTGAATGTGTTCTCGCAAACACTCACGCAGAGGCGGGATGCCGCGAACGGAAGGTGAAGGATGAGTCAGAACTTACCGGGTGGTCAGCATCCAGCTCTGAGCCGTAACTGAGAATCTGGTTGGCAAAGCGGTCCAAGTCCTGGATGTCCTTAGGGAACCACGGAACTGGAGGGCAAAGATTTTAATCAGCTATGCCTTCTGTATTCAGAAAGAAAGCTCAGTTTGGTCCAAAAGTAAGAAAGCTTGGATTTGATTTTTGACCAGGACATGTCTTACTCCTACATTAAAAATGGTACCAAGACCGCTTTCTTTCATCTGTCCAGTATTTCATTTACTTAATTTCATTTTATTTACTAAAATGAGAAACTTCTTGTCCCAAAAGGAAGCAGAAAAACAGGTGCATTTATTACTTCTAGGCTGGAATACTGTAATTCTTTGTTGCCTGTTTGTCCAAAAAAAAACTCTCTAAAAAGTCTTCAGTTCTGATGAGAGTTAGGAGAGGTCATATTTCTCCAATTCTAGCTTCTCTCCTTTGGCTCCCTTTGAATTCAGAATTTAAATCTTACTTCTTACAACCATAATCACAACCAAGCTCCATCTTATATTAAAGATCTTTTTGTTTCAAGGGCATTTTGCTCTCAGGCTGCAGGTTTACTTGTGGTTCCTAAAAGTTTCTAAAAGTAGAACAGGAGGCAGAGCTTTCAGTTCTCAGGTTCCTCGCTTGTGGACTAGGCTTAAGACTTCTTTTTGATCACTCCTATAGTTAGGGTTGGCTTGGGTTTCCTGAGCTATCCTTTAGTTTTGCAGCTATAGGCTCAGACTGCTGGAGGACAAATTGAGCACATTTCCCCACTCTGCTGCTGTCTTGACTTGCTCTGTTCTCCATGTTTGTATTTGTAATTACTGCTGCCAGTAACATGTTTTTCTTTGGTCCTAATATCTATGAGAAGAAAAAACAATTACTTCTTTGTTTCTTTCCTGTTCTCCCAAACCCCAGCCGGTCAAAGCAGATGGCCGCTCATCTTGAGCCTGAGCCCGGTTCTGGTTCTGGTTCTAAAGGGAGTCATTTCTTTCCACTGTCGCCCTGTGCTTTTCAGGATGGGGGACTGTGATGGAGTGAAGATTCAACACAATCTGCTGGCTTCCTTAGATAACGTTTACTAATTGGCATTTCTTAATATACTGTATGTGAATGTTTTATTATCACTGGAATTAATTGACTGTAACTTAATTTGAATCTGGATGTGTTTTACAACATACTACATTTATGGTTTGGACATTTTTCTGTTGTATAGTGCCACAAGACATCTTTAGTTTAGTTTAAATAAAGTGATAACATTTTAAATTTAAACATATTGAGCTTGACTGAGACAGAAGAAGAGGAGAATATTTTTCATAGCTTGAAAGATGAATAAAAAAAAATTATATACCAGTATTATATTTTTATAAATCAAATCATGTTGAATATTTTTTGCTTCACTGATATAAGTCCTTGCAGCACAGATTTTCACTAATCCTCATTCTGCGGACCTGTACTATCTTGACCGTGGCAGCGTATATGGAGGGCATCTGCTTGTTCATACGGATTTATGACACACAGAAAAAACACTGGAGCCCAGTTATTAATCTACATTTACGCAGTGTGGTCTAGCCCGGAGCCCCATGAGGACAACGGGCTCCAAATTAGGCTCCTCTACAAACAGGCTGCCTCCGAAACAGGCCGTAAATATCCCATCATCCACTTGACCCTGACCGGTCGACCCCGGTGTCTGTGGAACCCAGAGCAGGATCCTTGGTGGCCCTGTCCGTCTCTAATCGCTCTGACCTTGGCATGTTCTCGCTGCCTGTGTTATTCCGGGCCTGAGACACAGACGTCTTCTGTTAACACGAGGCCTGTTGGTCCTTAGTAGCTAAACTAATGTCTTTCTGGAAACAACTAATAAAGGGGTCTGAACGCCGACGAGGCAGCTTCAGTCTTGTCGGCGACACTGGCTGTCTGCTAACATGTCTGGCTGCTGCCCAAAACCCAGCACTATTCTCATTTGATAAATGGGATATTTCAGCAGCATTAGTGTCAGTTTTATTAGATTTCTCCGAGCCAGGGTAGCTGGGTGGGTCTAACGACGCCAGTTTTTAAAATTCATTCAAGGACTGTTGATAGTGAAGATTTACACGCTCTCTTTTTAATCCAACCTCTCATCAGACTGACATTTAATCAGGTGTTTGCACTCTTCTACGATGCGTTCACATGTATTTTGTTGTGTATTTTAACACACAGCTGCAGTGTTTTTATGACTTTACCCAAGTATGTTTAATGCCAAAGTGTAATTAAGTACTTCTTTAGCAAAATACTTTCAATTTGTAACAAAATAGTGGAGCTAAAGAATTAATAACCAACACTGATACCAAAAACAGGTCAATGAAACTAGCATTCCTTAAAGGAATGCATCCCGCCTGCTGTCTTGCAGGCCAACGTTTTAATGAAAGATCTCACGTGGTCTTTTTGTGCTCAGACTATTTATTGGGGGTAACTCTCAGCTCTCAGTTGAGCGCAACATTTGTAAATCCGACAGAGTTACAGCCACGATCACCTGCCTTTTAAACACACAAAGACATGCTCTCGGTTCTCAGAGGACAACCGCACACTAACCTGTGTCCTTCTCTTTGTTGCGTGACAGCTCGTGCACGTGGCCGCTGATCTGTGTGCGCAGGCCGTCGATCACCTCGTCCAGAGCCTGGGAGCAGCTGGGGTCTACGCTGATGAAGAACTCGTACTCGTCAATGTTCCTCTGCGACGGACGGGACTCGATGTGCGTCAGGTTGATGCCCTTCTCCTGCACAGAGGTAACACAACGAATGAGAAAATGTGTCATTTAGAGTCGCTGCTTTTGAATGTTTACACAGTTCTGTGCAAAGGTTTTAAACCACCGTCCCTTTTATTTTATCGCCTGCCGCCATCAGGCTTTTAAAACACAACAATGGCTACAATTCAGTCAGTTTTTACAAACATTGGGCCAAGATTAGATGTGTTTAATAATCCAGACTTTCCTGTAATCTAATTTAGTGGTCCTGATCAGCAGTTCTCTATCTTTTCTGCAGTGTGTGTTTATAAATTAGGAGAGTGGCCAAGTGGGGGGCAAAAGAAGACATGTCAGGCATAAATACTATCTTCAGCAGATGAACAGTATCTGAAAATTGTGGCTTCAAGACAATAAGAAAAAATCCAGCAAAGACCTGACACGGAACTCAATGGCAAGTTTTCAGCTAACAGCTCTTTGGAAATCCCCATTTTGTTCTGCAACACCATTTTAAATGAATCAAACTGTGTTATCGTTGGTATTTTTCATAAAGTCAGCTAAAGAAATAGTGACAAATCAAGTTTTTGTCACAGAATGCTGCTACCCAATTACATAAAAGATGTCTGTTATGTGTCAACATAACACCGGGTCGTCCCTTTAAGTTAGGAGTCTTTTTATGCCTGGATAATTCATAGTTAAGTTAAGCGGCTTAACAAACATTCCTAAAAAAAAACAATCAAGTACTGGACTGAAAATGAGTTTAAAAGCAGCCAAAGTCCAACAAAAAAGAAAGAAAGATCTTCATAAAACCTTGAAAATTGTTGATCCAACCACTTTAAAAGCTTTACAAGAACGTCTGGATGCTTGGAGGGAAAATATAAAGAAACGAGGGATGATTTAAGACCTTTGTACAGGCCTGTATCAGAGTCTGCAAGTAGCTGTAGCACACCTTTACTTCCACCACTAGAGGGCGGTGTTTCATTACTGATTTAATGGCATTTTATCACACTGCGGAGTCCACTGTGACCTCTTGTCATCAGCCTTGAACTCTTTCTGCAAACTGAATCTGAGCCAGTCAGACTGAACTTGGTACAATGAATGCATTCAGGGCACCCTGTGTGAGATAAAAAGAAAAAAAATCCCTCTAGCACTGAGACATTTACAGCAGGAACCCTGAATCACTGGGTTTGTAGACTCCTCTGGTTGCAATTTACAAGTCCGTCTTAATGACCAGCAACCACGGAGCCCATCGCACGCGCTAAAGCACTTCTCGTGTGATCAGAATGTTTTCTTGTTTATGTAACTTTTAGGGAGGGAGAGGGAGTGTGTTGTTCTCTGTCTACTATAGGCTCAATGGAGTGGAGGGCGTAAGTAAGAGGGCCTCTGCTTTTCTCCCATCTGGATCCTATTCTTCATTTAAGTGGGTTTTATAGGGAGCCTGTGGTTCTGATATGACCAATGATGAGTCCAAGTTGGCATCTAAAAGCATATGTGACTCCATGATGTGTTATAATTAATCTTATTTTCACAGATTTGCCTTTTAGACCATATAAATGTATGAAAAAAGCCATCCAAATTTCATACCATAGGCATTAGTTTATTAAAAATTGATTTAGGCAGGTATTTTGGTAAACTTTGGGCCAAGCATAATCAAAAAAAAGTTAAAAAATGTCACTAAAATTTTTGCTTTTAAGCACAAAGCAACATACTTCATTGCATGTGCTACTCGTTTTCTTTCCCAGCTTAACATAGTGAGTTTTAAATTCCACACGTAGCAGGGTGCAGAGGTCAAAATGTCAGATTTCTGTACCCCTCTGAGCCGTCCCTCCTCCGTGACACCACTGCCGCCGCCCCGGCTTCGACGTGCAGGTCAGGGTCGGCACCCGGCGTGACTCGTCACAAGAAAACCATGCTGCCGAGTCACATGCTCACCGAGCCCCATGCCGATAAGCGGCGTGGAAGTTTTAATGTGCGACTTTTAGAATGAAACAGATTAGACATGAGAGCGAACACATGATGGCCGCCACATGGCTTCACAGAGCAGGGAAAGCACTTTCTCTGTTCGAAACTGCGCTAATGAGACTGTCTGCGTGTCTGTTTTCAGGTGGGAGGGTTGTGTGTGTGGTTGGAGGGAAATTCAGTTTGTTTTATAGAAGAGTAAAAAAACAGGAGGAAGGGGAGGTGGGAGGGTGGAGCAGGGGGAGGATCAGCACGGAGGGAGCTCATAGGTTCAACCGGCATGTTTACAGCTGCATTTTTAGGGCAGAATTTGGCACAAACTTGGTATTGATCAGTCGACAGTCACATCTTTACCACTGAGCGTGGCTGTAAAAATATTTTCTGCTCAAAAGCATATTTATTTAACCTAAAACACCCTTCATTTTGACGTTTTTTCCTGTTTGTTTTATTATTTTGCTACATTATGGTCGAATTTTGACTTTTTGCCAGCACAAAGAGTGCACCTTGAACTTTATTAGAACGCAAATTGCTGCAAATCCCTGTTTACTATGAGCAGTCGGTCACGTACACACACTCAGGTTGTGATAAGAATAAAAAAACAAAACAATATTGAATCAAAATAATGGATTCAGCATCCAGATCCTTAAATATGCTGTTGTAAAATATTTAATTACCAGAAAAACATTGTTAAAATGTTAATGCATCTAAAGCTAGCGATGAATCCAAACCCATGTTCGATGGTGCAACATGACAGATTTTAAGTGTTTTATTTTATTTGTTTCTTTCTGAAATTCTAAAAACACAATTTCTTTCACAGAAATTGCTTTTTTTGTGTGTTAAAGACAATAATATTATATCTTACAGATCATTTTAATCACTTATTTATGCCTAAAAGTTGGACATGACCTCCAGATCTGAGATGTGAGGCCAATGTGCAAAACCACAGAAGGCCACTAGGTGCTGATTTCATAGCATATTTGGCTACAATATAGTCTTACTCAAAAGGAAGCATTGGGTGCTTTTTAATTAACATCCATCGCTCTGAGTTTGCTGTTGTCTTTTTCTAAATATTGTATCGAACATCTTTTTTTTTTTTCTTTCTCGGTTATGTTCTTAAAATCACTTGAACATCAAAACCATAACAGGACAATCTAATATGCATTTTATGTTTGCAACTAGTCAAAACAATCTCATAAATATCTTCACCTTTTTTTCTGTCCCGTTAAACTAAACAAAAATTCAGTAGATTTTGCTAAATCTATCAGAAGCAAAAGGAAGACTTAAGTTGTTTCCTGCCATTTTGATTAGTTTTTAGTCATGTTAACATTCTAGTACAACCAGGATTTTAAAAAAAATGATTTCCTGTGTGTACAGCGTTTTGTTTTGAATTTACCCAATGTCCTCCACAGCCTAAATCTCACTTGTAAGTGACGTAGCTGCAAAGAAGCTCAGTTTTCCCCCCAAAATACTAAAAGTTAAGGCTCCTTTTTAGCTTAACAAAGAGACAAAATTTAGCACTTATAAATATCCATAGCTTGCTTAATTTTTAGTGATGTCATCTGGATTACACAAAGCCTGGGTTATGAACAATATGTGTCAAGTTACACATGAAGTTACTTCATATCCAATTGTCCCTTCTGATATAATCCAAATTAGTGCGACTGCTTGAGACTCACATTGTGGGGGAAAATGTGTAATTTTTTCTGTTAAAAATGGTCCATTTTAATGTAATATTCAGAGAAATTCCCCTGCTTTTTTGTGACGGTGCTGTGAAGCTCAGAAGTTGTGTGCTTTCAAGAGGAAGGAGTGGAAGAGATGCACTGTGGGAAATGTAGGATTTGGACTCATTCCTGGAAACACTGCTGTTGTGGTTTGTATCAAACTCTGAATTGACAAAATTTAAAAAGAATTGTTCTTGTGCTACTTTTAAGCTTCTACACTTTTCTAAGTGATGTGTATTTTATTCAGTAGTAATAAACATTAAAGTCTGTAGGTACTTAATCAGTGTTTGAAAAGGGCAAACGTGTCGACATGACTGATGGCTTCATGATCAGCGAGGCAAACATTCCCTAGCAGGTCTGTTTTAATATTATAGAAACCTCAGAGTCAGTGGATCAATACTTGTCATGTTTGCACATGACTGATATCCAAACATCTGAGATAAGATCAGCTCTTTAAAAAGTCTGCAAACGGCACGGCACGACACAGAAACACCTCTCAGTGGTCTTTATTTTTTTTTGTTTCTACAGCTCAGACACCCCAGGAACAAAACAACGAAGCTATTGAAGTAACGTGAACGTGTTGCTGTAATAAACGTCTTCGGAATCAAACAGTGTGGATTCTGCACGTGGGTGTTTTGTTTATTGTTAACCTATAAGTTCATGGACACGAGAGGCCTGAGAGTGCGTCACTGAGTCCTTCTGTTTGTCTGATTGGGACATTAAAGAGCAGGTTGGTTGTTTTTTTTTGGGGGGGGGGCTTAGACTATGTGTTTGGGTTGGGTCTCAGCTTCTAGCCCAATACTGTTTTCTAAATTTAATTAACTGGGGCAGCCATATTAAACAGGACCGACTCCAAAAGTTAATCAGCTGTAGATGTATATCTGATGATTACTTTCAGAGAATTTCATTATTATCCATCAAGTGGTTCATGAGATACTGCGCTAACAGACAGATGTGACTGTCATAGTTAATGGCAAGGTTTTAAGCAAGGATCTCATGTGATTTGTTAACACTTGGACTATGTGTTTGGGATGACTCTCAGCTACTACCACATCAAGTTTTGGCTCAATATCTGTAAAATTGTCCGAGTTATAATTATTTTTGTGTTTGCTAAGTTTATTTAGCTGCTTGGCCATTTTGATTTGTGTTGACTCCAAAACGTAATCAGTTCTAGATGTACGTCTAGTAATGACTTTCTGAAAGTTTCAGTGAAATCCGTCCAGTGGTTTATGAGATGTTTTGCTAACAGACAACACCCGGTTATAATCAAGAGTCACATAAGTGCATACAATGGCTGTTTAAGCTGCCCCTTTTTACCTCGAAGAGCCGCAGGGTCTTGGCCAAAGCTCCGACCTCTTCCTTCAGGGAAAAGATGCAGGAAATCACCTCTGATTTCTTGTTGGTTTCCTCCTCCAGATATGAGCCTCTCCTCCTCTGCAGAGAAGAAGACAAAAGCTTTTCACGCAGGTCTTGCTTTAATTTTGGGCGTCTGGTTTTTTAACCGCATAAGCGCTTGTGCAAAATCTCTTTTAGAGCCATCTTAAAGCTTCTTACCCTTTTAACCCTTTTTAGAGGTGCATTTTAGTGCCTCTGTGGACATGAAAGTGATCCAAAAAGCACAGCAAAAGACACAGAATTTCTCCTACAGAGTACATGATGTAATAGTTCAACTTTCCAACTGGTTATTTAGTTAATTTAACTTATAGTAAAAAGTGCTGCCTCACTTTTGACAAGTCTTGATGTCAAGCCAGTGCGCCAACTTACACCCTGAGTAAAAACTGATTTAGTTTTTGCTCAATTAAAAAGTAAAAACTCTTCAAAATAAAAGCTCCAGACAGTAGTAGGCTCTGACTGACCAGGATCATTGTTCATTTTTTTTTCTGTCACACCAGCTGTTTTACCTCTATTCACTACAAACCCAGGAACAACTCTCCTTTGTGTGCTGGAATGTTCTAGCTGAGCCGCATAAAATTTTATTTTATTTATTTATTTTATTTTATTTTACCCCTGTCCCCGGGATCTCCAGGGTCTCCGGCTCTTCCTCCGGGCTGTAGGTTCCGTTCACTCTCTTATACGCGGCGTCCATCCTGTTCCTGCTGCAGGTAGAAGCGCTCTGATGCTGATCTGCGACCTTCTGGTTCCTCTGAGCGCCTCCCGGTTTTTTTAACGGGTACGTGGGCCACGTGACAACCCCCCCCCCCCCCCCNATCCCATCGGTTTGTCACGGGACGGTTATTGTGAAACAATTACTCCTCCACATCTGGTTCCTGTTGCGCACCGCTGCGCGCAGGGTTTAGGATAAAACCGTTTAAAAAAAAACAACTTCTGCGCAGCTCAACTGACCTGAGATCAGGTGAACTAGCTGCTGAAACCGACCAATCAGCGTTCAGGTATTTAATCACGTGGTGCCTGGTTAAATTATGTGCGCCATTATTTTGTCTTTTTATCACCTTACCCTATTGCATTATGGAAACAAACTTTTTCTCAACTTGCTTTATAACAATTTATAAAAGCTGAAAAGTTTGTCATCTAATCGTTGTGGCAGCTCACAAAGACCGTGAAAATGTTTTAGAGAGTTTTGAAACACTTAAGTCAACTTTCTCGCCAGTTTTAGAAGTTTCTGACCTAAATATCAACATGTTACACCCAACAAAATATTCGTTGGTTTTGTTTATTTTACAACCCCAATTCCAGAAAAGTGGGAATGTTGTGCAAGTTAAAACAGAGTGCAATTATTTGCAAACTCATAAAGCTGTATTTTGTTCACAACAGAACACAGTAAATATATCAAATGTGGAACTGAAGTAATTGTATCATTTTCTTTTTTTCTTTATTTTTCTTTTATTTGATGGCAGCATTAGATCTCAAAAAAGAGATGGGACAAGGCCATATTTACCTCTGAAGAATCCTCTTTTTTTTAAATTAACAGTCTGTAAACATCTAGGAGCTGAGGAGAGTGAATGTTGTCCCATTCTTGTCCGATGTAGGATTCTAACTGATCGTCTTTGCTGGATGGGAGCAAATGTTGTTCTAAAACCTGTATGTGCTTTTCTGCAGTGATGGTGCTTTTCCAGATGTGTAAGCTGCCCATGTCTTAGGCACTGGTGCACCCCTGTACCATCAGAGAGGCAGGCTTTTGAACTGAGCAATGATCACAGGCTGAATGGTCTCTCTCCTCTTTAGTATGAAGGACGTAGGATTCGTGGTTTCTAAAAAAAATAATAAAATAAAAAAAAAAAATTGAATTTTGATTTATCTCAGAGAATATGTCTGTGTTTTTGGATGGTGTTCACATCTGGCTCCTTCTCTGCCTGATAGAACTTTAAGCAGCATTAGTGGATGGTGTTCACAGACAGTGATCTGTGGAAGTGTTCCCGAGTCCATGCAGGGATGAACAGAACAGAATCAGACCTGTTTTAATGCAGCGGCCCCTGAGGACCCCAAGATCACAGCCAGCCAATATTGACTTTCAGCCTTTTGTCCTTTTGCCTCACAAATTTCTCCAGATTCTTGAAATTTTTTGATAACATTATCAACTCTAGATGATGGGATATCCCAAGTCATCCCAATTTTCCATTGAGGAACATTATTCTGAAATTGTTCACAGACTGGTGAACCTCTGCCCATCTTTACTTCTAAGATATTCAGCCTCTCTAAAACGCTCTTTTTATCCCCAGTCCTCTTGCTGACCTGTTGCTAATTAACCCAATTAGATACAAAATGCTCCTCCAGATGTTTCTTTAAAATGGCTGTAAAAGTACACTTACTTTTAAAGCCTTTTGTTGCCCATGTCCAAATGTTTGTATGTTCTGCTGCCATCAAATTCAGTAATACCTTATTTAAAAAGAAATGTACTTTTTTTGTTTTAAACATTTGATTTGTTTACTGTTTCACTGTGAATCAAACAAGTTGATACGATTACACAAAGTCCCCTTTTTTCAGCTTGTATTTTAATTGTCTGAGAAATGTTTAAATAGCTTGCGCGTTTAATACACTCACGCAGTTTGTGATGTTTTTTCTGACACGATTCGATTGCTTGCAAATTATGCAAAATCCCTAATAAAGAAAAACATGATAATGAATTGTTTAAAATAATTAACATTTCATAATGAGCAAGTTTAGCTAGTTATTCATAAAACTTTTTTGTTGACATTTGTAAATAAAAAAAAACAACAATATTTATAGCTGCTATGCTTTATAAATGCCTAAAACCAGATTTAGTCAATGAGATATAATTTAAAATTCATCAAATCTATGTATTAAAATTTTTTTTTTACTGGATAAAAAATACTCAAAAACTTAACTTTCACCTTTTAGCATACAAGTTTAAAGAGGCAATGGGAATGTCAGAATACTAAACAAAGTTGAATAACACAGTACTCAAACATCGCAGATTATGGTGATTATTTGTCACACTTTTCTGTGTTTTGCATCATCTGTGTCATAGTTTGCTTCTCTCTGTGATCTTTTTGCATGTGTTTGTCATCGTATTCAGTCACTGGTGTGGTTGCTCCATTCACGGGGCATTAGTTCAACTTTTTTTAAGTTTTGTGGTTTCATTTTCCTTATCTCCTTCCTGTTTGGGGTCAGGGTCGCTCCCGTGGACCTGTTGCTGCGGATAAAAGGCAGAAAATGGATGGATGGATTTTAACATAATTTGGAAATAAGCTGAAGTTGGGGAATAACTGAGCTGGATCCTCGAAGTCCTAATATGCAAAGTATGCATAGTTAATCACATTATTGTGTGATTATTGCACATTATTGTGCTCATAATAATCGCACAGTATCGAGGGCAGTGTGGTCACGTTTTTTACATTCTTTCCACTAATTTCACACTTTCACGGAGAGACTTATTTTCACATTTATTATTTACACATACACATGGAGAACTATTGGAGGCAGCTGGTAACCTTTTTTTGCCCCAATTATGAAAAAATAATGAGGTCCATGACTGAGAAATGAGAGGATGGGGGGGATAGATGGATGGAGTATGATCAAATATAGCATGATTATATGTAATAAATAAGGTAAAATGCAATGGAAACAATACAATATTATAAACAACACAAGATAAGATGCTATAAGTTAAACGAAATATAAGATTAAACAGAAAACTATAAGATGTAATGTGATTGGATGCAATATAAGATTTATATTCACCTTCTGTCGATGGCAAAAGGGCAGTACTGATTTTTGGTTGAGGGTTCATGTCTGTCTGTTAGCAAAATATCTCATGACCCACTAGGTGGATTTTAATGAAATTCTCAAAGTAATTATTGGACCTACATCTACAACTAATATGACCTTTCTTTCAAACATAAAATAACAAATAACAGCTACAGGGTAAGCTGGTTTCATTCTGGCTTCAACTTCCAGGTTCCAGTCCAAGGTCTACCAGCAGTATAGTCTTTGGTTTGAGTCTCAGCTAGTACCACACCAAATTTTAAGTCAATATCAGCAAAGTTCAGAGTTATTGCCATTCAACAGACAGACAGACACACAAAAAACATGGGCAAGAAGATTATTGCCCCCTGCCAAAAGCAATGTGGTGCTATGATGAAGTGGGAGTTCATCTCTGCTGCAAGACGTCTTGGTGTAATTAGTGAAAACGCAGCTTGATATTGATCCCAAACATGAGTTCATATCAAAGAGGCTGGTAAAGAAGAAACTGAAAGTTGAAGTCCAGCCCAGAAAAGAGTTTAGGCTCATAAATCTAAAAATTCAAACCACATAAACTGATAAACAAAAGGCAAACAGGTGACCTTTGGACCTGAAAACGTATTTCTGTTGTAAGATTTTCTGTTGTTGAAGTACTTTAGAAAACTCCTATTGGTTTAATTCACGTCTAAGAATTACTAAAAAGAAAATAACAAAAACCAGTATATAAATGTATACGTGCACAGCAGTGTCTCGCAGTAATGAGATGACTGTGGTCATGTCTTTGGCATTGTAACCCTTAACCCTAACCCTAAACAAAATGAGATTTTGTCACCGATAAAATTCCTGAAATGGGTTCTCCATCATTCTAATGTTCAGTCTTTGTATGATACAGTATTGTTTGTTGATTTTTTTTTTTTTTTTTTTGGTATCACGTTGCCAACATGTGACAAACAGGACATGACAACAGCTCAGCTCCGAGAGCTCGTGATGTTTGCAATTTCAAGGTTTGAAGAACAAAACAAAGCAGCAGAAGCTCTTTACAGAAATTACGAACACAACTTTAGGATTAAAATCTGATTTGATCTGAATCTGATCTGAAAAAAAAAACAAACATTTTAAACCAGTACACAACAAGAAATTGTTGATTTGAATTGATTTACGTGCAGCTTTTTCTATCAAACCTTAAAAAGGCTTGAAGTGGGATAACACAGAGAATACTGAACTCAAATAATCGTTTCTGCATCTCTGTCTGTTTCTGCTGAGATGTTTTAGAAAATTTCAGTTCTATTAATGAATTAGTGTGGAACCGTAGAAACTGACTGATGCGAACTTGTAGGAGTCAGCAGGTACGGGTGACCCCTGAGGTTGGACTAACGGTGAAATGTGCTCGCTGGAATAGTTTTTTGAAGCATTTCTCAGTGTAGGATGTGATTTCTGAGCTTTGCTCCTCACATACAGATCGAGTAGAACCGGATTAGCTGAAGGACAGACAGATTTATGTCTATAAAATGTATTTTTCACAGCCTTTTGGAAAACAGGCTTCAAATCGATGCTGTACATGGCACATATTGAAAAGACTTGTTTAAAACTTGCAAACTGAGACACAGTGCTGTGCAGAAGTCTTTGGTTATCCTTGATTTCTGTACACTTATCTTCAGACTTTTTTTTTTTAATAAATAACAGAAAAAGGATGAAAATATAGTTTAAGATATTTTGACATTTCTCCAGGCCTCGGGATGAACCAGTGTTGTGTCGATACATAACAGGAAAAAAACAAAATCAAGTTTAAATCAGCTCTTTAGGCACTTTGTTAGCAGCAGCCTGTCACAAAGACACAGTTTGTTCCCCGTTCTTCAGCTGAATCTATGTAAAAAAGATCAGAATATGGAAGCAGCTTCATTGTGTCAAAATTGCTGAAATCAAATTAAAGGCCTAGCTTTTCTTGAAGGAATTCATATCGCCCGCCACCTTTCACGCCAAAGTTTTAGACTAAGATCCTCTTTTAATAAGAAGGAACAAAACTCTGTTCAAACCTTCATCCACTGATTATTTCCTAAATGTTTCATTAAAATCTGTCAAGTGCTTCTGGAGATGTTTTGATAACATCTGCCAAAACATTATCGCTCTGCTTTCGCCTTTGGTGCTGGGCGATGATAAATTCAAAAGCCAAACTTTACAGTACAGTACAATAAACTGATATGAATTATGCTGATTGTGTTAAAAAAAGCAAAAAGCCCTGACACTGAGAGGAACCACTGGTGCCACACGAGGGCAGTGTTGGTTTTAGAGTTCCCACCAAAACCCACCAAGCAACTTCTCTCTCTTCAAGTATACTGTGTTTATCAAAAATAAGGAATGTTCTGGATAGTATTAAGAATAATCTGCGTGTATGTGTGTTTGTTTGACTGTAGAGTTAGCAAAATATCTCCAGAACCACTGAACAGATTTTAGTAAACCAATTCAAGATGGCCAAATTGTGTTAAAACTTGCCTTCTTTTGTTGCTGAGTCATTCACAACCCATACTCTGACTTTGACATCTTGTGGTATTGCATGAAATGGTGCATAAAGTTATTTTCAATGATTTTAGTTTGAAACTAGGGCATGAAAGGCAGTGGGTGATATGCATTCGTTCAAGAAATGCCAGAGATATCTTTTTTTTCTGCAGGTTAAAGTTGTTTTTTGTAAAGCTTCACTATCAAACCAGTCCGTATAAAATGCTAGGAAACATTTTCTGCCAGCGATGACTGCACAATGGGCCTCAGTCTGTGTCGTCTGCTTGCTTCTACTGTTCTGTAATTTACAAATCAACTCAGCGGAGACATAAAACCTCCAAGGTTCCCTTGTACAGTGTACAGTGTACACTGTACAGTGGATGGAGAGTTTCCCCGCTGTGTCATTTACTGTCATTAACAGTGATGGACACAATCGCTCGTTTATCACAAGGAGTGGTGCAGAGTGCGTCGAAAATGGCCCTCTCCATAGAGGGCCTCAGTCTTCTTCACACACTGAAGATCTATTCTTATAATAATGATTGGCCAGATGCGAGTCACTTATACAGACTGTGAGGAGTGCACTCTTAATATGCTGCAGCTGTCCTCACTTTTTTTGGTCATAATTATGCAACTCCAGCTTTGCTTTTCTTTTCTCTTTTTTTCATAAGCAGAAAAAAAGTGGTATTATACGAGCAAACCCGACTCGGCACAGAGCATTGCTGTGCAGGAGGAGTAGCGGCGGTGCTTAGAGATGATAATCGCTTCTAGAGTTGCGAGGGCTCCTAATTGTGCTTTCATGAGATGTCGTTGATTAATGGACTAGTTGACAGACATCCTGTGAATGTTGTCCACATGTGCGCTGTCCACGGGGGTGCTGAAGAATCCACTTCAGGCTTCCAGCAGCATTGTGAAGGCCCCCCCCCTTCTTTTTTTTTTTGAGGGGCTAGAAGGGGACGGGGGGGAGCGTGAGTGGGGACAGAATGAAACTTGGAGGTTTTGGATGGTGCTGTTGTGAAGCGGAGTGAATGAGAGCAGGGGCCGTGCAGCCAGCCACATGGGACGTTCTCACTCGGCATAATGGGGGCCTTTCTGTGGCTCTTAACCCCCTTGTTGCACGCTGGGAACGGGCAGCCGTGCGCCCGCCGCTCACAACAGACACGCTCACCCTCTGGATAATTGAATTCTTACTCCCAGGAAAGTCACCCCTTTTTTACTCCAGTCGTGTCCCCTGCAACACGTGGCCCTGACAGAAACTCTCCCAGGAGTGACATCTTGTGCAGTGAAGATAAACACAGAGACAGTCACTGTAATTACAGAATAAAGACACCTGTTCTTAACTTAGCTGCCAGTAATGAATGGCAGGGGTATTCAGTCAGTTGGGAAGTGTGTATTTATTGACGTTCCGAAGCAAAAGAAAAACCATCAGAAAGTCTGAAGAACTAATTATCAAGACAACTTTAAAAGACTACAGTTAGGTCTGGCTTCTAGGAAGTAAAAGGAAAGAAATTAGAGAATGTATAAACTTGTGCAGAGTACTTTAAAATATGTAACGACTGCATGGATAAACAGACTTTCTAGAACCAGAGGTTTAAAGAATTGAGGGAACCCATTTTAACTCGGCTCTAATTTAACCAACTCACTATAACCTCAGTGTGCTCGACAAAAGAAATCCAGTCATATACAATTCACTTAAGTTCACTATACAGTCCAATTCATTCCCAGTTACAAAGATTATAGTTCAAGCCAATTCAGTATGCTCCAAATAAAGTGCTTGCATCGAGTCTTCACTTGGGTTCAACTCTGACCTATCATTATCCCACAGGTTGGCTGTGAGTGGATACTGAACCCCATGTTGGCTCGATGCCTCTGTTGGTGTGTAAGTGACTGTAAAGAATAATGAGTGGATTTATGAAGGAATGGCTTCTATTATAAAGGACTTCTCCGTCATGCCTTTTCAAGATGTAATCAAAGTTATTCTAAGTGTCTAAGTCGTCTGTAGGATGCAAACTTCTCCCCAGCTTTTGAACTCTTGGTTCACACATTCTGGCTCCTCTCAGGGTGAAGTATTCTAGCCGGCTTTTCACTTTTATTAGCAGCTCTTGTTACGCAATCGTGACTTCAAAATAACATCTCAAGTCAGCTGCCGTTTTAGTTATTGACGTTCTGATGTGCATTCAAAATGAAACTCAATAGGAGGCAGAAAATTGTAGAATGGAATGGAAGATTGTATTGATTTTTGGACAATAAAGGCTTTATTAACAGCCGTTTTGTCACCCGTGCAGCAGATAACAGAGGGATAGTGTTACCTGCAGGTGGCTTTCTGGTCACTTTGTTTCCTACAAGTATTGAAAAAAAGATCTAGATTAGTTTGTTTTCAGGCGCAGACCTCACTGAAGGGAATGACGCTGCACGCTCGTGGCCGTTGGAGGACGTGCTGCTGATGTAAAAGAGAAACTCGTCTCCATCACTTCCTTCTTGGCCCCAGGCCAGCGGGGCTCATCGGGTGGGGGACCTGGGTCACCGCCTTCGTCCCGGTCCGTGGCCAAACACAAAAGGTGTTTCCTTCCTTCAGCTGTGGTCACTTTCACCTGTCACTCAGACTTTCTGTGTCACCAGGTGAGCGTTCAAGTGTGGCCAGGGACTCACCAAGGGAAGGAGCCCAGATTTTTATCCATGATAGCAGAGTTCCAGAGATGATCTGTTAGTTCACCATTTTGGTTTGATCAGAAACATCAGGAGGGGATTTAAAAAAAGTAAGGACTTACTAAAATACGTCGAGCAGTAAACATAATAGAACTACTGCATTTATTCCAGTGGGTCCGCTAGACTGAATTTTGAATTTGCAAACAATCTTATGTGCAATCTCATTCAATATTCCAAGATGGGTTAGCGCTCAAAGTATGTTGTGAATGACTCTCAGCTACTACCATACCAAATCTCAGCTCAATATCTGTATGACTGACTGAGTCGTAGTCATTTTTGTGTGTATAGCTGTGGCAACCATTTTGAACTGATTTAAATTGTTTCATCCTATTCACTATTATTAATAAAGAAGCTTTTTAAAAAAAACATTTATTAGATTATAATGCAATATAAAGTACTTGGTTAGAATTTAAAATGCATCATTATTAAACTTAATAATGTATTAACCAGAAAAATATTGAATTAAGATAACAATACCCTTCCCTTCCTCAAATCACATGAAATTTGATGGATCTACAGATCACACATCCTGTCTAAACAATTTGAAAAAAAATGCTGTAGCATTAAAAGAAAGTTTTGAGGTTGTTTGTTTTTTACATTGAGAATGGGTTAAATAGAGTAATTGGACTCCTTCCTTTATCAATTTCATTTAATTTATTGAATTTGATTTCCAAGCATAATAAAGTGGTGTGACGCTGTGTAAAGCACCAGCCTGTTTCCAATTTCATGGCAAACTTAAGTAACACCAACCACAGGTTGAAGTTTGGTTTCTTTTTGGCCTGTTATGGCATATCAGGCATACCATATAGAGAAGACGGCTGCCTACATATGCCACAACAGATTTGCTCTACAAAAAGGATATCGCAAAATGAGAATTCTAATTGCCTGATTTACTTTATTGAATCAAGACTGAATCTGAATCTAGCAGGTTGAAATTTGACTCATCAAATTGCGGCCCTGGGATGTCACTTATAACTTATTGATTTGTAGTTTGCCTAAAAACTTTACATGATTTTGCATAAACAAGCATGTTCAAGGCTCATATAAATCTATATAAAGCAATAAATAGTGTCATTCCTACTCATTTTAGCATTTAGCTCCTAAACAGTGCTGTCATTCAGTCTTTTAAAATAAAGTACGCTTTAGTGCTTTTATTAAAGGAAAAAAAACAAGAGGGTCACAGTTAAGGTGCATGTTTGTTGACCTCATTTTAACTCCTCCGTGTTTCCTTTTAAAGCTGTCCTCAAATCTGTGTTTACTCAGCCGTCAGGCAGAACGTACAGCGTACTGTAGGTGGAGAAGCACAGACTTAATGAGAACTCTGCGATTGATCCTCATTCACGCTGCTCGTAACGCGATACCCGCATGAAAACGCACAAAAGGGTAAATTACTGACATGCTGACATGTGACAAGTCGTTTCCTCGCCATGTGCATTAAATGTTTTCTGTGTGATGGGAATTTCAACAAGATGGAGAACAACAAATGTCTGCGTGAACGGACTTCACCTTCAACCATTCACAGAATACCACTCATACTAAATCTTCTGAGACATCACGGTACAAATTAATTAAAAAAAAAGAACAACATTGTGTTGCATACCTGCAAAACAAATGACTTCAGCAAAATAACTCATTTTCAGGTAAAAATCAGCTTCATTCTCATAAAAACATTCACGTCCCTTTAACGTGAGGGACACGTGTTACATGATTTGACTTGAACTTTTGGAAGATGCTTTATAGACATTTTTAAGACATTTAAAAGTATTTAGCATTAAACATCAAAGTAATCCACGAGAAAGCTATACAATGATATATATTTTTGTACTTTCTAAGCAAAGAAAGTGATTGATTACTAATAAAACCTTAGTCTTGAGATTAATTATGATTAAAATGTTTAATTGTTTTACTTTTCTAGCGCTGTTGTTGATTATGTGAAACATGACTTCACCTTCTAAGTTTTCCTCTCATTTCGCCTTGTTTGCGTTTTCTGAATGCTTTGATATATTAATGATTAATATAAATTTTTTTATGAAACCTGGGTTGAACAAGTCTGCGCCAATTTGGACAAAGATTGTCAAACTGTTTCCGAGTTTAAAATGTGGACAGAGTGAGCTTTAAACACTTATTGGACCAATGATTGTAATCATGTGCAGAAACGAACCTCCAGCATCAGAATATTTAGGAGTGCTTAAGGCACAGAAACTTTTGTAAGCCTCTGATTATTTTTCATCGCTTTTTATAAGAGGCTACTTTTTTAATTTTGTTTTTGATGCTAAAAAATGTCATTATAAAAACAAAATTGCAAGGGTTTTTATCTCTAACTGAACATTTTTAAGCCAAAACATGTTCATGTTTGCTAAATGAAGAAATACTTTATTGCTCTCCTAAGGCAAATTAGTTAATAAGTAATTTCATTTTAAAGAAAAAGTTCAGCACAGTGGTTATTGTCTTATTGTTGACTTAACAGATGAAAAATGTATTTATCTTTGCTTTTTGGTCAAACGTTGAAAATCTTTAAACTAGGCAGAGAAAAAGAAAACAATTATGAAGTATAAATGAAATTTTAGAACGGCTCATTGGGTTTTTCTACCAATTTCAACTAAGTACTGATGGTTTAGCTTTTAAATTGTGTCCAACTAGTGACTTCATGTCACATTCTGGTTTGTTAGATATAAACCTTTTCTGTATCCCTCTCTCCTCCAGCAGAGGACGCCAGTCACCGGCCTCCTCTCTCCCCTCAGCCTTCATCATCATCCTCCTCTCCTTCGTCCCCAGCCCCTCCCATCAAAGCCATAACCTCTCTTAATCCCCTCAACTCTTGTTGCCCCGGCGACGGCTCAGACAAGCAGGTGATGCATTGACAGGGAGCAGATGGTTCCCTGTGGAGGTAAGCACGGCTGAACAATGCATCCATATTCATCATAAAGTCTTGCTAACTCTCGCTGTCTCTCTCCTTCAACTGTGTGTACACACATAACTTCAAAGCTGAATGATATTCACACACACACACACACACACACACACACACACAGATATTTGTTCGCTCTTCTTTTTCAGTGACACACAACTGATGGGGCTGACAATACAGAGTTTGTGCAGCCTGAGTGAGGTGGGGATGTTGTGACAGGTTATTACACACAGCTTGATAAATAGGAGCTCCTCCATTCAGCAGCGTCTAGTTTACAGTATTTCGGATGGGAGGTAAACAATCAGAGTTTCTTGCGCTTGTGTTCTGCAGGTGTTTTTGAGCTTTTCGCCGCAGTAACTCACTCCTCTAAAGAAGCTCCTTCTTTACCCCCCGTCTCCCCTGGAGATAAAGTACAGACACCCCACTTTTTCTGCCTCCTTTCTTTCAGCTAACTCCTGAATAATCCAGCAACAATACAGAGCTCCGAGGCGGTGTGCAGCGATTCGCCGGAGGCCTGACTTATTTTGGGGGAGGGGAGGTGGGGGAATGGCATTATGGAGATCAGCTAATGCATGTAAAGCACTGCGTCTACCTTTTTTTTTTTTTTCTTTTTTGAACAAGCGTTGAAGAAAAAGTGCATGGCACAATAGAAGCTGCGAAACGCTCCGCTCAGCCCACCACACCTGGAGCAGACAACGGGGGGTGAAAGTGGCGGACCACCTCTCCTCCCCCAGCTTCAGCCATCATCGTCAGCACCTATCAAAACAGGCTGTAAGGAGCTTGGTGGGGCTACAGGAGGAGGGGTCCGGCTGCATTCACGGCCTGACTATGATAAAGACGCACAGTGAGGAGCCATTCAAGGGCCCTGTGCCCATAATGGAGTCACTAATAGGTGCCTATTCAGCGAGGAAAGTGTTTGCTGGAGGAGCAAAAAAAAAAAAAAAAGAAAAAGAAAAAAAGTTTCGGGGAAGCAACAATCACTTTGTCTGCTGCCTTGTGTATGTAAAATTTATGCAGCGCTCCGCCCCTCCACCCTTTTCCAACTCTTTCTGCTGTCTTTTCTTTTAAAGAGCGTCCCCAGTGAATAGGCGACATACATAGTTTGGAGTCTTCCTTTCATCCTTACTTGAAAATAAACTGAATGGTCTGTTCTCAAGTGAGTCCAGTCGAGCTTGTTCTCATAAAACTCGAGCTGCACACACAGGTGGCCAATCTTTTGCCCAAAAATATCTTTTACATGAAAATGATTGGTGATTGCAAGAACATTTCCAAACTGAAATCTGTCCAAAAGCAAAGTTTGTACTTCTTATTTATGTCCAACATTAGTTAAATGTCAATAATTATTTAGTTTTACCTGGTAATAACTGTATTCCATCTATGTTGAGCAACATAGATATACTGTATAGTGTGTAAAGTACAGGCGTAAAAGAACTTTGTGCAACAAAAGTCAGGGACATTTTTCATTTCTTGGTTTTAAATTATTTTGTTATTATTATTAAATACTAAATACAGCACAGAACAGTTCCTTATTTGTTAAAACCTTTACACTAAGAGGCCATAAACCAAAAGAACTCGGCTTCTTTTTTTTTGCATAATTTTAATAAAACATTTGGGAAGGTGGGGAAATTTACTAAACCAAACTCTCACTAGCTGCAAAGAGGTGCATGAAATCCTTGTAAACTACCAAAAGAGAAAAAGAAAAAGACATGACTTACCACCAACGATGGTTGACTATAACTGAACTTATCTTGTTTGCAGTATAATTTTCTTTACTGCTGCACAGTTTTGCCAGATGATTCCTGCTTTTAAATTACTCATTGCAAAGTATGAAATCAAACACAAAACGGTTCTCCTGAACTATGTTAAATGGTGAAATTTGGAAGAGTTCACTCCAGTAGTGTTTCCAAACATATTGAATGTAATTCTGAAATGCGGCTCCACATTTAGTGTAAACAGAGCACTTAGCTGAATCTGCTAAAACCCACGTGGAAGATTGAGTCACATGATTGATCTGCTGGCCGTAGACTGTGGAGGTAAACAAATATGGTGGAGTCATAGAAGCTGGTCAGGTGGAAATATAAGAGTGAATCTGCTGCTGAAGTCAAAGGGGAAAAGAAGGTGTTGGCAGGTTGGAGATCTTGATGTCCAAGTCCTCTTCATCTTCCCTTTGTCGCATCATACCTAATTCTAGCTCCGTACAGGTAAACCAGATAAAGAGAGAAAATGTTATCTTATTTTTTACATTGATTACATTACTGTCCTTTCCCTGCAGCACTCTTAAAGCCTAAAAAACCCCAAAAAACATTAAATTAAATTGGACTGACTGATGGTTGATTTGACCGACAGAACAAAAGTCCTTCCCAGTATTACTTCAATGTAATGGAAAAGTAAACTACCAACCATATACACTGCTTACAGTTGGAGCATCAGCAACAATATCAATGCATACATTTCTGGAAATGATCACTTTTTTAAAATATCAGCATCTTTAGTACGTCACACGCCATGACACCATGGCACCAGGTAAGACTTATGTCGAGTAACGGTCCTCTTTACTTGAGATGTTCTGCAAGAAGAGGCAGGAAATGAGGGTAAAAATGTGTGAAGAGTAAAAATAAACAAGATCCTCCTGTGTGTAGACTGTGGCCACCTCTAAGCTATTTAGGATATTTTTGAAATTGTTTTTTTAAATTAAATTCCGTTTTGTTAGTCAATAAACTAGAAGCATTATCAATGAGTGTAAAACCTTTTGTAGCCCATAATATCAGGGGTCTGTATTACACTCTTTAAAATGTGTCACATTTAAAAGATAATTTCCGTGCATCTATTTTTGCTGTTAATTTTGACATTTAGATGTACTTCCCTATTCATTATCTGGTATACTATAACTATACTTATAATTACTTATAAATATTCATAAGTCTTATATATTTATAAGCCAGCAGGGTTTTATTCAAAGATTTTAATCTGTCTACAACTAAATAAAGACTTTTCAGGCCTCAGCGTTGCCATTGCTGGTGGTAACTATAGTTTTTTGAGCTGACTAACCCCCGCAGTCACTCCACTTTTACCCCAGGTGTCGAGGCACCAGGAGAGCTGCCCTCGTGGGTGAGCTGAGTAATCTTGAAACGCTGAAACCATATTGAAAGAGAGGGCACGGACTGAGAAGGGCTGGGACCATATTGTGGTGCGTGTCAAAGGGCTTAGCTGACAGATTGATGGGATGGGGAAAATAACGGCGCTAACCAGGGGGCAGGAGATGGGAGCGTAGTGGAAGCTCCCAGCGTGGCATCTGAAGCGTGGATTGGAGTCTGTGCCGGACTCCCTGCAGACTTGCTGCCCACAGCCGGCGCAGGTCACAGCTCTTTGATTCTGGGTCCTCCAGCCGACAAAGGGCAGCATGCAGTGGGCAGGGCGGCCTTCCTTAGAACAGCATGAAAGCCCTTGTAATGGCAATTTTATGTGTTTTGTGAAAGGCTTTGTCAGCTTTTGTGTGCTGATGTATGTGTTTATTTGTGTTGATGTGTGTTTGCATTGGGGAATCTACAACATCAAAGCTAAGTCAAGAGGCTACTATTCCTAGAAAGCTGTTACGTCTTTGAATATGAACCATTTTCGTCTAATATTTAGAATAAACGTAAAAAGTAAAGCAGCAAGAACATTGTGCAGGGTGATAAACCACAGAACTATAAAGCAAGGTTTCTTTTATATTGTTGTTTGGGGTTTTTTAGTCTTATGGTTGATCTCATCGCAAGAAATTATTATTTTTTTAAGCAATGAAAACCAGTCTGACACAGAATATGTGAACCAGCTGCTGTTATGCCTCTGAGCTGTCAAATAATGTAGTGACAGAGCCACAACGGTTGATATATGTAAGCCGTCATTGCAGACAGTCTGTGAGATCGTTCAGCTGTGGGGTTTTCCTCAAGCTTTTTATGTCCATTGCTCCACGCCAACACTGCGAGTTATACTCCATGCCTTCAGCTTCATTTACCGCATGTAAGCTCACATTGTTGTGGGATGTGGCCAGCTCAATTAGAGCATTTCTGAAGGGCCAGAGGCAGCTTAAAGAGTGGCTCATTTTTACAGCTATAACACAGAAAAGGCCTTATTATTGATAAAGTCAATAAACAAGTGTAGAGTCTTGTATCGAAAGTAGTTTTTGTCTCTGCAGCTTATTTTCACTTTCATAACAATAAGGCTGTATTTTCTTTCCAATATAATATTTGATCATTTAAATGCAATTAAGGTTTAATGATGTGATAAAGAAATTTTATGCTAGTTTTTGGTATGTTCTCCTTAGGCTACAATAGAAACATGGCAGCGCAATATGTCCAAGGAGGAGGGCCAGTATCACCTATAAGTTAAAAAAGTTATTAAAAATAAAGTTATAAAGTTATTCAATGGAAACAAAATGAGTCACACAATTCTACATGAAAGAAAACAGCTAAGACTGTTGTAGATGTAATCTTTGTCAAACACAGGATCTTTCCTGTACAGTCTGCAGTTGTAGTACAAAAACAAGTTAGTTGTGTTTGGAAAGTTTCACAGTTTGCCTTTAAAATTCATCCTTTCACACTCTGTTCTTTACAAAAATGCAATGGGTAACTTGCGCATTACAGTTTAATTCCAAGTAATCCTGACAAAAAGTCAGTATGTATGTTTGGTATATATATATATATATATATATATATATATATATATATATATATATATATAGTACTTGCCTAATAATTACTAATAAATTGAGTTTTATTTAAAATTAAAATGAGAGAGAGATGAAAGTCTGGAAAATATAAAAGCTTAAGTTCTAGTGTGCTTTCTGCAAATTTTTGACACAGAAATACTCCAAACTTTCCTCTCGGACAATGCATTTTCTGGCAGTGTCTTAGCAACTGGCATTGTGGCATCTGGATTACCCCAAAGTGCTCTGCAGAGCCCCCCCACAGGGCTGAACAGAAAGAGTCTGCTTTATGAAGGGCGATGTAAAAGAGAGGTCCTGATCTCAGATTGTCCAAAGAAGCTTTAGTCCATGTCACAAGTTGTGCTCAGAGGGTTACTTCTCACTCAAGTCCTGATACACTTAACCCTTATCCTTTTGCCAGTTAAAAAGAAAATAAAATAGCTGTTTTATTTCTTTAAAAATAAAAAAATGAAAGTGTGCTATTGTGCTTGATTTAGCAGAAACAGAGTAGGGGTAGCTTATTTTGTCATAACTGCAAGTGTTTTGTCTGTTACCACAGAAAGCAGCCACTGCTCCTTACTTGTCCACATTCCCCTCGTTAATATTATACCAGGAGCAAATTTACTAGCATTTTCCTGCATTGCAGTTCTGTAGGAGGGGAGCCTCGAGCCCAAGACACACTCTAGATAATGAGCTTTGATTGCACATGCAGATAGAGGCCTTTTCAGAGCACACACACTGCTCAGCTCTGATTTGTGGAATTGATAGGGCCCATTGTTTCCACAAAGCTTGCCACTATTCGCCCTGTAATGTAATTAAGGCGAGGAGATTTATGCTGCTGTATGGCAGCCCAGAACCTGATCCATGTTGTGTCTGGAGTCAGGTTGAAAAGCTGCCTTTCTGTCCAGCTGCTGCTAGTTTCTGCTCTGGTCTCTGTCACAGTTTGGGGCTACAGAGCGGATCACTCCTAAACTGAAAGGTTCGGTCTGTTGTAGCTTCTGATTTGTTCACATGTGGGGAAAAAAACACAGGGTTGAAGTTTATTAGACCATTTGTAGGAAACTAACAGGAGGATAATGTTTTGTGTGTTTTTGTTTTTGCTGAGGAAACATGCTTGAGAGACTTGGACCAGTTTAGCTGGATGGTAATTATTAACGTAAGCTATTTGAACAGGCTGCATGTTTTTAGTCTCCCACAGAGAGGAGTTTGTCAGTTCCTTGTTGGAAGGACAGCTATGAAGCCTAAAGATATATTTAAAACATCCAGTCAGTTTTAGAAGTGAATGTTCATACTTTTTGAAGGGACAAAATGTGACGAAAAGGCAAGAACTTCTTGGAAATGTCTTTTGTTAAGAGAAGAGGAGCTCTGGAGCCTCGCTGGGAGAACAGACTGTCCAGAAATCAGGATTTTAAGCATCCCAGACGGCTTCTGACTTTACCGAGGCATCTCATCCGGACGAATACCTGGCCGCCTGACGCCACTGACTCTGGACACCACAGGCTGCACAGGGTGAGTCCCTGAATGCCCACCCAGCTCTTTCTAAATCCACAGTTGAGTGGCCCGCTGCCGCCACCTCCCACAACTCCCGATATCCCAAATAAAAGACACGTCAAACGCTGCTGAATGAGCCCCATGTAGAGAACATGAGAGAGAAGATCCGTAAGACCGAGAGCATCTGTCCACCTCTCTGACACTAATGAATGTTAAGTAGGTTAGTGGCTGGTGTGCCAGTGTCCCACAGGTCATTGTGACCGGCGGTGGCAGCGGAGCTGTGCTTTTGTCAGGGTGCGCCAGCCCCCTGTGAGACATCTAAAAATGGCTGCACTGCTTTCTCCTGCACACAATCCTAGCACCAATAGTCACCATATTGATCCTGCTTGCTTGCAGATTAAAGCATAAAAGGAGCTCTGTCTTATCAGTGGGGTTCCCTACTGACCCCCAGAGCTCATTTCAGGGTCACAGAGTCCTTGCAGCTCCCTGACCCGGACCCCAACGTAAACACACAGAAACACAGATGCAAAGAAGGACAGAACCCTTTCCAGGCATGAACCCCCTTTAAACAGGATTGGTAGGATGCTCGCATTCATGGCTCATTATAGCTGACCCCACGCTTTTATTTCTTTCAGTCTTGTCTTCTCTTCTGTCTCCGGTTATAACCTGGCCCAAGCCATGTGGAGGTGGTCTTCCTTGGCTTTTGTTTGTCTTCATAACTTAGCTGTTCATTTGATTGGTTTCTATACTGGATCTTCTCATACACTTTTTTTTTTTGTTCATTCTGCATTGTTCCAGGAGAGACTTTAAAGTTTTGTCTGTTTTATAGAGACTGTGTCATCTTTCTTGTTTGTTTGTTAATGGTTCAGAAGTAGCCTGATGTCTGTGGCTTAAAGGGATCGTCTCGCTGTCATATTTGACCTGCCCAAAATGCATGAAATGAGATCTCACATGAAAAAAAGCAACTTCAATAAATGCCTAAATCATCAAATGCCATTTTCTTTTTTTGTGTTGAATTGAAACTGTAAACATGAATTTGTTTGAACCCTTTTGTTCAAGAAAGAAAAACCCACAATGGGTCACTGAAATGATTTGAAACTGACAAAAGTATTTTGAAAAAAAAATTGAAAATCAACTAATGAAAATGAGTCATTGCTTTTAAGTTGTGATTTAACAGAATTATTTTTGAAAAACAAACTAATGAGGCTCGCCTTGACAAAAAGGATGATTCCCCTAGAAAAGACTGAAACTAATTTGACCATAGGGACATGTTAGACTAAGGTGTGTCCTGTAAGTAGTGTCACAGGTGTCTTCAGTCTTGCAATCAGTCAGTCTGCCTAGTTAAAGGGTGAAAAGTAGTCAGTTCTGTTTGGTATTATGGTGTGTACCACACTGAACATGGAGCACAGAAAGCTCTGTCTCGGGAGCGTAGAAAGGAAATTATTAACAAACATGTTAAAGGTAAAGGCTATAAGACCATCTCCAAGCAGCTTGATGTTCCTGTGATTACAGCTGCACAGATTATTTAGATGTTTAACAAGCCACAAAGCTTCTGACTTTTTGACAATAAGTCACATGAACTCTATGTTCACAGACCCAAAAATGAAAAATACAAAGAGAAGAACATGGAAGAACACGAAACATGGAGAAGGCTTGGTTCTGTTCTAGGGCTGCTTTGCTGCATCTTGAACGGGGTGTCTTGAATCAGTGCAGGGTACAGGGAAATCTCAAGACTATCAAGGCATTCCAGAGCCTGCTGACCAGTATCAGAAAACCTGGTCTCAGTTGCAGGTTTACTATTAGTCAAATAACATTTGATCTATTTTAACACATTAGCTTAAAATTTGGTTAACTTGGCTGATCCATCAGTGAATCTCCTTAATTCTTGCTAGCCTTAAGGAAATAAAAGTATGAGAATTTAGTCAGGATTTAAAATGAAAATGATGTTCATGTTCATAGGTCTATTATGTCAACCAATAAATTAAAAAAAATTCATCATGATGCATATACAGAGGAATATCAACCCACATATACCAAATTTTATATTTTTGTTTACAATAAAATAAAATTTTATAACTTACACCTAAATTCATGCTGATGCAGCTATTAGTATTGGACAGAGTTTTTATGGATTGGATAGTCAGCTAATTTAACTAAACAAATCAGATGGTTAGGTTGTGGAGACCATAACTATTATCTGATTGTTTGTGAAACATTGCAGCAACATTGATGCTTTTCATGAATATAAACCTCAAAGTAGTTCATAATTTAAATTTTGAAGGGGATGATACAAATTTAATATTAAAGAAGCTGAGCATGAAGATGTTAAGACATCTCTTTTTTTGTAGTTACGCCACCATTAAAACTCATTCTCCAAATTTGCATACAACCCGGACTTACGTGCACGATCGTTTCTGCAGCTGACCTCGCCAGGATGCAGTTCTGTAGTCTACCTCTCTTTTCCATGCCTGCTACCTTAATTAAACGTTAATTAAATGCCTATTAATGCGTGCTGACTCACAGACAGGGTGTAATCAGGTGAAACAGACTTAATAAAACATCCAGTGTGTTGCTCAGGAGAAAAAGGAAGGACTCCCCTGAGAAAGACAGACAGATGGTGGCAGGAATCACCACAGAGGACAAAGCAGAGAGGATGAAGCAAAGACCAGCCACCACTTTGGTGATTAGCTCTAAATTGGTAATTCGATCTGGCCCCCTCCACCTACTCATTATTGATAAGACTGACCATATTTGACCATATTTGCCCCCACTGGTTCATACTGACAACGCAGCCCTTCCTGTCAGCCCACGCTGCACTGTATTCAGTAGATCTGACAGGAAGTATACCTCGAGGTGGAGTTGGAGTGGACCGGGGGGGGGATACATATTGTCAACACATGCTCAGTTGACATCCCATCTGCCAGGAATTTCTCTAATCTCATCATCTGAATTGAGCAAAGAAAAACAGAGCAGCAATCACTTTAGACAAACTCTCTGTGGGATTATGTGTCGTATTAGTGATGATGGGTCAAATGAGGACATCAAAGGCAGCACAGCTCTTTGGCTTGGTTTTACATATAAATACAGGGGGTTTGGTCTCTTTTTAATGAGTTGTTGATAATACAACCATTGTTTGAAAATCCTCATCGCTTTAAATAACAAATTTGCCCAGAAAATATTAACCTTTTCAAGATGTTGTGAGTTAATGGATTTTTTTTCTCGCAGTAATGGGTCAAAATGATAAATTGCTCAGTTTTATTCCACTTCTGAGGCTGTGGCGTCTTTTATTTTTTATGCTCTGTCATAGCATGAACAACTGTCTTTGGCTTTCTTTCAGTGTACCTTAAGTTTATGACATTTTTATTACCTAATAGCCTGAATAAATTCCATAAAAACAATGCTGAGTTTAGTTTTCCCCTTGGAGAGTGTTATATTTGCTAAAAGTCTAATATGTCCCTGTTAGTATTACACCTGACACATGTTGGTATTAAATTACTTAAGCAGAACATTTTATTGGGGTTTTTTTGAGTTACATTAATGCCATGTGGAGAAATCTAAAGGGTATTGCAAACAAAAAATAATGCAAGTACTAATATGTCAATATCATGAAAACTTTGAAACCTTCTTTATGAGACCACACGTTCTGGTCATCTTCAGGCCTTTTGAGGGTCTTTTAAAGTTGCTTTTTGAACTTATACAACTTTTCTAACCTATTTTTTTGCCCAGTCCCTGTATCTGATCATAGCAACATGTTGTTTCTTTGTGCTTAAAAATAAGGAAATTGGAAAAGAGCAGGAGAGAAAAGAAGTGTTTGGCCGATAAACCTACCTGCAGCTTTCTTCAGTTTAGGTTTCTGCTAATAGGTCTTTGGGAATAGCTGTTTGGTGCTAAAATACAATTTTATCTGTGAAATTGTGGTATTCAACTAAAGAAATAAGAACAAATTTAGATTTTCATGGCTAGTAACAACGTAGCTGAAGATTCAATTAAAATAAGTTGGCTGTTTTGTGTTGACACAACCCCCACACATCCCTTGAGTTTATGAGCTTTTTTTATCCTTGAATGATTCACAGGTCAGAGTTAAGTGGATTTACAAACAACCATTAACTTAAAAATGGTCAGGTACTGGATTGAAAATGAGTCAAGTCCAAATAAAAACTTTCTGAAAGTCTGAAGAACTGCTGATCGAAACCATTTTAAAAAGATTACAAGAACGTTTGCTTGAAAGCAAAATCTAAAGAAATGATGAATGCTCAAGACTTTTACTTTGTGCTATAGATACACCAAACTTTAACCTATAAATGGGTTTTTTGTATGACAGTTTTAGCTTCTTTTCTTCTTCCTTCATGAACCATTGATCTCATAGTTGTGAAAATGCACTTGGTTGTGGTCACAGAGCCACAAGTACCCTCGTTGCACAGGGAAACTGGTTTTTGCTCTCGGTCAACTCATTATTCAGCTGTAATTAAGGCTACTATTAGGAACAAAGAATTTGTGATTTATTACTGGCATAATTAGTTTAATCGTACATGGTGTGCTTTGTTAAATACAACAGGTATGGTCTAGTTTAGCGTTTCTCAACGGGGGCGGTACCGCCCCCTGGGGGGCGTTGAGAGGATCACGGGGGGCGCTGGCAGCAATATTTTCAAAAAGGGGGCGTTGATATTCTTTTGGGGGGCGTTTGCTTGAAGGTAAAGTTTACACCAAAGATTCACAACAATATCAGTTTAAACTTTGAACAACTTGCAAAAATATTGTGGCCTAAAACATTAAAACCGTTACAGAACTGCAGCTGAATCGATGGTGTTTCTTTTGGGCGCAGCTCCGTGCTGCCTTCAGGAGAACGGGACATCAGGATGTCGGTTTTATAATTT
>NC_051447.1:7443827-7504595 GCF_001649575.2 Kryptolebias marmoratus | reverse complement strand
CAAAGATGTTCTGATGGGCCATACCCAAGATCAGGTATTATATAAGTCCATGAATAAAAACAATTTATTCACGTAAACAGGCAAAAAAAAAGGTGGAGGGTGGGAGGGGGGCGGTAAGAGGCCTTGATAATGGATAGGGGGGCGCTGGCCCAAAAAAGGTTGAGAAACACTGGTCTAGTTAAAGCCTGTAGGCAAAGGCCAGACCTGTTGCTGCCCTCTAGCCTCTCTTAGAGGGACTTACGGGGTTCTGAGTCTGGTGCTAGCTGGCAGAGAGATCCACACCAGCACTCTCTTAAATAAACACAACAAAGTCCATTGTCTTCCACCTTGTGAGCCGTTCTTGCCCCCTGTCACCCGCTCTGTTCTGGGGTTACAGCCCATGAATGAAGGGTGAGCCTTGGGAGGATCTGCTCTCTTGCTCCCTGCAGTGGAGCCACTTGAGCTGACTCAGTGATTCTGGTAGCTGCAAGGAGAGATGGATGGGTTTTTGGCCACTCGCTTGCGATGCGTCACCTTTTGATTGATGAGTTAACTCACTGCATCCAGCTCCACAGGTCATACCAGTCAAAAGACCACCGTACTGTCCTGGGGAAGCCTCGTGTTAAAAGAGGCTAGGAGCAGACGTTCAGCAGATGTTAGAAAGTGACTGTGTGGGAGAGCAGACTTTATCTTTTGAATTCAAAAGATAAAGGTGTTTCGAAACAGTTCAATAATTAAGACAAAAGGGTTATTAAAGCACTGATGGGGCTTTAATTGTCTTAAGAGGGCTTGTTTTAGCATGAGACAAAGCCACTGAAATCAGTTTCATTACTTTAATTTACTGTTTCATACATCTACTTACAAATAAAAATCATGTCGCCTCTTATTAACAATATTTGGTTTGTTCTTTTTTTTTTTTTTGCAGAGGCCGATGTACGTGTCTTTAGTCAGCAAGGCCATCTTGTGGGACAGAGGAGTGTGCCACTACACTGTAAGTACACAAATACTATTACAAGAAAAAAAGCCTAAGCTAACCTAGTGAATGCCACCTCGGTGATGGTATAAAACCTGTTCCTCTGTTAAAAGAAGATGTTCAAGTGTCGTCATTGCATAGAGATGTGGTGGTGAATGCTGTTTCTTGAAATACATCAGCGATTTTGTGAACTTAAATGCAGACACCCCAAATTGTTCTTTGTGTAGGTCTTTGCATTGTTTGAGTAGATTTCTATTTTATTTATAGTTTCTTTGGTGTCCCCTAATAGATATTTGAACGTTGTGGCGGTTTAAAAAAAAAAAGTTTTCATTTTAGAGCATACCTGTTTTTATAGTTTTGCAATTTAGATAAAAAATTAATCTCATTCTTGTGTTCCATTGATAAATATGTATGTTATTTATCCAAAACTTGTAAACTGAACATGTTCAATCCACACTGTGCCTTGTAATTCAAAGGTCAAAATAACAGTTCTGATTGTTGCTCTATGAATGCATTACCAAGCACCAAAGTTCACAACATCACCCCTATATTTAAAGAAATAGCACTCACTATTACGTCTCTAGGCACTAATAACTCTTGAACATCTTAATTAATCACTACCAGTTGTGGTCAAAGGGCTTTACCTTTGATTTGGTTTCCCTGGTTTATGAGCGTAAGGATTGTACGGTTCAAGTACTCGTGGCTTAGCTATGGTGTGTTCATGGGTCAAGAGAAAAATCAGATTTTTGAATGAAGGCTCAGTTGCTCATCAGTCAGGTTACTCAAGCTGAAAACCGTCTGATTCTGGTGGTCACCCAACTGATTGGTTCATCAGTGTTTCAAATAGTGTTGACTATTGCTATAACATTATGAATCTTTACAGGAAAAATAACAGAAGTGCTAATTTTCTAATATTAAGATGTAAATATGAGTTACAAAACCAGTTGGAGATTTTCTTTAAAGCTGCAAGCAGACAAATGACTGTCAACAACATGCATCTGATAACTTATATTATATGGACAAACTTCAGGGAATAATTACCTTTATAAAAAAAAAAAAGACAGAGAACCCAGCATGGAACATCACATTCAGGTATATCAACATTAATAATTTTTAAAAAATGCACATGTGACACTATAGTTATTGTACAGCATAAGAATAAAAAACTTGTAATTTTGTTTTAATAGTCTGCATATTTGCAAATGATTTAAAGCTGTTATATGATTACAACTGCTTAACTTATCATTATGAAAGTTGACGCATGAGTTAAAAATACCAATCTAAGTAACTAGAGACCAGTTTTACATGTTGAGGATCAAATGTAATTTCTTTCTTGATAAACAGCATAAATTATCCGTACAGTTTAAAGTTAAACAGTTCCATACTCAAGACTTCCAAATTGAGTGAAAGTTCACAAAAGTTAAACCACCTTCTCTCATTGTTTTTATTTCTTGCTGGGAACAAGTGACACATAGGCCAACCAGGCTTTGGTCCCCACAAGGAGCAGTTGGTCCTCACAAGGTAGTATATGTTAGGAAAATTGTCCCCACAATGTATCAAATACATGGCCACACACCCACCCACACACACACACACACACACACAAACACACACCTCTTTATTGTCTCCTCCAGCACTCAGAAGTCCCCACCTCTCCCGTTTGTTGCAAGGAGCCTGGGAGTGGATGTGCCATCCTTAACAGTGGGGTTGCCGTGGCGACAGCAACGTTGTGTGGGTTGGCTTCCTGTCTTGGCCTCTGGTTAAGCAAACAAAGTTGGCAGACAAAGAGGCCCGCTGGCCCATACAGCCTCATTTACATCCTGAAGCTGCCTTCATTCCTTCGACATTCAGAAAGTTTGTCACTTCTTCGATTCTGCTCTGCTCCAGCTATATCTCGTAAATCACCAGGAGCATTGTGATCGTGAAACTTTTCAGCCTTGCAGCAAACAGAAAGGCAGCCGAGAAGAGGCTGTTGACCCAGCAACCTGCTTTATGTTGCCATTTTGGCTGCTTTGCTGTCACCTGGGACACGGGCAGCAATGAGACGATGCAGGTTAGAATGCACAGGTGCCCAAACAACACAGAAGAGCTTGGATTTAAGAAATGACGAGTTTGTACACGAGCAAATGAGCTCTAATTATACTGTGACGTCGTAGAAGCTGAGCCTGGCATAACTACAGAAATACAAAAAAAAGGAACCATCCGTTCATTTTATTCACCTGCTTCTCCTTTCCGTGTCGTGGGGAGCTGGTGTCTATCTCCAGCAGTCACTGTGTGAGAGGCGGGGGACACCCTGGACAGGTTTCAAGTCCAACACAGAGACACACAACCAATCACACTCTCACTCACACGTAGGGGCAATTTAGAGTTACCAATTAACCTGAAATGCATGGTTTTGGTCTGTGGGAGGAAACCAGAGTACTCGAGGTAAACCCATGCGTTCATGGGGGGAAAACATTCAAACTTCACACAGAAAGTCCAGGAAGCAATCCTGCAACCTTAGATTCTACTCAGAAATCTTTTTGTTGTATTAATTTACAATAAACTTCATCAGCAACTGATCAAAACAGCTTTGCTGGGGGATTTTACATTTACCTACATTTTCCCACTTTCACTATGCTCCTCTGCTGAAATCAATTTATATTCAAATCATCGCCAAGGTAAAGCCATCTTTCTACCGAAGGCTACGGAAAAGTGATTCATGCTTGTATTATCTCTCGCTTGGACTTCTGTAACGCCCTGTTTGTTGGTTTAGATAAATAATCTCTATAGTGCTTACAAATTGTACAAAATACAGCAACTCGTCTTTTAACTGGTAGTAAAAACATGAACACATAACTCTAGTCCTAGATTTTGTCCTCTGGCTTCCTGCCTGTTTTTGGATTGATTTTAAGATTTTGTTGCCTCCTTTAAAAGTTTTAAATGGTCTTGCCTCTTCATATTTATGTGATCACCTTAACCATAAAAGCGCTCCGGTCTACCAACCAGTTTGTCTTGGAGGTTCCAAGATCCGGATTAATAATCTAGTTTTTGCAGTTAATGCTTCATATCTGTGGAGCTTTTACTTGTTGTTTTAATTGTTCTCATGTTCTACTGCATTTATTTAAAAGTGTATTTTCTTTCTACCTCTATCTAAATTAAAGGAAAACAGCAAACTGAAATTTGCCATGACAAAATTACAATAAAACATGTTTTGAAGGAATCAAAATAGAAATAACTAAAACTGGCACCATACTAGTAACATTGAGAATTATTTTATTGTTCAGACCTGGCACTTAATCAGGTATGAACAATAAAATATGTTCAGTTTGATTTAAAATATAAGTTGTTGCTTGATGTGATTATTAATGTTTGATTTTGGACAATGTGGAGCTATTTTTGACTAAATCTTACAGCAAAAAATGCTAATAGACACAAATTCTCAAATTTTTATTATTGCTTACCTCTACAAGTGACATAATACCTAATATGGTTCCCACTGCTAGTTGTGGGATTTGGAGAAACAAGTGATTATCTGTTTCAAGGTTGTTGGTGTCAACGAGATCCTTGAGGCCAACCAAAGACTCAATGGACCACAGTTTGGTCAAACAATTATGTTTCCTCATATTTATTTGCATCTTGTTTCTACAATGAGAAAATCCATAGAGCAAAACCTGAAGGCCTTTAAAAGTAGTTGGACTCAAAAGCACTTTGCATCAGTTTTCAACATCTTTTTGCTGTGACTTCTTGATGGCTAGAGAACTACTCTATATCTACAAACTACTGTTTATCTTTGTTGCTTTTGAGTGACGTCTGTTCAGAGAAAGAGTTTGATTCTGCCTAAATTAACAAGCTAACAGCTAGTCTGAGCGGGAACACAATCAAAATGGATTACTGTTGTCTTAAAACAACTCTAATCTCAAAAATCTCATAGCAAATCGTGTGGAAACTGCTCTGTAAACTTTTACATCGCCATTCATTTTGCATTACACAGAATTCTTTGGTTATTTGCAAACAGCAGCAGCAGATGGTTGTAGCACTTCCAGTGCATTTTGGGGCACTATTTCTGCTGGAATAACCGTGTGATGCTAAATGGACAGCAGTGTAAAGTTAGCTTCTTAAAAGGCCTCAGTTTGGAGATCTTAACAATTATTTTTACTCTGCTGTGGCCAAACAAAGGAAACAATTAAAACAACTCATAAACTTGACTGCGTAGGTGTTGTTTCATTAGAGTTTGACTGATAGGTAGAAAAGCAGAAACTTTTGACCTCAAAATTGTTGTTAGATTTTGATTAGAATTAAACTGAATCTAGAAAACTAGAAAATAAAAGTGTGTCCCGGACCGTCTGCGGGGATGCGAGCGCTCCCGTAAAGCGGGCTCATTGTCTAACTATCGAAAGTAGAAAGTTTCTCTGAATGCTAAGCTGCATCTGAGCCTGGCTTCTGACACGAGCTGATAATCAGATTTACTCCCCTGAATCCGCTGGACACCACAATGCGCCCCACTGTCGTCGGCCCCTGCTCTGCCTCTCACCAGCACACCCCCTCCCTCCTTCCAGCAAAGCTAATTACACCCCGCAGAAACACAAATCTCCATGATTTAAAAAGTCACTCTTTCAGGGGTTTAACCTTGTTAGGCCATAAGCCTGGCTTTCTTATGCATCAGCTCTGTGAAGAATTCTCTGTTCCTGCAGACATAGACACACTTCTGTCTTTGCTCGTAGTCGTCCGCCTGTCAGAGGGTTCACTCAGAGGCAGTGTAATTGTGTGTGTGTGTGTCTTTAGAGGTGAGGGGCGGGGGTTGAGGGGGAGCACACGCAAGGCTGTCCTCTGCAGGCCATCTGGGACTCTGACTAACTAATAGACTTCCTACATTCATCGAGCAGCGCCACTTGTACATCTCAATCAGGGAGCTGTTGACCACAAACAGGCTTGTAATGACATTAGCCAGTTCTGGCTGTGTGAGGACAGCGTGTGGGTTGCCTGACGCCAGGAGGTCAGCCTGTTTCCTGGGGGTCTGCACGGACCCTAAGGAGCCCACACGAGCGTTATGGGTGACTGCAAAAAGTACAGCCCCATATACTGTCACTACTGGAAATGCCTTCCTCTGTGACATCTTACAGTAACATTTAATCCAGTTTTCAGGGACAGATCCAACAACCAGTTTATATGTTGTACCATCTTGCAACACTGCCATTACTGCAGAGGTTAAATGTAGCCTCTGAGTGTCTGCTGCTGCCTACTAACAGTGACGGCCGCATAATGGTGGGCTCCATTAGTATTCAAGTTAAAATTTCAAAATCCAAATTGGGAAAGTTAACTGGAATATCTCTTGAAGTCAGAATTTGATTTGGAAAGTCAATGTTTTAATCAGCCCTGATCTCAGAATCCAATATGGCTGCCTTATGGGTGAAAAGTGATGATAGTTGCAGTAATAATCTACATATTTACACTTTTATTAATTTGTATCTCATTAAATAAGTTGGAAACATACAACTTCTATTAATGAGTATGTTGCTTCTGTGTTTAAATGACAAAATGTAAACAAATACTGTAGAACCCCTTAATTACAAATTTAATCAGTTCCAACAGGTGAGTTGTATGTTAAAAATTTGTAGTTTGAATAAACATTAATGCAACTATAATGAATTTAAAAAAGAAACCTGCACAGCTCTGATTGTAATGACCATTTTCAGCATACAGGCTTTAAATCTACCTATTAAAATTCTAATAAGCGTTGTGTGATGAAACGAGAAACAACAAACCAAAAATGAACAGTTTCGATCACACACAATTTTTAAAGCGTTGCAGATGGCATGCATCGGTGCAGCAAGAATGGTGGAGGAAAAAAAAGAATTTTGACATGTTTGTAATTAGAGTTTCTGCTGTATTTTATAACTGGCTTGCATTGGTTAAAGTAGTGAACCTGGTCATTGGGCATCACAATCAGCAAGTTCTGCTGGTTTTCTGACTTGCAACAGGAGCGCACTTAAGTTGAGTTTTATATCGTTCCCAGATCTGAGTTTCAACTTTTGAGATAAATAGAATTCAAAAATAATCTTGGAGGAAATCACAGCTATATTCTGTGATTCAGATCATTTGATTTAGTGGATCTAAAAGACACATCTATTTTGGCTCTCAAACAGCTCTTCACAAAGTAGCTATTCCTTGTAGCTTTCATAATTAAGCCAAGTTTCGGTATATAATAAGTATGAACACACACATAACCATCCTATCAACCTTTTTGTTGCTATCCATCCATCCATTTATTTTCCTCCACTTGTCTGAGACTGTGTCACAAGCGCAGCAGCTAAAGCGCAGATCTCCAGTCCTCCCTCTCCACAGCTACCTCCTCCATCTCATCTGGGGGGACTCCAAGGTGTCCCCAGGCCAGTTGTGAGATGGGTATATTCTTGCCTGTGAGTCTTTGGTCTGCCCTGAGATCTCCTCCCAGTGGGACATGTCTAAAACATCTCTCTTGGAAAACATCCAGAAGGCCTCCTTACCAGATGCCCAAACCCCCTCAACTGATTCCACCGGCTTGACTCTAAGCTCCTCCTGAATAGCTGAGCTTCTGACTCTGTCCTTATAAGAGCGATTTCAGGTGCTACGTGGAGGAAGCTCATTTCAGCCACTTGTCTTTGCAATCTTCTTCTTTTGATAACTACCCACAACTGCAGACTATAGGTAAAGATTAAAACATAGATTGATTCATTCCAGTCTGCCTAGCAAAAGCTTGCATTGCTCTACTCCAACTTGTGAAGAAGACCCTAAGATTACCTCAAGTCCTCCACTTGGGGCAGTGGCTCATTCCCAACCAGGACATGGCAATCCACCATTTTCTGGTTGAGGGCAATGATCTCAGACTTGCAGGTGCTGATTTTCATCCTTCATGCTTCACCACTTGGCTCCAGTGCCTGCTGGAGTCCTGACCCACACAGGCCAATATTAGCCACAAAAAGAAGCAATGCAATCCTAAGCCATTACATTTTGTTTGATTAAACAAAATAAATGTGAACACATAAAACCTGCACACACCATCTGTCTCTGCTCTTCTCTGCCCACGGATTGTATCATCTCTCCCACCGCCATCTATTCTCTTTTAACCTGATAGTATGAACTTAGTTGTTGCACCTTATTGGTTGTATGTTATTAACGCAGTCATCAAGAAGCTTTGGCATTTATAAGGAGTGGGACTAGTGTTCTAGCGTGTCTACAAAAGGCTTCTTTTAGCTTTTTCCTAGATGACTGAAAATCTCCACAAACTTTTTTATCTTTGCATCAGATGCCTTCAACATCTCAGCGTGATGAAGAAAACATACTATAGACAGTTTTCTTTTTAAAGAAAGAAATTTATTTGTTAAAGTTCCGATTAAATTCCATAAAAGTCTACAAGCTAGATAGGATCGCATCTAGTTACAGCTGGTTTTTTGAAGCTTCACTCCAGATGAGATGTACTAAGCAGTGCATACTTACAGACAAAGTTATATTTTTCTGAATTTGTACGGTGAGCTGTTGCAGCTTCACCGTCATTTTTGCAGTCAGTTCCATCTCCTCTCTGGTTTAGCGAGTAGGTTTTATCACCTGTTACAGTATGACTGTGTTTATACATTAAACCAGCGTTTATGTTGAACTGCTTCCTCTGTCGTGCTCAGACTTGTTCTTCTCGACGGCACAAAGCCCTCTCCAGGCCTAAGTGACAGGTGATGAAGAGGAGAGGGGACGGAGGCCGCCTCCATCGCCGTATCTTTTTCTGCCGTTACTTTTCCCTCTTCACATCACAAAGAATACAAACCTTTAAAGCCTCCACATGTGAGAAGGGAGATGGCAGGGGGGGTTAAATGTTGATCCTCCCTGTGTTAGTCACAGACACTCCACTTTCCTCCCATCTTTCCCTGTTGTATTCAGATGATTGTTGAATCGGTGTGCTTTCTAATTGTTTTTCTTTTGCGCTCTGTAATAAAAATGGAGAGGAGCTGAACTTTGTTTTAGACAAAACTTAAACCCAGGTCAAATAAAAGCCCTGCGTCTGAGGGCCATTTATTACAACTGTTTGCTCTCTGAGGGCCAGACAGTGACTGAATGAGTCACTGGCACCGACGACCAAATTGGTTTTCACTGGTTGGCGTGCTGCAGGCCGCCGCCTGCATCTCAATATTGACCAGCTTTTATCTTGCTTATGTCCTTGGTAATTTGCTTCAAAGTTTTATCACCCGTGAAATAATTGATGGCTTTTTTTCCCCCCTCTCTCAGAGGAGGCAGGCTTAAAGAGAGCTGATCTGTTTTGCCGACACAAGGGGGCAGTGAAGGTAGCATGCATCGATTGAATTCTCCTCCACATGCTGCAGGTTTTACTTTTAGGTATTTTATTTTGTTGTTTGGCACAAAGCAGATATTACTGAAAGACTTTTAGGCTGTATAATGTAAAACATGTTTTTATTTTGGCAGGAAATGGCTTTTAAAATTAGTTGTACAATATGAAATGAAAACTAATGAACTTCTATTTAAATATTCTTCTTCTTATTTTGTTGCTTTTTGATAAAATAAAGGTTTTTATATTCTTGCATTATATACTACCTAAATTTAAGCTCACTTTAATCTAATTTACCAAATGTTCTTGATTACTTTTTAAAAAACAAAAACAATCCTAATTCCATATACATATCCTAAATTTGATTGATTTTATTTTATTTGGAAAAAAACAGTAAATGTAAAATTAAAGATGATAAAAAAGAAAAGATTTACTTGTTTTTAAATAAGTAAATGTTTTTGGTAAACGTCATAATGAAAAAAAATTGTAAATATTTAAAAACATTGGATTTGAGGCTATTTTTATGAAAATGTAATAAAAGCTAATTTAAAAAATAAAAATGGACTATGAATAAAAACAATATTTTATTTTTGTACTCATACAATATTTTTTCAATATTTTTTATGATTTTATAATTTATTTATTTGATGGAACTTGTGAGATTGAGAAGTGGGGGGAAAAATGGAAAATCTTTCCAACTTCATGTGTTTTATTTCAGTGTTTCCCAGCCCTGGTCCTGGAGGGTCCTGCGTCTTTTTATTGTTTCTCTGTTCCTCAGCAGGTCTTCAGGTTCTGCAGAAGTCTGTCAATCACTCAGTCATTAAATCAGGTGTGTCAAAGCAGAGAAACAACTAAAACATGCAGGTCCTCTTTGGTCCTCATTGGACCGGGGTTTTGAACCACTGCTTTATATAATTATATAAACATGGAAAATATTTCAGTGCTGTCTCCTGCAGGTCCCGGATCGTCCGGTTCATCGTCCATCCGTGTGTCCACGGTTTCTGTCCCATATGAAAGTTCGTCCTGAAGACATCCAGCCTCCGTCTTTATTAAAAAGCACACATCAGCTTCCATCTCAGGGGAAGATTCAGAGTATTTACCCTCTTCCTTTCCCAAACACCCCAGTTCTTGGTGAGTTTTATCACTAAAACATCTGGTGCTTTGACACCATCTTCTCCAGCAGGCGGTGGGTGATGACTCCTTTAACTCCATAACTCCCTTCATTATTACATTTTTTTTTCTCCTTTTCTTCTCTGAGCAGTCAAGGTTGGAGGCCACCTAGCTCGTCATCAGTTCTTAATCCCTGTCTTTGGTTCTGTTTGGTTAAGTCCAAATCTGGCCTGTCCTCTACGCGGAGGAAGCGCCCACAGTTCCGCCCTCCTGGTGGTCCTCCGGTGGAGCTCTTTAGTGAAAGACCTTTTTGCAGGGAGACCTGCGGCTCCTTTCACACCCTGGCTTCTGATGTGAAGGCATTTTTCCTTGCACACACCTCAGCTCCACAGCAGGGTACAGCTTTCAGCCCGCTGGGCTGTGTGTGAATGTGTGTGTGTACAGCAAAGGAGGGGGGGACATTTCTCAGCACTGGGGTCTAATACTAATTATTTTGCCATATGGCGGCTGGCTCCCTCACAATCAGCCTTAACCCTCCTCCCTGAAGAAACGTGCTGCGCCCAATGCCATGGCTTTGCACTCTGACACATGTCATTCATATGCACATTAGTACACACACGCGCGCGCACACACACACCAGTTCACCTACACTTGTGTGTGATTGTGAGAATAACAGATGGGATTGGCAGGGTTTTGTAAGAAGGAGTGCAGAAATGTGCCCTTCACTGTCTTGACTCGTCTGAGGGGCAGACCCCCAGGAAACAAGAACAGATTGTTTGACACCCTTCACCCCTACAACCCCTCCACCACCCCTGCCTCAACACACACACACATATAACCTCACAGCGATAAACAAAAAATAAGAGAGGAAAGAGGAAATGGGTGGAGCTGGATGGATTTAAAGTTAGAAGAGGAATGGAAAGTGGTTCTCTTTTGCTTTTGGCTGGTTTTAAGAAACAACTCTTATATTACAAAGCAGAGAAACTTTTCATTGTGAGTGATCCTATTTTAATGCAGAACATGGCTCTCTTCATATGAAAAGTTCTCAAACTCCTAAATGAGAAGAAAAAAAGGCCACGACCCTCCAGTGAATGTTATTTATTTCCCAAACACACGTCGCTACAGACACCTGTAACCGACTTTTCCACAGTGTAAAGATTGTGCGCCTGTGCTCCCCGCTGCCCTCAGGTCTGATTATTGTTGTGAATATGAAGGTGGGAAACGGACAGCTGCTGCTGGGGGCGATTTCTTGCTGCCTTTGTTAACAGGCCGACCCACCCAGCAGGGAAACAAGTGTTTGCTGCACGCCTGAAGGAAGTGGGAATGAAAATGTCACCAGCAGATTTTGGATGTTTAGATAGGGGTTTAGATTTTTTTTTTTTTGCTCAAACTTATCTTGACACGAATCTTTCTGATGGAATATTTTGTTCTTCTCTTTATTAAAGGACATCTTAACCCTGTTAGAAGATCAAATGGTGAGCAGAAAGTTGGTTTGATCGATGGAAGACGCTCTGCTGTTGTTGCTCCTTGTCTCCAGCTCCCTGCCACCCCACCACCATCCAGCCTTAATTCAACACCTCCTGAACACAACACACCTCACCATGACTCTAACAGACAACAAAGCAAGTTAAACACCATTCAGACAACTCGAACCCCAACTTCTCCCTCTAATATTCCACCTCTGCAGACAGAAATTGCTGTTACTGTGAAAGAAAAGGTGCTGCGACCTGCTCTGGTTGAGCCAGACTTGAATCCTGCCCTCGGGCCGTCTGGATCAGTACGATCAGCATCAGCAACCTCCCTCTCAATGGGGTCTTTTTCAGATTTTAGTCGTCAACCTTCCAGTTTATTTAGCCGAAGCACCGACCTCGCCAGTGGCAGGAGCAGCATCCTGAGTGATAACACATCAGGTAAGCTATCATGGTATTACTGTAAAACATCAGGCTAGGGTTTCTGGTTTCATGTATTTCCAGTGTGCATGTAGAAAGGAAAAAGCCCACCTGATTAGTTCATCAAATGAACTCACCTTTTGGCCTTTTTGGCTCTTTTGCCTGTTCATCTCTATTAGCAAAATATCCTTTGAATGAAACTTGCAGAAAGTAATCATTCTACATCTGCAGCTGATAAACTTTTAGAGTGAACCCAATTCAAGATGGCCACCCCAGCCAACTGATATTAGAAAACACAAAAATGGCTATAGCTCTGCCATTTGTATAGATATTGAGCTACAGTTTGGTGTAGTAGTAGATGAGTCATCCTCAACAGATATATTGAGCACTAATTGATTGCATGAGATCTTTAAAACTTTGCCATTAATTATTAGAGTCAACTCTGTTTACCAAATCCCTTGATGAATTTAGCTAAAACTTTCTGAAAGTAATCACTGGATGTTTATCTTCAATTAAGTCAACTTTTGGAGTCCATCAAGTTTAGGATGGCCACCATGGCTATGCAACTTTATTGATCACAAAAATGGCTATAATTAAATCAAATTTACGGATATTGAGCTACAACTGGATGTATTAGTAGATAGATGAAAGTAATCACCAGCACATACTTTGAGTGCTGCACAATTTAGCACTAATTTCTCAACATTAGAAGATCTTCGTTTAAAACTCTGGCATGAAAGGCAGCGGGCGATATGTATTCTGTCAATTAATGCTAGGCCATTTTTTTCTTGATTGTCATCTGCCAACTTATAATCGAACAGCATTTCTTTTGAGAGTGAATAGTTTCTGCAAACAAAAAACTTGTGATTTTGCTAGTATTTCGTAAGAAGAGCATCTGGTCTGTTTGGGTTTTGTGCAGCAGCCAATCAGACTATTATAAACATTGCATGCCTTTGTCTCATGATTTGGCTTTTGTGGCTTTGGTAAAGTTTCTTTAATTCTCTGTTTGTTTGTTTGTTTGCAGCAGATATCATGGGCTCAGATCTTCAGGGAAGTGTTGTCTCTTTGCATCAGCTCTCCCCAGTAATGCAGTTACCTCAGGCCTCTTTAGGTCCAACAGCGTTGAACCATGAAGGATCCTTTAAGAACACTGCCAGTACATCCACACCTCCTCTCTGCAAGTCGTTTTGTGATCAACCAAAACTCTGCTCACCCTGCCCTGTGCCATCCAACCAACCTAACTCGGATAAGTCTCTGAGCAGCAGAAGAAGCTCAAAATCAGCAGAAAACACCAACCCAAACACATCTACAGATCTTGTTTTCAGCCACTTCCTGTCTCCTGATGAAGAAGGTGCTACACTTGAGTTTCCCTCCATCAATTCGTCTTCCCGCCTGAGGCCACTCAGGACCTCTCCACGCTCAGGACTGGAAGCAGTGGAGGAGAAGCTGACCCCTTCTCTTCCACAGTCCCGGCTAGAGTTGCACCGCTGGCCAGTCCTGCCTCCCATCTCCCCTGTCAGAGGTGAGAGATGAGCTCTGCATATGGTGCGTTCACACCCTCGTTCCCACTTTCTTCTCTTTGTTGTCCCGAGTGTGGCTGGACGTTCAGTCTGACACAAAGAGAAATCAAAGGCCGCGTCTATACTGAGGCGTTCCTGCCCCCATCAACACATTGTCAAAGCGCTGCTGTCAGTTTCTCCCCACCTCCTGCCACTACCTTTAAAACAACACAGCTTTTCTTTTTCTTCTTCACCGGGAATAAAAAAGAGGGCATTTGATGAAAAGCTGGTACAGTTTGTTTCCCCGTTCAAAGGCGTGAGGCCCCGACAATTGAAGTCGGGGTCCCTACCTCGTGTGCCGCTCCTCTCAGCCTCGGCTCCCTGATGCTTTCTCTATTCTCTGGGCTCTGAGAGGTAGACGTGTATCCGATGGTCATAAATCCACACTGACCACTGCTCGCTGAGGGCAAAACATTGAGCTGAACTGCCACAATAGAATACCTCTGTGGCTTTCCTGCGGACGCTAATTTACCGTTCCCAATGGGGATAAAGGATAGGGCCACTGACATCTGACTTCTCCAGGAACTTTATGAAAGAAAGCAAACAATGTGGAAATTGTGCAGGGATTTTGTCCTTTCTGTCAGAGACGTCTACTGTTCTCTGTGTGGCGCTGTGCTGCAGGGGGGCCCAAGCTGTATCGCTGCATGCTGTTCTCTTCACAGCAGACACAGAGCAAGTGTCACCAGTTCATTTATTTCTCTGCAGATGGAGGCAATTCAAGTTCAATGTGCTCTCAGTGTGGTGGCGTGTAAAGCTCAAAAGATAATTCCAGTTTATTCTAAGTTTGGTCTTATTTTGTGCTGCTTTAAACATCAGTTTCATCGATTATAAAGTCCAAAAACTGTCAACAAAACTAAGAGGAAGTTCAGTGATTTGCTTTATTTACATATCTTTATTCACAATAAAAGGAATTTCAGAGTGCAATACAGTATTAAAAAGTAAAGATGATGATAATGAATTGTGTAAGTTTCAAGTCCTCCCTCTCATTTTGATATTTTATTTAAAAGAAGTCAGACTTTCTTGTAATCTGTAAAGTGGTTTCGATCCATAGTTCTTCCAATTGTTTGAAGGTTTTTCAAAGTTTTATTTTTTATTTTACTCATTTTGGTCCATTACCTGTCCATTTGTTTAACTAATTTTTTAATAAGCAATTGACTTACAAATTATTCAACTATAAAGGCTCCTAAAATCAGGAGATGAGCCAGCATTGTTTTGACACATGACTAACAACACAGCAAATAACTTTAAATGAGATTTTTAGGCACTTTGAGACCAGCAGCCTGACACAAAAGCATAATTTGTTCACATTTTTTTTGCTTGAAACTATGAAAAACAACAATAACCCAGTTTGATTTAAAAATAGTTTCAGCACCAACAACGTGATTCCCAATGAGCCATTATCGGAAAACTTGTAGATGATTCATGAAAGATGGTGCATCTCTCAGGTCTTTCATGGATTATTTTTTTATTTGCTGTTCCTGAAAAACATCACTTTAAGATGCAGTTCATCTGCTCTGAGTAGTTTTTTTTTTTTTTTTTTGTTAGACCTGTTCCTGCTTCTTTTGTTCTCCACATGCAATCTTTTCTCATTTTTTTTTAAACTCACACTGCAAAACATGCTGTCATGATCGGGTACAAGGACTGGACAGAGAATAAGTTACAAAGCAGTCAAAGTTTAAACAAAACCTCTGGACGATCTTCAGAAACCCTGGAGATCTGATGAACAAAACAACAAAACCACTTTGGAATATTACAAAAAGGTCTGGCTGCTTGACTTGGAAGTAAAATATAAAAAAATGAGGGGCAGTTTCAAATTTTTGAACAGTGCTGTACATATGCGTCATCATCAACATTGACATTAACACTGTTTCACTGGACAGGCACATTATTCAACCGATACAGTGAAAACAAACTATTAAAACAAAGTGAACAATATGAACCACTGTGACCCTGAAAACATGAAAACAATATAACTGTTTTATAGAGAGAGACTTTGAAAGAATTGATGTCCGTCATAATTTTCTCAGATTTCCAAGAGTCCCAAAGTGACCCCAGACTGGCCTGTTTTGAGCAACATCTCCAGAGTTTAACTGTCCCTGAGAAAGAAGCGGAGCAGTGCCGTGGCCCGGCCTGGCCTTTCCTCTTCGGGCCTTTCAGCCCGGCTCTCTGACCAGGAAAAGAGGGCCGCAGGCACACAAAGGAGGCGTTGTTTTCTCCTCGGCTCTGTCAAATCAAACCCACCGACACCCTTAACCTCCCCGAAAAACTCGCCCTTCCTCGATACAGCCCTCATCGGCTGAGAATGACAGCCCGGCTGACAGCAGCAATATGCTTTTAAGTGTCAAGTCAAGTCGCGCCATTGTCTTGTCTTGAGTAGAGCGCTGAGCCGCTCAAGTGCACAATAGTGCAGCGGTGCGTGGTCGTCGTCGGTCACATACTTGACTGTGTGAAGGTGGCTCCATGTGTACAATCATACTCATCTATTTTAGAGCCTCTGTATATATTAGCCTTTTGTCTGTGCCTTGATGTTCTGCATATCTAATGTGAGAAAAGCCACAACACGCTTTATTCGGTGTAACCCAGCACACCGCCCAGTGGAACTGTTTCAGTCACTAATCCTCTAATTTCTGAACCAGGCGGAGTGGGAAGGTTTTTGATTAGATGAGAGAATAACTGAACTGAAGGTTTCTTACTTTTTCTTTTGAGTGAAGTCTAACATATAATGCCTTAAGAGCAGATTTTCTTGCCTTGTTAACATGAGATATTTTCCCTGAGGTGTGACTTCACACCTTCATATCTCACTTCAGGAGCTTTAGTTACGGATGTCCCAACTCTGTGTTGGCAGGGGCAGGCTTTAATGGTGTTTTGTTTTTTTGTTATGTGAGGTTCTGTGAAGTACTCTCATGTGGTCAGTATTTTCAGAGTAAACTCAGATTGGAGAATTTCTCAATGGGATTCCTTGCTAACAGCTACACAGAGCATAGACCATTGAAGGACAAAACTCTAACCCAAATCAAGAGTCTAGAACAGGCTCTGGCAAACAAACAAACAAACAAAAAAGAAAAACAGTGACTTTGAGGCAACGTAGTGAAAAATATTTGGTTTGCTTGACTTTCACCGGCGATCAGGATTGAGGTATAAAACTAAGCTTTTATACCTTTGGAAAATCTTGGTTGACTGCTGTAAAGGCATTCCCTGTTCTGCCAAACAGGATTGTTGTAACATTACTCCCATTTTCCACAACAGGAGTCACTCTGACTCCTGTCTACTGCAGGTTAGATACTGATTGCTCATAAGCACTTGACAAAAGCCCATTTAACCCTCTCAGGCTCATATTAAGTTCTAGTAACAGGAAAAATCAGATATGTTGTTGCAACGCCTGCAAAAATGCTTATTTGCCAAACTCAAGTTCTAGCTGAATCAGAGAATGTCCTTGAAAAGGTTTAAATTATTTGGTATTCTCATTAGTTATCTCCAAAAACCTTTTTTATCTTTTACTGAAATAGGAAGTTTGCTCGCTGAAACAAACATGTCTGTCTGTGTATTCCCCATATGACGTCCACTCTGTGCTGTTGCAGGATGCTCGGCGGCGTCTCACTGCTCCGAGATCAGCTGCAGTCAGTCGCGCATGTTTGATGAACTCGAAGCCGTCGATCGTCTCTCAACGTCCTGTTTGTCCCTGGACCAAGCATCAGACTCATCAGCCTCCACTGCACCTGATACAGGTAACACACAGGTAACACATCAAATAAAGACCTAGCAGTGCTTGAGGGAATGCACGTCGCCCGCTGCCTGTCACGACAGTTCTGATTCAAGATGGCTGCGAACGCTAAGTGTCGTGAAATGTGTTAATGCTTGGAATACGTGCTGAGGATGACTATCAACTACTACCACATAAATTTGACCTTATTATCTGCAAAATTGGCTGAGTTAAAGAATTGTTTGTGTCAGTTGGCTGTGGTGGCCATCTTGAATTAGGTTAACTCCAAAATATAATCAGTTGTAGATGTACATCCAGTGATTGATTATTAATAGTTTCATTAAAATCCATCCAGTGGTTCATGATGTTTTTTTTGCTAACAAACAGACAGAACTGAGAGCTGCAAACATTCCTTTTTATCCAGCAATATGTCATTTTTGGCCACGCTAAAGACATATTTTCAATTTGACAAAAGGCCCATTTCATTCAGGTTAAATTTCAGGTTTTCTGTCAGAAATCTAAAGAAATGTTTAATGGATTATCACAAATTTTGATATGAATCTTACAGCATACATGACTGACTTTTATAATAGTTTTAACATCTTTTCAAGATTATGATGAGGTTCATTTTTCAGTTAAACTTATTCAACTAACATATGATGCAGACATTTACTCGGTTTAGTATAAATTCATTATGGTTGCTTGCTTTTGCTCTGTCTTGTTGTAAGAATTTGTGCATTTGCTTAATTCCTTTGGCTTGCAGCTAAATAATAATAACAAAAAAAAAAGATTAAACACCTATAGTTGTCAAACTGTAAGATTCAAAATGACCAAACTTGGATAGTGGATGTCCTAAATAATTGCCTGCTACATTAACATTTTTTGTTTGTATCATCTGTGATCTTTATTAATCTCTTGTTTTATGAGTATGTTCCATCATTTCTCAAATTTCCAGCATTGAAAAATGTTTTGTGAGATCAACGCCTGCAAGTATTTCAAATATAGGATTACAAAAAAGAAAAAAGAAACTGTTGAAGGTATTGTTTGGAGTCATTCATTTTCTTTTTTTCAAGTCAATAATTACCTGGCATAGACTTGTTATCATCAAATAACACTTCAAAACTAGTTTATCTTAGATTAACAAGTGTTCTGTTTGCCCTTTTTAGATACAGATTGGGCTTTCGTGTGCTCACAGGTTATCAGTGTTTGTAATGTGAATTCTGTTGGACTTTATTCTGGCTCCTTTTTCATTATATTGTAGCAAAGGTAAAAGAAACCAAACCTCCATGTCATTTCTGTTGATTGGTGTCTTCATCTTTAAGTGGCTGCATATAGTTCCTAACTTTAGTAATCTCTCCTTCCTTTTTGCACTCAGAGTTGGATTTATCTGAGCGCTCTGTTAGTCAGGTCATTGAATCAGCCCAACAAAAGTAGAGTTAATGTGTCAAAGTGTTTATTTATGTCAGTGTTATGTGTGTGTGTGTGTCCTAGAGGTGCTTCATTCAGCTGCAGAGAGAGAGAGATATCAGCCAATAAGACTTCCTCTGCCTGCTAATTCCTGACAAGGTGTTTAACCTGCTCGCTTGACCTGAAACCTCTGTATGACCCCAGAGACCTTTGGCCCGAGGATGTGGAAGGCTCAGCGCAGCCGCTGCGACAGCAACCAGATTGATAAAATCTGCTCTGGGTTTAAGCCAGAAGCTCTCTCAATGCGTCACACTGATTTTTATCACTCTGACATAAAGAACAGTTGTAGAGGATGTGGTGGATCTGAGGCTTCACTGAGCAGAAATTGTCCTGTCAGGCTAAGTATGAAAGTGAGAAAACTTTGGAAGCATTATTGGGTCTTTGCATTACACAGAATTGACTGCAGCTTTAAAACAAGAAATAGGAAATAGCTTTTAGTTCCATCCTTGATTTGGATTTAAAACATTTTAAAACGTCACCAGAAAAAGGTATGTGAGCAGAAAAGTACATGAAAACATATAATAAAGCCACTTCTTCAGCCTTGTGTCTTCTTTAGGGTGACTCCTAACTTTCAGTTTATTTGTGAAAGTATTCAACCATTTAAAAAAGTTTTCAAAGTTTAATTCAAGTAGTATTTAGTTTTAAAACTGTTTAGATCTACCCCCGAAAAAGAAGCTGAAATGGTTTTACCAATTAGTGACAGACCTGGAAAATATGAAGGTTTGTTTCTCTCAGCTTTAAAGTTTATGAATTGCACCCCATATTCTGTGAACGAACCCCACTTTAATCTCTTTTTCCTTTCCTGGTCGCTGGGGGCTGGTGCCTGTCCCCAGAGGTCACTGTGCGAGAGGCGGGGTACGTCCTGGGCAGGTCGCAAGTCCTGTGAAAGAATTTGAACAATTTATTCTCTTACCTGTCGTAGATAGTTCTTTGAAGGATCTCAGTTTGGAGAAATAGTTTAATTCTGACAGGACTGATAAGCTAACGGCTAGTCCAAATTGAGCCAAGACCAAAGTGGATTTCTGTTGACTAAAATAAGTAGCATGAAGAGATCCCTTCTTTTCTATCTTCTGACTTCCACTCATCTTTCAGCATCTTTTCTGCCTAAAATGTCGTTCTGCTCTCACTGAATCTCTGGTATCCCCCTGGATCAGGTTGGCCTTGAGAGCCAAAAACGTCAAAAAATTAGTCTGCAGAGTGTCCTTACACTTCTTTTTAGACTGAAAGGGGAAAAAAATAAAGATTTCTACCAAGATGAGATCTGTTTTTTAATTGTGGAATCTTTTGAAATGTGGCAAAAAATGAATGTTTAACCCTCCCATGGCCTTCAGGTCAAATTGACCCGAAGTTACAAGGGTTTCTCTACCTCTCTTCTTCTTCTGTCTCTTTTGAGAGCTTCAGGAGGGTTAAATCTATGTATTAATTGTCCATAACCTTCCCAGAAAACCACTTCAAAGAATCTAACCTGTTGCCTTATAGTTCTGGTCTATAGACTGCGAAACTGTAAAACAGAAAAGTTCCCTGATAAATTTGCCATGCAAATCTATGCTAACATTAATTGACAGCTGTAGATCTAAAAGTCCAGAAAGATTTGACGTTTTGCCAGATGTCTTTGAACCGTTAATCTGAGGAAACTATGAAATCTGCTGTAAGACTCCTTGACGCTCAGTGGGTGGTAGCAGATTTTAAACTCAGGATCAGGTAATTGTTATCTGCCAAAGTGTTTCCTCATTGTTTTTCAATCTTGTGGCTACTTGTGCCCTAATGATGAACAAATACCAGACCTAACGGAAAGTGTGTCCTGCCACATTATGTTACAGCCGCAGTTATCCCTGGGATTTCCTCTCAACGACTCCTTAATTTATCAGCAGAAGCAACAGTTCCTTTTTTCTCACCTGAGGGATTACTTTACGAGTTCCCAACTGAAAACACTCAACGGAGGGAGGAGTATGTGGTGTGGGCGCAGTGTAATGTTGCATAACTCGGTCAAGACAAAATGAACACTTTCTTTGATGTGAGGTTTTTCTCTGGGATATTACAGGAAAGTGTGTGTGTGTGTAGCAGAGGTCGCAGCAGAGCGTGTTCTGTGAAATCCCCTCAGATTGGAAAGGGAGCTCCACACCCAGCCAGCGTGGGCCGGGGATTTGCATGGGCAAGGAGCCACAGCGTCACTGATCCTCTTTTAATTGGGTGTGACGATGAGAACTTTGGAGCCTCGGGAGGGGTGGTGTGTGTGTGTGTGTGTGTTTGAGTGTGTGGGGGATCACTGGGGTGGTGGAGAGCCCTCTTCAGTGGAAGATTTAAGGTTCATTTACTCTAAATTCATAATCCAATGAATAAGATATTCAGGTATATTTTGAGTTGTTTTAAAAGGTCTACATGTTTCAACCTAACTTTAACATGTATTTAATGTAAAGCTTTCCTTTTGGCTCCAGTCCTACACTAAGATATCTGAGCAGCACTTATGTAAGAAACTCAAGAAATATTAGATGGGTTGCTGTAAAATCTTAGCATGTTTTTCAGTCTTTTCTGTTCAGCATCATTGTCAGACAGAAGCTTGAAGGGAAAAAAAAGTTCCTCCCAGCTACTTTTTTCACCACATTTTGTCTTTCTTATGCAGCCACAAAAAGCAATTTTAGAAGATTTTTTTTTGTTCATGTTTTCTATCTAGGGAACTAATAATGAGGTCTGGAACATAAAGACAGATTTTTTTCTCTCTTGATACCAAAAGCCAGCCAAAAGATGCTACTTCTTCAAAAACAAAATGATGCATTAAAGCTTTTGTAGATCGAGAACATTTACATTAAAAAAATCAAAATACAAAAAGTGATTGAGATTAGCTGAAGATTCTCCCAGTCAAACAATTATTCAGTTGTAGATGTACATCCAATGATTACTTTCTCTGAGTTTTAATAAAATCAATCTCTCAGCTACTACCACACCAAATTTGAGCTTAATATCTGTAAAACTGACTGCGTTACAGAGATTTTTCTGTTTGCCTAAAGTCAATTAGCTTTGGCCACCATCTTGAGTCAGATTGACTCCAAAAGGGATTTACTCTAGCGGTACATTTTTCCACTGGTTCATGAGATATTTTGCTAACAAAGTTGTACACACACACAAAAAAACCTTATTGCCTGCCTTTCGACTTTTGACATTGTTTACAATTTCCCCTCAGTTATTAATCATTTCAGGACGTGATCAAAGTTTTATGACGGCAGGATCAGGATAAAGCAAGGCAAAAACAGAAAAAAACTGTAAAAAAATAAAAAATAAAATAAAAAAATAGGTTGCTGTGTCATTGTTAAACTCTATATTTAAATTCATCAAAAACTGAGTTTTTAAAAACTTCTCAACAAAAACTGTTTAGACTGGAAGTGCAAACCAAGCAGAGAATTTCAGCTTGTAAAAATATCTGTAGTGTAGTTTATGCTTATGTATGTTAGGTTTATGTTAGTGTTATTAAAAAAAATTATATTGCACCAGGACCACCTCTTTAAGGCTTTTTGTTTGTTTGTTTGTTTGTTGCAGCATTTTTGTAAAAAAGTAGCACTTGAATGGAGTACCACAGTGGTCTGAAAAGCTTTAAAAGAATTTAGCACCAACCTGAAAGGTTTTTAAACTAAATCTAATGTTTATGAGGTTTAAACTTGATTATTTGTAGATTTTTTTCAATAGTATGTAGTTATTTATGCTTCTCATTTTGCACAAACTCCAATGATCTTATTGAAAATTCTATTGGTCTCATCACGTATCACCTGACTGACGTTCTTGAACCTGTCTGCTTCTCCCATTTGGTCTTTTTCCCCCAGAGTTGCACAGTTACAAAACATACTTTTTATTTGTCTCTTCACTTAGAGCTGTCCCCTGGCCTCGCAGCGCTGACGATGGGCTGTGACTCTGGAAATCTGGGCTCTTTATCCCGAGTCCAGCTGCTCCTCCTGGACCGGCCGGTGCCCGGGTCTCTGCACGGTCTCTCTAATTTGGAGGAGGCCTTCTCTCCGGTCCAAGAATGGTCAGATCTGATGATGCGGTACGATGATCTGGAGTTTATGCCAGCAGGTACGGCTCTGCAAGAAAATGGGCTCGGTAAACACAAAATGAATTTCTGATATGCTAATAAATGGACATTTAGCTGAGCTTATTAGTTTAGTCTAAAAAAGTTCTATTAAAAAACTCCATCTTGGTTTGAAAACAGGAGTATTTGCAAAAAAAAAGTAAACTTTGCAATTAAGTTTAACAATAAGCCGAATCTTATTAATGAAAGTTATGTGTGTTGAATTTCAGGGAATGTAACAAAGAAACTTTACCTCCAAATAGTGAATATAACCCTACAAAAACATCCAGAAACACTCAGTATAAGTAGTTATTTCCTGATATAAACTGAGCCAAAAGAGCATTTTAAACCATAGTCAGAAGCTGTTCTAAGTAATATAATGTTTTGGGGTTTTTTTAGTCCAATCTCAGTTGCTCTTACAAAACCTGACAGTTTGAAAGAGATCGTTTGATAAGCAGAAACCGTCGCTGAAACAACTGGAAACAGTCAGACAGGTGTGTCCAAGTTTCTGCGCTTCAATGTTAGTGGAGAAAACACATTTGACCTCACTTAGAGGGGGGAAAACGCGACACTACGTTTCCTCCGCGCCCGGCCTTGAGCGTAAGTGATGCTTTTATGACATCGAGCGCCTTTTTTCTTTTAACGAGCTGCGATAGAGACCCTCATCTGCTCTCAGGCATGCCGCTACGAGCTCCTAACTGCTTTCCCCCCCGAAGGTGTGGCGACCCAGAGGACAGGTTTGGAGGGATATCAGGATGTGCCGCATTATTAAAGATCAAACTGCTGGAGTGGATCATTAACAGGGAAACTCCAGCTAAGATAGCTGCGGACACTTAAAACCAACAACGCACACATAATATTGGATAAGAAACTGAGATGGATGTGTGCAGAAAACTCAATTAGTCAGTGGCCTGTTGTTTATAGTCTGATAAGGCTTCAGAGAGGAGATAAACACCACAGACGTTTAAAGGTCTGCAGTGGTGTGTAACCGCAGAAGCACTTCAGTTTGTGTCTAAATTTTGACTTTTTTTTATTTTAGATTTTTGCATTTACTTTTACAAAAACAGAAGAGCCAAAGACAATATAAACTTAATTCTCAAGCACCTTTTTATTCTTCCACATCCATCATTTCTGTATTTTTTGCATTTACAGCCTCTTGTTCTGTCTGGAGTGCTGTGTAAAATATAAATTAATTTAGGTTGCTCAGCCATTCAGAGACTTTTTTATCATAATAAATAATAAGGCACCAAAAGTCTGGTCTGCAGACAGGACAGTTTAACTCCTTATCACCGTTTGACTCATGGTTCTGATCTCCCCTGGCTTGGCAACAACAAACATTAAACTCACCAACTAAAAATTAAAAATATCAAGATATACATGATGTTATTATGTTACTAAAAGAAAAATCAACATAAAAGCCCAAGTGTGATAAATTAAACATTGCACGAAGAGACGATTATTTGTTGGTGAACTGATCTCAAAATATATCAAATTTTTTCTTGCTTTTTTTTATTTGGACAGTGCACGTTTGGCCCAGCACTACAGAACAGCACACGGACAAACAAATACTGAGACAAAACTCCAATTTAAAGCAAAACAAAGGTGGTGAGCTGCTCATTAAAATGTCCCAATGCTCTTATATTGCCATAATTAACAGAGACACAACATTTAGGCTATGAACATTTTGTTTTCTTGTTTGTTTTTTATTATGTAGCAGACTGTTAAAAAATGTAAACCACTACAATTTTTCAAAATATTTCACTTCCAAGCAGCCAGACTTTCCTGTAATCGTTTAAAGTGATATTAATCAACTTTTCTTCAGGCTCAGAAGGTTTTTCAAAGATTTTCTTTGAACTTTAGTGGCTCTTTTTTCAACCGGTCCTTGTATCTGACCACAACAATTTTGCTTAAAAAAAACTAGGATTATCGACAAGTGAAAGACAAAAGAAGACGTGTCGGTCCTAAAAAATTCCAGCAGATGAACAGTATCTGAAACTTGTGTCTTTTAAGAAATAGGGTGAAAAAAATCCAACAACGACCTGAGAGGATGCATTGTCCGTCAGTGGATCCACTGAATGTCAGGTTTTTTCACTAACAGCTCTTTGGGAATCCCCTTGTTGGTGCTGATACATGATCAAACTGTTGTTTTCACAGATTCAACCTGGGAAATGTGATCAGCCTTATATCTTTGTGACAGACTGCTGGTAACAAAGAGCTTAAAGATCTTATTTAACATAGTTTGTTGCTAAGTTGTTTGTAATGAGTCAAGACGACACTGGTTCATCTCTTGAGCTGATTCATAGGTCAGAGTTAAGTGGTTTGATAAGCAACCATATTTATACCCTATGTAGTCAGGTACTGGACTGGAAATACTGGAAATGTGTGAAAAAAAAAGAAGCAGCCAAAGTCTAAAGAAAAACTTGAGAAAGACTGAATATTGATTGATCATAATCACTTTAAACAATTACAACAAAGTCTGGCTGTTAGGAAAGAAAAAACAAAAACAAAGAACGAGTCAAGACTTTTGTAGTGTACCTTATATTACATAAAACCTTCCCATCTCCCTGTGCAAAATTTTATCAACCAGTATCACCCAACTTAGTTTAGCAAACTTTTTTTTAACAAAGTTTTTGTACACAGCTGATCACATTTCCTTAATACCACAAAGAAACATACCCTGATCTTTACGTCACTGCATTTTAAAATAAATTGATTTTTTTGAATCTGAAGAAACAGTCTTCATAAAATCTGTCAGATGGATTAGGGGTCAATCAGGGAGCATAAGTAGTAGGTGAGAAAACATCTTTCTTTTTCTTTTTTTTTTGTTGGAATCACTGTCCCCTAAATGGTAAAGCAGATGTATGATATTCATGGTATTTTTGTTTCCAGGCATCTGTACCTTCGATGTTTACATTGAGACTAAATCTGTCTGAGTTTGCTGGAAGCTTGTCTTTCCTTTCTCAGTCTCCAGAACAATGTTTGCACCTGGCACGCTTCTATAGGCAGGTGCTCCTCTGGCGTTTTGTTGCTCCATTTTCTGCCATTATTTGCTCAGAGATTAAGAGCCATAATTGGGACTACTACACGACATTACTCATATCTGAGCACACACACTCGAGCACAAAAGACAAATGCGTGGAAGTGTGTGCCAGAGGCCAGCACTTGAGCAGGCGCACATGCCTCATTGCCTGCAGCACAACTGCAAGCACACAATTGCTTCCTCTCGCTCGAGCTTGATGACTTGCTCTCTGTGGTTTTTTGTCAGGTCATTCGAGGCCCCTCACAGCTTGCAGCGTCTCTGAAAGGTGTGACTCTGCAGGGAAAGTCCGAGAAAATAAATCGGTGAGTGCCACTGCCCCTTTTCAAACGCCTCCTCCTCCTCCTCCCCACGTTTATCAGACTCACTCCAAAAGTGCCGTGCCTTGTTGTTAACAAACACTCGACCTTCAGGAATCAACTTTTATCGCACAATAACCGCAAAGCATGCACAGATAGTATCCCACCTACACAATAGGCCCCTTTTACAAACCTGAACTGGCATGCGTTTATAACTGTCAGGCCGGTAAGACGAGCCAAATTGTTGTTGATAATTGAGACACAATATAACAGAGGGCACGCGGCGTGCAGCAGGTGTGTGGTTAATCAGTCACGGGCTGCAGGAGGGGAAAGACCCGAGTGTATGGCAGGTTTTAAACGCCACCTCACGGCTTTGGCGTGGAGGGAGGGCACCGAACACTCGACACAGTAGGATTCTTTAGGAGGATGCACCACCAGTAGGATCAGACAGGCCCTGTGGGGTCAAAGGGGTGAGCTGGACCTGCTGGGCTGCAGGGGAATGGATGCAGATGCTCCATGTGATTTACAATTAATCTCCTCTTTATGGCAGAGGAGAGCAAGCCCCTGAATGATACTCATAAGCCCCCCCAACAATTATGCAATGACACAATGAGGGTCTGGAGTGCTCAGGGCTGGAGTTATACAACCATTTGCATAATTCTTCTCAGTGAAGAGAGTAAGAAAGAGAAACTAATGGTATGTTTGAAGAGGAAGCTCCTCCGTATTCCTCACCGAGTCTCCATGATAATTATTATGTTTATTTCTACTTTGAATCAACTGCCTGGTCCAAAAATAAGTGCATATTGAGAAATGTCCCATTCACCTGCGAGTGTTAAAAAATGAGGAAGTTGGACAAGGTGAGGACAAAGGAAAAGCTGTCAGCCCTGAAAAGTGATCGCCAGCAGATCAGCTGTATCTGAAAGTTGTGTGTCTGAAAAAAAAAACAAGAGAAACTCCACCAGAGGCCTAACACAGGACCAGAGAAAAGCATCACACTTTAGTTTATCATTTAGTGTATGTAAGTTTTCAGCTTTGGGAATCACTTTGTTGTTGCTAAAATTCTGTTTTGTGTCTTTCATTACTTTTGTAGATTCAACTAAAGGAAAATGTGAACAAGTTGGGTCTTTGTGAGAGGCTGCTGGTAACAAAGTGTCTTAGAATGGTTTGTTGCCAAGTTGTGTGTTGCGTGTCGGCGCAACACTGGTTCATTTCTCGAGGTTAGGAGCCTTTTTTATGCCTGCGTGATTCATGAGCCAGAGTTAAGAGGCTTAACAAACAAACTGAAAGTGATCAGGTACTGGAGTAAAAGCACCTGCAGTCCATAGAAAAACATTCAGAAAGTTTGAAGAACTGTTGATCGAGTTCATTTTAAAGGATTACAAGAACGTCTGGCTGCTTGGAAGCAACATCTAAAGAAATGAGACATGACTCAAGACTTCTGCGCAGGACTGTGCATCTTAATATTTTCAGAGAGCTACAGCAGACAGGTTCTTTGTTCGATGCCAGGTCCGATTGATGGCTTGGTGATGTTACTCACTGCGTGTTGCACTTAAAAAAAAAAAAAAAAACACGGTGGAAATATGACACCAATGTCTAAAACTGTCCTTCAAAGCAGTTTTTCTAGAAAATAAAGCTGAAATCACCACGCTAAAAAAAAATTTTTTTCCTGTTTCCTTGCAGGATTGGTCTGAAGCGGATTTGGGGTCTCCATCTTCTTGGATCATTGACCCGAGTCCATCATTGGACATGTTCGGATCCTTTGACTCTTCCTACAAATCAAACCACAGTATGTTGTTCTTTTTATTCTCTTCAGTTATATATTTTTTATATCACACAACCTTGGTGCTGAAACTGCTTCTTTACAGTTTACCATTAATACTTCATCAATACAAGAAGCCATCTTCACCATTCGAGTGCGGTCCGATAAAAGCCCACTCAGTACCTGTCAGCTCTGCTTTATTAGGAGCCATTGTCTCCTCACTGTCAGCGCTGTGTTTGGTGTTCCCTTGCCTCCGGTACACTTAAGCCTGCTAATCCTTGCAAGGACCAGCTGGCTTCACCTGTAAGGCCAGCTTGTGTAGATTCATGAGCGATGGTTCCGAAGCAGCGCTTACTGTACACGGACCACAAACACTGGAAAGTTGGCAGGAAAACTGTCCCCACAGAGGATGTTAAAAGCCATTCTTGGTCTCCCCCCTCCCCGCTTTAGTTTGACCACATCAATCTGAGTGTGATCACGGTCCGTTTCTTTTCTTGCTGCTTGACCAGTATCAGTCATTGCGCTGTAGCTCTAATGGTCCATAAAACGCTGTGATTCTGCAGGCTGTTACAGGCGCATCCATCATACCTGAGATTGATGTGTTGTTCCATGATTAGATCAGGGATGCAGGGATGCTAAATGTTGGCAAACATCTTATATATTTGTCAACAGTAAGAAGCATATTGCTGTTGAAAGTCAAGGTAAAATAAAATATAAAAACAGAATAAAACTCACAATAAATTTACAACAGCTTATGTTCACTTATGTGAACATCATCAGTTTTGCTTTAGATAGTTTTTTTCAGAAGAAACTTTATAATATTCTTGCCCACATGCTACAGCTAGCTGCCACAGCTGTTTGCACTTGCAAATAAAAAACAGAATAGCTGTAATTTAAAAATTGACGGTGGTGTGAAGGTTTCTAAAACAGCGTTCATGTGAGCTCGCTATGAAATGTTAAACATTGAACTTGCTTTAAGACAGCAGCAGTCCACTTCGGTCTTGGTTCTGCTCAGACCAGCCATTAGCTCATCAGTTTGGTCAGAACACCGAGGTCGTTCAAAGAGCCATCTACCACAGGTGAAATAATGGTTCAGAACCTTTCCACAGAACCCCACTTCTAAAGATCTGATCGCTTTAAAAGGTATGTTTGCCTTTTTAAAAACAAAGTTACTATCTAATTTAGATTAAAGTATTTAATCAAAGTATGAGTAGTTACTGTCATTTAAATATAATGATACTGACCCACGTCAGGAAAGAAACTTTCAAGAAGTGTTACAGTTGTATAAAAAAGAAATTAAGGTTTTTGTGTCAAAAATAAAAAAAGATCTAGTCAGGTATGTAGAAAGTTACAGAAATAGTTTTATTTTAAAAATATAGTTACTATTTCTGGCATGTTGGTAAGTTTTCTGGGGCGGGGGTTTCTTATATTAACTTAAGTTTGTGTGTAATTTAAGGAATGACGTCACAAGTTAAGGCAGTTTGTGAGCATTTCTTGAAAGAATTGATTGATTATGATCTTGTTCAACTTGAACAGTTAATTTGATTGCCAAGTGAATTTCTCTTTCAGTTTTAAAATGCAGCTTTGGCACATTTTTAAACGAGTTGTCCCCGGTTTCATAACCCTGTAGGAATTATCCAAACCTGATAAAAAGAGACGTCACTCGGAGGATCACGGTGACGGCTTGTGAGAGCTGACCTTTTAGAGGCCAAAGGCACGGTCACCCTCATGGGGGTGGGGGTCATCAGCAGGGCGAGGAGAGGTCACTCCTGAGGTCACGCGGTCTCTAAAAAGATGCCCAGTGTGCGCCTCGTCTTTGTGTGGCTAGGTGAGGTTTGGTCACCCTGGAGGTGAGAGCGGTTCAGTGTCTCAGTAAGACTTCGGAGTGATGAAGGGAATGACCTCGTTCTGACTCCGTCATCAGATCAGTCAAAACAATCAGACAGATGGATTTACATTTAGATTCAGGAGGTTACCGCTTTAAAATGTGATGCTTTTTTCTTTTTTTGTGGGATGTATTCAAACCTGCTATATTTACAACATAAAAAGACTTATTTATAAAGAACACATTATACTGACAAATCTACAAAGTTGTTCTACAATATTTTTTTCCAAAACACTGTCATTAGTTCATGATCCAAAAAGATGATAGTTTTTAAAAAAGTAGCTTCCTTTTAATATTTTGGAGATAACTGTTGCATTTTAGACCGCAAATACATAAAATCCAAACACCTCTAAGCAAAAAGCCGTTTTTTTACCCCCAGTTTGTCAAATAATGGCACTTTGGCAGAACTTTTAAAGAGTTGTGGAAAAACTTGAATTTCTTTCTCTAACTTTTACCGAAGTCAGTTTGGTGACTAAACAGCATTTGAGGGCAGGAACCAAAAAAAGTCTCACTGTGAGTTTTAACCCTGTTCACTTTATTAAGCTCCTTACGCTGACTTTGTTTATAATTCATGAGGCACACACTGAACGGCTGGAGCATTTCCTGTCATTATCAAATAATGTTGCATCATCTGCTCAGGCTATTGGGAGACTTTATGAATAAAATCCTGCACAACATCAGGAGGGAACACATGCACTCTTTTGTTTATCAGACTCGTAAAGGTGTCCATACATACGGTTCTTCATTTGAAAAGCTTCACGCTCACATGTGCCTGATTTCAACAACTATTACAGTAAAAATAAAAAAATACTGTAGGTTTTTGCTCCACATGTTGGCACAACACGACAATCATGATCAGAACAAAAACTACAAAGAGGAAAAAGTCATTCAGGCTATTAACTTCAACTTGCCAAGAGACGGTGAAGTCTAATCTATTAAAATTAGGTACATAATCATTTTCATTGAAGTTTGTGAACTCTACATATCTAATGAGAAAAGTAGAAATGAAATGCAGATTCTGGAGAATCATATATCCTTTCCTACGTTTTGACTGTTTTAAAATCAGTGACCTATTTTTGCACATTCTTCCTTTTCTATAGCACTACCAAACATAATTTTCAATGTCGGAGCGATTTAGAGATTAAACCGGAGCCAGAAACCAGCTGTGATAAGTTGCTCCTGCTCCCCAGCGAGGCTCGTGATAACAGCTCTGCTCATCAGGCATTCATAGGTGGAATAATCCCTCCCCTCATATTTGTTTCACGCTTGTTAGTCCTCTGCCCACAGTTTAGCATTCAGCTGCTGAGTAAAGATATTAGAGTCCAAATGAATGTGGCGATGCGCGGGGCCACAAAGAGCACTAATCTGAACTGACCCTGGTGAATTGTTCCTGAGGAAGCTACGGGACAGATTAAGCTGCAAAAAAGGCAGAAATGATGCGAGCAGAGATTAGTCATGTAGTGAGCAAAGATCCCCCACCTCCAGAGGACCACACACTGACAGTGTAGCCATGTCACTATTGTCTCTAAGCCCCCGTCACTGTGGACTCACGGGCCATTGTCTCTGAAATCCTGCAGCGTTTCCCCAAAAACCTGAACTCAAACCTTTTGATTGGCACTTGTCAGCGCTGATAGAGAGGCTTTGGGGGAAAGGTCTGAAAGGGAAATCCCCCTCCCATGAATAATAATTTGGCAAGGCTTTTCCTTTCTAGTCCACTCTCCTCCTTTGCCACTATTCTTTCGGGAGATAGAGCAGCAAAGGTTCTGCGCGGCCGCACTGAAAAGCCTCTGGACGCTGATTGTCTCGCTGCTGCTCATCCCTTTCTCAAACACGCAAAGAAAAAAAGATACAAGTCCAACCTTCTTGCCTCTGCCTGGTGCGCTGGATGTTAAGGGGCAGGCAGTTTGTGGTGTGTGTGTGTGTGTGTGTTTTTGTCTCTGGTGGCCTTTCTGAGATCAGCGAGGGGATTTGACTTGGCCGCTTGCAGCCAAATCCAGCTATCTGCTGTGCTCAGATGCTGCGGTTGGTATGGTAACCTGCTCTGTGTTTATAGATCAGCTCTGGTTTCCAGTTTGACCTGACCAGCAATCACTCCAGTGCATTCACGGATTAGCCCTGTTAGAGGTTAGGATAGGAGGGTGGTTTGGGTTTTTTTTTGTTTAAGAAAGATACCAAAGCCTGAATGGTTTTAGTTTGAGTAGCACACAGATTTTAAAAAAAGCTGAGCACATTTACAGACTTCAGTCAGAGCAGAAATCAGATGTTTTTGTTCGAAACGATTTCCAGCATTTTTATTTTATTGGTGTTATATGTATTGTTATCAACATTTTGAACAGTTGAGGATGCTAGGCACTATTTAGTCACTGTGCTACTTGCAAACATCAGTTAAAGGTCTGTTTTTGTAAAATAACTCTTACTCTTGTAAGTCATTCATGTGCAGCCTTACAATGGAAGAACAAGACTACTGCTGCTCCTCGGTTTCATCATCATGTTCTGTACCTTTATCTGCCCACAATGCGAAACTTTGGAGACATTTTCCTGGACTTTCATCTTAACATTGACGAAATCCAAAACACAGCTTTGTAACTTGTATTGCACCTTGTAAAAAGGTGTATCATGACACAAAACGTGCATTTTTTTTTTTTTTTTTGTCTAAAACAAGCCAAACTGTTGATAAAAACTGCAAGGAATCAAAACATTATGCTGCCAGCATGTCCAACCCAAACAATAAATCATGTTCTGTGTGCTGGTTAATCTTTTAAAAAAAGATACTTTTAAAAGTCCTGAACTGTCAGATGAAAGCAGATGGTTATCTTTATTTTTTCAGCATATATGTCTCACCTCTTATCGTCTCACAATGAGCTGTTTGTTTACATACAATAAAAAAAAACCAAACACTGACCAAACAACAAGCAGAAGCAAAACTTTCACTTAAATTCCTGAACCTTTTCTACAAATTCATCAAACCTTTTCTTCAGATAGTTGGTCAAGAATAACATCATTGCACACCAAGTGAAAATCTTGTGGCTGAAACCACTAAAACTTTAATACAAGACCAAGACTTGAGCAGAGCAGTAGTTCTTGCTATATTGGAAATGCAGAGAAACAAAACAGTTTGGGTGCAAAAGGAGCAAAACAGAAGAACAGTGGAAAGAAGCTGCTGGAACCATAAAATGCAACCAGTGTGTGATCATAATAAATCTAAATGGGTTATAGTCATTTAAAAACTAAACTGAAAAGAATAAGAGTGCAATGAGAAGAGTGCCTAAGTGGACTGTAAGCAGGCTGGTCATCAACAAGTTTGCTTTTACTGCCAGCTGCAAAAAAGTAAAAGCAGGGCGATGTTTTTGCATGAGTATGAGTGTGTCTGTCTGTTAAATAAATTATCAGGATGGATTTTAATGAAGCACTCAGAAAGTAATCATCAGATATTCTTCTACAAATGCCAACTTCTAGAGCAGGGGTGTCAAACCCAGTGACGCAAGGGGGCCAAAATTAAAAATTTGGTCCGAGCCAAGGGCCAATCACGATTAATATTCATTAAAAATGACATAAATTAACCTTGGTTTTAGATGTATTATGTCAACTCATTCATATAGAAATATCAATGACCTTTTCCCAGTTACAGATTATACTGAATTTAGAGCAAACAAACTTTAATGAACACAGACAAATAGATCAAACTTCAAAAAGCACATCATTAGCAGTCATTTATTATGCCTGAATCAGCTTTTAAATGAATTTTTTAACATTAAAACAGATTTTTTTAAAAAGCCATCAACAAAAGCCTGATCATACAGAAATTAACAATATATATTGTTGACTTCTAAGTCACTGTCAGAGAAAACTTCACTAATTAGGGTCAGTTTTTTAAAGCAAAATAAGAATCAGAAACTCTATCTGTCTCAGACCAGAGGGCTGGACCTGATGAAATCTAAACGTTATCTTGGGGGCCGGATGAAATGTTACAGAGGGCTGGATCTGGCCCGCGAGCCTTAAGTTTGACACGTGTGTTCTAGAAGTAGCCCATTTGAAGATGGCTGCCAGAGCTTATTGACCCTAATTGACACAGAAATAGCTAAGGAGCAGTCAGTTTTACAGACAGAGCTAGAATCTGATGTGGTAGTAGCTGAGAGTCTTTTACAACACGTACCAAGTCCTACTAAATTGTGCAAAAATAACGTTATTTTTAAGATTTGACCAGAACGGCTGTAACTCAGTCAAGATCATTTTCGTTTAAAAGTCGGCGGGTGATATGCATCGCTTCCTCGTCATTTTTTCCCTCTTTTTAACATAATTTTCTTTTATTCACACTGATAAAAAAAATATTACATATTACAAGAACCTATGTTGACACACTATTCTTTGAGATTTTACAGACTTAATGAATCCTACTGATTACCTTAAAAGTGAAAAAACAAAAAAAAATACAACACACTTTTTTTTTGGTTTATATAACATGTTCAAATAGAGGTTTTGAGTTTTTGAAAACTGAAGTCTTCACTTGTCGTTCATCATGATGTCATGAAGATGGTTTTATGTTGCATATGAGGACAAATGATGAATTTTGTGCCGTGGAGATGAATAAATCCCCCCGTCCGGTCGTCTGTTTTGGTGACATTGGAGCTGCGGCGGGACACGAAGGCGTGTGATTGTGTGCAGCGGGGTGGAAGACGTCCTGTCAAATGAGACACGGCTCCATCAATCTGTGCTGCTGACCTTTGCACGCTCGCCGGCGGGATAAATGAATTCTCTCCGCCACGTTTGGAAAGCTTAATGAATCCAGTGCACGTCAGCTTCTCGAATGGTCAAGCTCTCCCCTTCTGAATGAATTGAATCATCTCTAGATGTATCATCTTTTGAATTAACACAAGAATCTCTCATTTTGTTAAAAAAAAAGCATGAAGAAAAGGTTCAGAAACTCTAATGGAAACTGTTGCAGAAGACAATCCCAGACTTCTTTAGTCTCGAGTCTGTACTGATGGCGCTCTTTGTCTCCACACTTCTGCACCAAGAAGTGTATTCAGTGGACTTTGTATTGCAAGATAATAGGACTCTTAATTGGCTGAGCAATGACAAAGTAGATGGCTGTTTAAGTTGCAGGGACATCGTTCACCTCTTAGTGTGTTTGTGAAAGAACTGAAGGGAAGTGTGGCTGTGATGAGAATAGACATTTATTAAAGGAATGCAATGTAGTGGCTATTTCAATGTAAATGTTCATGAATGCAGATGTGTTTCTCTTGTTTCAACTTGAATACCTTTCAAAATTTACTGGCTCCTTGCCTTGCTTAAGTTTTGCTTTTGATATATCTAAAGCTGTACACTTACACTGCAGGTACCCACTCACTTGCTGAGAGGCCCACTGAGGAGGAGCCCAGTATTCTGGGAATGAGAACGAGCGACCGAGGTCCGCACTCGGATGGAGAAAGTGCTGAAGGCAGAGCTGAGGAGAGGGATCCGCGGCTGGAGGAGCGGAAAACAAAGGTGCTAAACATGCTCTCCAAACTGCAGGACAACACACCTCGTCAGAGCAAAAGCAGCAAAAGCCGCTCCAACTTTGAGGACTGTGAGTTTCTCATAACAAATAAAGCATGTATTTTTTTCCAAGTCTGATCAAAATCAGGACGGGAACGCCGTTGAACACTGTTTAAACACATTGAACAGAAAATAAGTGGTTTCAAAACGGCAGGAGAAACGATAAATCATTTATTTGTCGTTGATGACGATAAGATGCATCCCCGTCAGTGACAAATATGAGACGCAAAAATCCTGTTTGCACTTTTGCGTTAAAACTTTGTCTTTACTGACCTTGCTCAAAAAAATTCTGAAGACAAATAATAATTTGACACCAGCAACGCTCACGAAAAGTTTAGATAGAGGCGTGTTCTCCATTTTTGTTGCATCAGCATTACTTTTAATTAGATTTTTAAAATTATTTGGGAATTAAAAGAATAGTCATCTTTGAAGTGATCTGTCTAATTATTATTAATAGTTAATATCTTATCAGCTGTAACTTCAGTCATAGAGCACGGAGTCTGGAGGAAAGGGCAGAAGTCTTTGTTCAGGCTAGGCTAATGGCTAACCGAACAAGTGCCAGTTCATTTTTTCAGGCTTATAAAACAACTCTTTCTCAGAAACAACATACATCTCTGAAAGAACGCTAGAGTAACTATTACTTAACTATTAACTATTACTAGTACTTGAACATCTACACTTTTGCATGGCAGCGTTTGTTTAGTTTATCACTGTTTTCTCGACTGAACAGTCGTCTGTCTCTTCTTCTAACCCTTTAAGCAGTTGTAGATGTACATCCAGTGATGACCTTCTTAGTTTTATCCAAATTTGTCTTGTGAGACATGAAATATTTTGCTGACCAACAAATAAACGTGCACAAACATGGGCAAGTACATGACTGCCAACCTGCCAACCTGTGAAATACATAAAAAAACCTCTAATGTTGTAAATGTTAAATTGTGTTTAAAAATCAGCAGTTAGCAGTGTTTGAACAGCTTATCTGCCTTCCAAGCCTCTTCTTCGTCTCCTATTGAATCAATAGACAATTCATGAAAAACGCCCAAATGCTTTTTATCAAAACTAGACAGTAAAAAATTTCCCTCCATTACACCACTTGATTTTTAGAATTTCCTTTATTCTAAAAAAACGGGAGATTTCGCCAGGAGATCTCCAATTTCTCTCAAGTGCTTAATTTCTGGCGTCCCCGTTTCTGTGAGAGCTCTGAAGCTGACGGCTGAAACAATACGGTTCCACACCTTAGTTCAAGGATGAGGAGGCAGGATCTCTGCACAGGTCATTTAGGTCAGAGTTGTTCTGTGAATGCCGGTTCCCATGAATGGGACTGATTGCGCAGGTTTGTTCAGGCTATTATCAGGCAGGATTGAGAACTTTACAGCTGGCGTCACTTTTCCGCAGGAAGGTCATACTAATGGAGAGGCTTTTGTGTTACGGGAGTATGGACTGTGGTTTGAATGTGTGTAAATTAGGGGTGTAGCGATACACGTAAATCATGATTCGGTACGTACCTCTACTCTGGGGTTAGTGCAGCTTCTGTGCAATGGAAATAAAAAATATTTCCAAATGCGTTTTAATAATTCCAAATGAGTCAATAACTCGTCCAGAAGCATAGACAGAAAAACAAACCTTTGCTAGAAGAAAAGCTCCAAGGTTTCAAACAAGGTATGATTTCTCAACTCGTAACTTCATTACTAAATTAAAAAATAAAATCGTAATATTGTTCTTTTCATCTAACTTGAGCTCCTTTAACATCCTACAGGTCAGGTGTCTGTTTTGTTAGAAAAGTATCCTAATAAAAGTTTCAATAAATTTGGCCTAAATGTGATGCAAAGCAAAAGGCAATGCATAAACTGATTCATATCTCCCAGTGTGAAAATACTAAATAAATAAAATGTTAAACACTCACAGCTTGCTTCTGAGCCTAGCTGAGTGTTATTATACTGTTCGAACACAGGTGGTGCCTAAACTCCTGCTTACGTATTTAACAGGGTTTGTTAGAAGCCAGCGGATATTTCCACTTACACGATTTATGACCCATATGGCTTTCCATACATCCACCTCTCGCTGGTACTCGTGCGCTCTCCACTGCTGCCTCAGACCACCAGGAACTCAAAACTTTTTCCACACTGATGACTGGAAACAAACAGGCAGGTCTTCAGGTTTCTGTGTGTCATCTGAAGCAGCTGTTCTTGTTTTGCTTTGGTGTAGAGTGCTTTAGATTGTATCTTCCTCGATTCCTTTTCTAGCAATAACGTACTCTAGGTTATTATCAGATACATAGATAATCACTGCCTTCATTTGTTTTTTTTTGTTGTTTTTTTTACAGTATTGTCTCTTTATCCTCTACTCCTCAACCCCAGTTATTACTCTCTTGTTCTTTTATATCCCCATCAAAGTTTTCTAAAGCAAAACGCAAGCATTTCATAACACTGATTCACCCGACAAAGGATAAATATAATGAAATTAGGCTACAAGTCTTGGGTTTGGATGCAACACCTGGTTACCAAATGCTATAAAAAGTACCACCAATTTTATCTTTCATCAGTCACACATTGGTTACAAAATATGCTTTAGCAGTTTCCCCTAAATGTGTTTACTGCTTCACATAAATCTCTTTTTGCAACTGGAAACAAAAACTTGATCCCTGGAGGATATTCTGTTCTGTTGTATTGAAAACATTTCTTCTTTTTAAGATTTGTTTTGTTGTCAGTGTGGATTCTTAACCAAGAAAAAGATGCTCAGTGGGGAAATTTGCAAAATTTGCAGTGGTACGATCTGGTTTTTGTTTTGGCCCTTAGTGTTCACCAGGGTCTTTTTTTTTGTTTTGTCCTGATGAGTAGTTTGTGTGTGCACAAAAGTGTTTGTGTCCTTCGATCCACCGACGGCCTCCCATCCAGAGTCCTGTGACTGTGGCCCCTCATTAGTTTCTGAAAAGCACTAACGGGTTTTAATTGGTCTTGTTTCATCCAGCACTAACTGCTTGCCAAGGGATTCCCAAAATTCTCCTCCCTGCACACCCCCCATACACCAGTAACTTCCTGTACTCGGCCACCCATCTTCCATTCTCTCCTGTGACCTTCTGGGTCACCATCAGTCGGTGAGCGCTGCCGTCTGACTCGTGACTGAAGTCAACATTCATTCTGCAGCAAAGAGTGTGTACACAAGCACAAAGAGCAGATAGTTACATGCTCAGTAAGAGCTGACTCAAAGCTTCTACAAACCTTTGTACGTGTAAGAAGAAGTGGGGATGTAAACTGAAATTGTAGGTAGGGGTTCATCAATGAGTCAACAGCCAATTTTGACCAACCAATCCAACGCAAAAAAAAAATAATTTTTTCTCAGTCCATAAACACACCATAGCTAACAGCTAATTCATGCTAGCAATAGCACTGAGAGAAGACTCAAGTTTAGCCCTTTGTAAAATCTGTGAGGCGTTTGAAATGGAGTCTGAAGAAGCAGAAGAGTCTTGTAAAGGAAACTGGATTTTCTACAAAAGGATTATTCTGTCTATTTTTGATTATAGTTCTAAAATAGAAATAAAAATTCACTAAATTGAGAATCAGTAGGTCAGACATTTAGAAAAACCTGAAATCGTGATTGACCCATAACACTGTGAATGGTGCATCTCCAGCTGTAGGTCTCTTTGGAGACTTTACGAACTGTTGAAAATAAGTCCAGCACTTAAAGTTTTCTGTGGCGATTCATCCAGTTTTCTGTGTTGAATCCAGCAACAGTTATTGTTCCTTGTTTGTTTGTTGGTTTGTTGAAGCTGGATTATTCAAAATGAAAGTACTTCCTGTCTTACTATGGCAGCGACATAGGCTGACAAAATTAACTTTAATTGAGTACTAATAATTTGCTTCTGTATTCATACTTTTCCTTGACTTGAAGACCAGCTATGGCCTATTTATCCTTCTCTTTCTAACTGCAGAAAACAACTCAGGCTGTGAGGACAGGAACAGCACTAAAATCACGTAGCTGTGGTTTCCTTTGTGTTGTTAAACAGTGCCTATTAAGCAGCGGCTGGCTGTGGTGCGAGGGACTCCGTGGGTTTCTGATGAATGTCATTACTGATACGGGACACCTGTCGGCCTTGAGCCAACTTCACTTTGACCCCACCCAGCAGCACCAGCAGCAGCAGCAGCAGCAGCGCATGTTCTTCCAGCCTACATGAAGGCTAACTGTTGTTTCCAAGCAGTGAAGTACACAAAAACTAAACAGTGAACAAGAAAGACCAGTCTCTTAAGGAGAGATGGTAGTGTGAGGTGTTTGTGTGTTCAGGTACAGTGCCTTTATGTAACTCCTGTTTGCTCAGCCTTTGGTCTGGAATTATGTGTTTACCATCAGTCCAGAATAACTGGGCAAACAAACAGCTCGTCTATTGATGAGCGGCAGCGTGGAATATGCCCGCTGTATTCACAGCCGGGAGAAAGGGAAGGGGTAGAGAGAGAGAGAGAGCAAAGTAAATCTGTCAAAGAGTCTATTATGTGGTGTCCAAACAGAGAGCGCCCTCCACAATGGCCTTATTAATGGGACAATGTCAAGGAGCGGCAGGGCGATAATAGCAGATGATTTTTCTTTGTGAGGTTATCTCTGGAGATCTGCTCTTGCAGTAAAGCAGATGATTTGGCCTCTGGGGGTCATATCAGTGAGGATCTGTGGCAGGAGCTGATTGGTCTAATGTGTGTGTGTGTCTGTGTGCAGAAAGCGTAAGTTGTGGTTTGTGGTGAGGCCGGTGGCGTGCAGCCAGAGACAGGAGTGTGGCTGCTACGTGTGTCTTTGTTTGTTTTCCTAGCAGAGCTTTAACTCCCCCCTCAGCACACACAAACACACACTCCTTGGTCCTTTTGGAGAAAGTGAGGGGGAGGAGTTGTGTGTTTGTGCGGCAGCAACATTGCCTGCAAGAGAATGCTCCCTGATACTGGCATCCACTTTCATATTGTGTTACCTATTTAATGCAGATTTGAGAAATGCTGCATAATTCCGCTCACAATAATTAACTTCACTATGCTGAGCAGCATCGATTACAGCTGTATCACGCTTCAGTATTTGTTCTCCAGATTGAAAATCTCAAATGGTTTAAGTTTTCTTAAAGAAAAAAGAAAGAAATTGACTTATAGAAGCTTTTTTTTTTTTCAAATTTCCAACATCTTTTGTTCCATTTTAGCATCTTAAAACTTTTTGCTTGTGGTTAAGATAAGCTTGGTGTCATTAATGATGTCATCCAAGTATTTTTGAGTGAATTTTTCTTACCCTCTGTTGAGGAATAAATAATACCAGTCACGAAAAGAATGTAGAAATTACGTAAAAAGGTGAAATACAGTTAATGAACCAGAAGGTGGCAATAACCTGGACATTAAAAGGATAGTTCAGATCTTTAGAAGTGGCCTTCTTTGCTAAGCTCTTACCTGTTGAAGATAGCTCTTTAAACACCCTCATTTCAGAGAAATAAAGTTTAATTCTAAACAAAATAAGGAGCAAACAATTACTCTGAGCAGAGCCAAGGCCAGAGTAAATAACTGCTGTTTTAAACCAAATCCAATCTTAAAAATCTCATAGCGGTCCACACCAACACTGTTTATATGGAATTCCATAGATATTTGCAGGTCCAAATAACAGCAGCAGCAGCTAGCTGTAGCACCAGCTTCAGTATTTTAATATTTCTGCCAGATTGATTGTGAAGTGCAAACAGAACATCTGGATTTTTATAGAGATTCAGGGTTAACGGATTATCATAACTTCAGAGAAAATCAAGTTAGTTTGTAGTTTTCATGCTAACTAAAAGCAGGCACTCAATTTATTTATTCTTTAAGGCTGAATCCTATTTCACCCCTTCCTTTTACTTTCTAGTCCTAGACTTCATTGTGCATATTCACACCAAAGGGAGGAGTGTCCCAGACTTTTTTTTGATTTATAGTGAAGGGGCTTTTAACCCTTAAAAAATAAGATTTTATTGCAGGTATGCTCTGAAACAAAGGGGTTAAAGCTGCACTAGCTTGCCTTAGCAAGCATACAAAATCCATAAGATTTTTTTTTTTAAAATAAAGCAACTGGACTTTTATTCTGTAGTAATCCAGTTGCTTTGATTTCAAAACGATTTTGGGAGGGGATTTGTCATGTCCTGGATGACTGAGAATCCTCACCAGCCAGCATAAGCATACAAAATGAGAAAAACAGAACCATCCTTCTCAGTTATTGTCTTTGGAAACATGTCTAGTTTAATGTATTCCACTATACTGATATTTATTTTGTTGTCAGTCTTTCCAAATAGGCTCAAACAAGTCATGCTACAGGTTGAAATCTGTTGCGTTCTTGTCAGTTTCTCATGCCATACGGGCAATCATTAAGCTGCTTCTGTTTATCAAAAATGAACTGGCGGCACATGGCATATTGATTTTTAAAGGGTTTTCTGTCACAGTGGAAGATTTTCACCACTTTATTCGACTTCTAATAAAGGGCCAATGGGTAGAGGTAGGGGTAACAGATTTGACTTAAATGTAATCCTCCAATCTTCACAGGTTGAGATAAACCTACAGGACATCCAGTACATTTGAAGTTTATTGTAGCTCTGCTGTGAGTGGATTGAAAAGTTCAACTTGATGACAACATGTCAACATTATTGCCTTAATCCAACTGTTGTTTGTGGCGTGTTTTATGTTCCTACAAGCACTATGGTTGTTTTAGGAACCACAGCCTGGTCTTCATAATCTGTAAACCTGCAGATTTACTCCTACTGCACCTCCTGCTGGCCCACAGCAGTCGTATGGTTGTTTTCCTGCGACACTTTAACCAGATAAGATACAAATCTTAACCTTTAATGTGGACCCATTCAGAGCACACGATGATGCTTCATTCTAAACTATTGAGGAATGATTTGCTCGTCCCGGTTCACAGGTTTGTGCTCAGACCTCACACCTTCTTATCTTTCATCACACTCTACCTGTTATATGGATTTGTTTTCATCACATTGAGGCAGTAGATTTACAGGATCTTCTCAGATTTAATAACTTAAACCCAAACAGTTCCATAAGCCTATACCTCATAGACTTTGTACTGTTGGAACCCAGTTTTATCTGTGCATGTGAATCCATTTTCCTCCAAATGCGCGCTCCTAATGACACGTTTCATGCCTGTAAATGTGGGACATGCACTCCGACATTCTTCCGCTATTAAAAAAGGGGGTCACCTCCTCTCCGATGCTGAATGTGATCTTTGTTAAAGGAAATAAGGGACACTATATACAGTGAGTTAATGAGCAGATGCAAAAGTCTGGGATGAAGCGGGAAAGAGAGCATCGAACAAGTTCAAAACACACAGAGCCCCTCTGTGTGCAAGTGTCAGACTGTTTTACGGAGGTGTGCATTTTGTAGACATGCAGATAAAGTGTGTCTTTTATTTGAAAATAAAATCAGTCAGTTATTGTGATTTACAGTTTTTTAACTAGTAAGGTTCAATGCAAAAATAGTATTTTGCTGCTTTTTTAAAATGCCATGTTTTTAAAGCCCACATTTATAACAATGTGTACGATTACTACACTAAAAAAACTTAACTAAAATGCAGCATATGAAGATAAATATAAGTTGTATTATTCAAATTAGCTGTATGGTTGGAAGAACAGTGTGAACTAGCCTAATGGTATTAAAAATCAGTTGTTTATCTGTTGAACCATTGCCCTGCAAATCTGTTTGCCTTGAACATTGTGCAGACTAATTAGCTAACTATGGTTGCACAGGCTGGATGAGTGACTGAGGGGGGTCATGGGGAGTTTCACTGTCCAGTCCACCAATGTTTTGTTGACCTGAAGAAGGATTACGACCATTTCTCCCAAAGGATTTTGTGTGTATGTGAGAGGTTGCATCTGTACATCTTATGTAGACCCTGTGTAACCAAAACAAGAGATGTGTCTCAGCCCAAAGTCAAGCTCTTTACCGATGGAGAGGAAAGTATCAGGTTTGGGAGCTTCATCGTCTCACCCCTGCTTTTTGTTCTGTTGGTGCCTTGGAGCCATGACTTTCAGCGTGCACGGGGATGGAAACAGCCTGGATACAAGTCAACTCTAAGTTCAAGGACACAATTCTCAACCTGGACAAAATGAAATTCTCCCTTGAGGGTGAGTCATTGCCTTAAGTGAAGGAGTTCAGGTATCTAAGAGTCTTGTTCACGGGTGATGGTAGAATGGAAGTGGGAGATGGACCGTTGGAGAGTGTTGTAAAGAAGGAGCTGCAGCATTTGATTTTTTTTTTTTGCTTCGGCCATGTTCCAACCCTCAATTATGGTAGTATCATTCTTTGACCTGGGAACACTTTCAGGTTCACACAGGAGGAGTTGGATTGGTTATTGAGAAAAAGAGATGTCTGGGCTTCCGTTCTGGACCTGTTGAGTCCACGACCCAATGTCAGAGAAGCGGACCTGAACAGACAGATGGACAGACAACAGAGACTTGTGTCCCTGGCTGTTGCTGGTTGAAATGTACAAACATCAAAAATCAGAAAAACTCAAACAGCCTCAACAACTGTCAAAACTATTTTAAATTGTTTGTTTTTTTAAATTATTATTTGTTTGGTAACAATTATAGCAAAAATATGTTAGTAGTCATTATTTAAAATTTGATTTGATATCTGGAAATCAGCTCAATAGCCCCTCTTGGTTGTTTTGTGATCCACAGTGGGGTCTTGACCTCAATGTGGGATTATTAAATCATATTAGATTGCATGATTTTGCTATGATTAAACACTGTTTACAATTATTGCTTAGGATCAAAAACCAACTAGTCTTCTACAAACATCATATTAAAGGACACTATATACAGTGAGTTAATGAGCAGATACATCAAGCTGAAACAACTTCTGACTTTTTAAACACTGAGATTTAGACATTTTTCAGTTGTTGGCTTAAAAAAACAAAACAACACATGGAGGTCTGTTCTTCAGCCCTGCTCAACAGAAAGAGAAAGATAAATCATATACAGATGAGTAGTAATACTGGTCAGACCAGCAGTCAGTGGTGTTTTTCATCACCTGCAGATATTAAAAACGATGTCCAAGTGTGTGTGTTAAATGAGTTGTGACCCGCGGCTGTTTGCAGCCTGCACACCGATCCAGGAACAGTGACTCTGCAAGAGAAAAGGAACAAAACAGAAAAACAAATGCCAGTGAAAGAGTGAACCTCCCTGCTCATCATCATCATCATGGCCCCATTCTTCCTCTCTCAATTGCAACTGAATCGCCTCGGTCTCATTACAGATTACAGCCTCGGCGGAGTGACTCTCCCCTTTCTCTCACCTTTCTCCACACAGTCCCTCTCTTGATTAACATTTTCTGCTAGGCTTCACACCAAAGGCCCAACCTGTGCGCTTTAAAGGCAGGGTGAAAAAAAAGCCATCAAGCACTGGAGTGGAATCAGATAAGGCTATCAGGCAGGAGGCTTTGCTGCCTTGGCTTTGTCCTGCTCCTCCACCCGTCCTCGCTTCCTCCCTCGGTCTCTCACTCCACTGCACCTTTTGTCCAGACGATTCCCTGACGGCTCGCTCCCCTCAGCCCCAGACAACATCCAGCACCACTGCTGCGTGTGAGCAAGGCCTAGCTCAGGGTGGATATTCAGAGTGGACCCGCTAAATCTCTAGTACAACAGTCTTAATTCTACATTTAAGAGTGTAGAACTGAGAGGGAAGTGGGAAAAGTTATGTTCATTTGAAGAAATACATCAGCAATAGTTTTCCCTGGCTGTTGGGCTTTGATAAGACTAAATATAATTGACAAACAGGCCTAACAGTCTTTGAAAGAATGCATATCGCCTGCTGCCTTTCATGCCAGTTTTAAACCAAGATCAGTCTCTGTTGAGAAGTATAGCTGTTTTACTCAAGCCTTGTGAGTGACCTTATGGGCAATCTCTTACAATGTTGCTAGATCTCACAAGACATGTTAGCCCTCAGGATATGTTTTGAGGGTGATTCTCAGCGACTACCACACCAAATTTTAGCTCAATATCTGTTAAATTGACTGAGTTACAGTCGTTTTTGCTCAGGCTGGTTAGCTGTGTTGGCCCATTTGAATTCAGTTGACCCAAAAAGTTGTACATGTATAACCAATGATTATGGTTCAGTTGTTCATGAGATATTTTGCTAACAGACAGACAGGGTTGACACCAACACTTGATGCCAAGGTTGTAAGAAAAAACGTTGCACGTGTAGCACTTTGAGTCCGTGTTGTGGATGCTTGCCGAATATTAGCTTAATATCTGTACAGTTGGCTGTGGTGTAGCTGGTTTTATGTTTTCTAAGGTCAGTTGGCTGTGGCAGCCATTTTGAATAGGGTTGACTCCACTAACTGAAGACCGTTTCTTTAAATGTAGCACCAATATCCCAATGCAAAATAAATTTTTATGTAACCCTGCTTTCAAATTTCTCTGTCATACTCTGTCATATTTGTTAGAAATGCAACATCTTATCAGATTTTAAAATATATTTTATAAGGCTGCTTATAAATGCTGCCGTGCTGATCCTGTACTCATTTTAATTGAGCATTTATAGTCATGTAGAAATGATCTGCTTATAGTTTGCTGATTATGTCACTTTATTTTTATTTAAAGACATCAGGCTGCAGTAATTACTGGCTTAAAATTCATTTATGGCCGGACTGCGGCTGCATGTGTGCCTCGTCCTGCAGCCTTCTCTTTTTGTGGATATTTGCAAACAGATGCAGCCTGCAGGTTGTTTTGATCAATCAAGCTTTAACAAGTCAAGTTGACTTGCTTCGAATGTAACATTTAGCATGTGAAAGGGTGAGGCCTGGTTTTGATTAGGCCTAAGCTGATAAATGGCAGATTCAAACAGGCCCCCCTGCTATCGCAGAGAAACCCCCAGAGGTCCAGAGGTTTAAGTCCAGACTGATATCAACTCTGTTGCTTCTCTTTCTTCACCAAACCCATGAATAGATCCTTTATTCAGTCGACTCATTCTCATCTACTAAATTGAAGTGGCAGCAGCTTAAAAGGCTCTTTTTCTAGCGCCCCCTTCCTCTAAGTTGCCCTTTCCTTGCAAATGTATCTCCTGAAATATTTATGGCTTGTTTCTGTCATTTATGCTTTTATTTTGGTGCACTTTGCTCTGAAGTACTGAAACAAGTTTATATTTTTATCTTAAATATAATAAGGTGTCATGTTATTGTTATGTTTATGGAAACATAAATGTATGAAAAATACTTTTAAAAACTGCTCATTTTTAGTTATACATTTAGTTTTCTATTAAATATGATAGTTTTTAATATGAATTGTAGGACTGCAATTTAAAATGTGCACTAAAATATTTATTGTTTTCAAACAGGTAGAAATATGGGATAAAAAATAATTGAAGAGTTTATATATTTAGCTTTTATGTTAAAGTATAACTAGGTCTTAAAGGGAGAAGTACACTAGTATTACACACAAACATTTTATATCTGTTTAAAATGGGTTATGTAGTTTTAAAACATAGTAGGCTCATCATATTTATCAGTAACTGAGTTTTTTAGAATAAAAATCTACTTTTTAAAAATTTGATTAACAGTATTTTTTACTTTTTATAAAAAAAAGGTTTATAAATATCCAGACAAACATGTCTGAGATATTTAAAACTAAAAAGATCTAAAAAAAAAAAAAAGAAAAAGGACCAGGCGATATGGTGTGTGGACATACCTGCTTTAGTCTTTAAAAGTCCTGTGTTTGTCAGGCATACAGAAATATAGTCTATTTTATTCCCTTTCCTATCACATGAACCTAAATGAAGCTGTAAATTTGTATTTTATAAAAAAATAAACTGACCTAAATGAAGTTCTGTTTCCAGAAAATTACATTTATCAAAACCTTTTGCTGGTCTAGTTTTTGTCTCACTTTCTGTCCTCAGCCAAGTGCATCTCAACCCCCCCTTTTACATTTTCTGTCCAAATGTGAACCTCACACCCTTTATTTCTCCCCCCTCCCTGACCCCAGAAACACACACACACAAAGACTTAATCTTGTTTCTGATATTGAATATCTCCTTTTAATGTGATAATAAGATTTTCAACTCCTCACACATTACACTGAATATCTGTGCCGTTCAGATGCTTTCCTCAATATTTTGTTTTCTTCTTTTGTCTTTCCAGTCGACTTTTTGGCAAAGTACTGCATTTTCAGCCAGGAGAAGTTGGCTGAGTACAAAAGGGCTTTTGAAGCGGTAAGTGAAAGAGGATTTAAACCCTTTATGTCAGCTTTCTTTTTCAGGAGATTCTGTTTCACTCGCTGTTAAATGCTGCACTCCCGATCAGAAGGAAGCCAATTCTTCCCCAACATTTAAACATTTTTAAAACATTACTTATCCCAGAATTTAATTTTAGAAGGCTTAAGTCACAGACAACAACAACAAAAAACAGTAAAAGTCATTTTTAAATGATATTTTTGGCTTTCTTGCCTAAAATATATTCAAATATTGTTTTATTTCAACTATTTTCAAACTGAGCGTGCTTCTAAGAGTTTAGAAGTCGGTCAAACTTGAAGTTTTCCTCATTTTTTGTGAAAATCTTTACAACTTTTGTTGCTGAGTTGTTTGAAGTCCTTCAGACGAAGTGAAGCGAGCTGTGTGGATGTGATGGCGTTTGTTTGCAGGAGGACAGCGACGGGGACGGCTACGTCTCCTGCCTGCAGGTTCTTCTCGCTCTGAAGACCATCATTCCTCCTGAGCTGCTGTCTGACGAAGAAGAGATCTACGTCTACAGGGTAGATCTGAGCCGCACGCACATGCCAGCACACATTCACACACCCGCTGCTGTAACACGAGCAGCTTTTTCTCTCTCTCTCTTTCTTCTTTTAAGATCTTAGAGATGGTGGACTTCAGAGTGACAGATGGGCTCGTGGACCTGAGGCTGTTTGCTGTGATTGCGAGCCTGGCTCAGAAAATAGCCTCCATGGAGTAAGTGAAAGGCCAACGCACTCCTCGGTAAAGCCGGAGGAGGAGTCAGTGACCTGCCATAAATAAGAATAAGTGTGTGTACGCAAGTTGGTTCCACTGATTTAGTCATCGTGTGTGGGACTCTCTTTGATTCTCTTTGATTGGTTTTTACGATCCTCGAGGTCCGAGCTTTGAATTTTGTCGGGATTTGGACATATTCTGCCTCCCCTAAAGGCAAAATCAGTTTCTGATCCACTCTAAAGAATAATAAGCAAAAGTGAACTTCCTAAATATGTATCTGACAGGATTTTTATTATTATTATTATTTTGCGAGAAAATTACATAAAACCTTAAAGCTGTTTTAGCTGATCTTCAGTTTTAAAGTGATGTGGATTAAAACAATAAATATTTTTGGTTCATACAAGTTTGGAAATTAAGTAAATCTAACCTCTTAATAGTAAAAATGTATGACATGATGCATATTACAGACTTCCAGACATTCTTGTAATCTTTTAAAGTGGTCCTGATCAGCGTTTCTTCTGGCTTTCTTAAGTTTTTGGGTTTTTTTTTTTTTCTTTTTTGGACTTTGGCTCTTTGTCTAGTTCTTGAACCTGACCATGACAGTAAATTGTACAGTTTGGGGTCAATAAATGAGGAACCTGGACAAGTGGAGGACAAAATAAGTCTCAAGCTTGAGAAAAAAAAAACTGTCAGAGTCAGATCTTAAAGAAAATCCATCAGCTGATAATTGATTGTATGTCAAATTTTCAGCTAATTGCTCTCTGGGAACTATCTTGTTGAAGCTACAATACAATTTTCTGTCTGTTAATCTGCGTCATCTTTGGTATTTTCCATAGATTCAACTAAAGAAAAATGAGCAAATTGTCTTTGGGACAAGCTGCTGGTAACAAAAAGTCTAAAGATCCAATTTAAACCTGCTTCTTTGCTCAGTTGTGTGTTTATGTGTCGACACGCTGGTTCATCCCTTCAAATATGGAGTCTTTTTACACCTGAACGAGTTAATGATCAGAGTTACGTGTCTTAACAGACATCTGAAAATGGACATGTACTGGGTAGAAAATGAGTGAAAAAGCAGCTGAAGTCTAAAGAATAACTTTGAAAGACTTTCAGAAAGCCTGAAGGACTTCTGATCAGAACCATTTTGAAGATTAAAAGGAAAATGCACAGAAAAGATGAGCTGTAACTTATAGTAAACAAATTCTTACAATCAGTCGTCATCAAAATATGCAGAGAATCTATTTATTTTTGTTGAAGGTAAAACCTTCCATCACATCTGCTGACAGACGTTATCTTTTGTATTTTTATTGATTATTAATTTATCTTTGGTTTTTCTATAAATATTTCCAAAAATACAAGTTTCTATCGTGTATGATAGAAAACCGAGCATTTTTGAACTCTTTTTTTTTTTTTTTTCTGATATCTTTTCTTTAACAATAAATTAGCGGAGAAAATAACCGAAGACTGAACCCTGCTCGAGCAGACTTTGTCCTCAGCGTCCCTGTGTCCCAACATTATGCTCCATATGCCGCAGATTCCCACACACAGCGTCCCACCCCCCACCCCCCACCCTCCTGCCCTGGGGTCTATAGCTTCCTACAGACTGGAGCGAGCGGAGCCAAGCCCACTCCGGAGGTCCCCGGGGGTCAAGGCCTGCACCCGAAGCCCTCGCCCCGGACTGAGAGCTCCCTCTCAGCGAGGACAGGGCCAGGGTCACGGGTGCTGTGATTTACGGCCGGCTCTTTGTGTTGTGTGTTACTGCTGCGCTGCTACAAAAAGACCGCGGTGTCTGCTCTGTATGGAGGCAATTATAGTAATGATAATGAATGTCCACATTAAACCTCGTCCCACAAAACTCCTTTCTGCATTTTCAATAATAAGAAGAGATCAAGAATGCCACCTCCGAAAGAAGAAGAAAACAATAGCATCCCTCTGTCGTCTCATCCCGACTGAACTAAACTGATCCTCTTACCTGTTTCACTTAATCCTGTTGTCTCTAATCCCAGATTAGAAACAGTAGTTACACAATCTGATCATGTAGAGATCTGAGGTGGATCCCTCGTTTAGTTTCTTGCATTTTCACCTCTCGCTAATCTCTCCCTCCCCCTCTTTTCTTTCCTCTCCTCAGCTTTACCTGCCTCGTGTCTTTCATCTCTTGTTGCCTTCTTTTCACCCCTCTGTGCTTTAGTATGTTGGTCCATCTGTCCCTGTGTTGCATCGACTCCCCCTTACACACACACACACACGCACACACAAAGCGCCACATTCCCTGGCAAGAAGCGTGTTGCCATACAAGATTTCCAAATAGCGTCAGTGAATCTGTGGCAGTTGTTGTTGCTCCTCTCGCCGCTGGTCGCTGGTGCCGGTCTCCTGGAAATCCTCCTGTAAACTTATGGCTTTTTAGCAACACTTCTTATTGATTAAAGGCCTTAAAGCAATCCTTGAAGAAATGCACATCACTTACTGTCTATTATGCCTAAGTTTTAAACTAAGATCATCTTACGATGAGAAGGAAGGGAGTTAAAGCTGTCTTCATCAAACCTTATAAATGACATTCTGTTTGATCTCATGAAATAAAGTGCATATATGTTGTGAATGACTTTCAGCTACTACCACACCAAATTTTAGCTCCATATTGACAAATGTAACTAAGTTATAGCCATTCTTGTGTTGGCTAAGGTCGATTAGGTGTGGCAGCCATCTTGTATTGGGTTAATTTCTAAAGTGAATGAGCTGTAGAAGTAAATCCAATGATTACTTTTGGAAAGTTTCTTTAAAATCTGTCTAGCGGTTCTTGAGATATTTTGTTAACAGACGAGCAGTGTTGACTTCAATCGCTAATGCCAAAATTTAAGCAAAGATGTTTCACCGAGTGGAACGCTTGGCCTACGTGTTGGGAATTAGCCTCAGCTGCTACCACGCCAAGTTTGAGCTCAATATCTGTAAAGTTGACTGAGTTTCAGATATTTTTTAGTTCAAATTACGTCAGTCCGATTCAAGATGGTTCCCGCACCTAATTCTTAGTCTTATAAATCTTTATGTATCCACATTTACAACGGTAAATGACCCAAGTGGTAAAAAAAAGGACCCCTGAAAATTAGTTTTGAATGACTTTTTTTTAAGACTCTTTGCTTCTTAATTCTTACAAAACACTGAGTCACCCGTTAGTGTGAGTCCCTCCTTCTCGAGAGCTTCACTGAGCCCGCTCAAAACATCCCCAAAAACAAGTCGGATCAAACTAGGTCAGGGTGCGTTTGCATCCCTTCCGTCCCGCCTCACTGTACGCAGGCTCCGCAGTCAGGAGGCCGCCAAAATGTTCAGCATTATGTAAGTGAGAAGTCTGCTGCGTTGGCCACAGCAGGAGGCCCTCAAAAGAAAATGGGTTAGGCTGTTATTATCCCCCCGTCAGTCCATCACCAGACCCTCGTTGGTTATGCTAACCATTATCGCGCCAGTGTGCCTGTGCACTAGCATTTGGTCTCTAACGAAGTGCAATTAATGATCATTAGCTGCCCTGTCCTGCCTCATCCCCATCAAGTCCTGGCCTGAGTTGGAAGAAAAGGGCGAATCACGGCACTGGGACCACTGAGGCGTGCTTTGTGCTCCACGGCCGAATGCTAGGTCACCAAGCGCTCGGCGAGGAGGGCCTCGTTAACACCGGGCGCTCGTTAGAGAGGGGGACGGCAGTCGCTGTGCCACACGCTGGACCAGAGAGGTCCGTCCCAGCACAACTGGTCCCATCTCCCTCTTATTATCTTTGCAGTCCCAGATTTTTGTAGGTCTGCGAGCGGTCGCATTGCACCAGAGTGTGCTCTAACAACAAGTCCCACTCGCACTGCTGTCGTCCCCCAACCCTAACAAACACACACACACACACACCAGGCAACCTCTAATCAGAGCAGTTTTATCCGTTAATGTGGCGGGAGGTCTTCGTGTGCCGACACATTGTTTGTCAGCGAGGCCACTGTGAGCAACCACAATGGGCTCAAAACACTTTACCATCACTTCTCTACAAACACGAGGTCGCTCAGGACAAAACCCCCAAAAAATGACCCGCCATGACAAGACACGTACGAAACAAGTCTCGAATTAGGGCAGCGGACTTACTTCTGTTATTTAAAGTGCAATAATAGGTTTGATTTTACACTGAAAATGCCCTTTTTATTCCCAAAAAATTAAGTTAAAATTCTTCCATTCCTTGAAGGAATGCTTATCGCCCGCCGCCTTTCATGCCAGAGTTTTAGGCTAAGATCATCTTGTGATGAGAAATGACAGAGTTGTTGCCATTTTGGTAAAAACTTTGTGTGCACTTTCATGCCGAGAGTCATACAGGATGTTACATCAAAATATAGCTCAATATCTGCCAAACTTTTTGAGTTATAGCCGTCTTTGTTTTAGCTAAGGTCAGTTAGATGTGGTGGCCATCTTGAATGGGGTTGACACCAATAGATAGTCAGCATCCAAAGATTACTTCCTGAGAGTTTAATTACAATCTGTCCAGTGGTTCGTGAGATATTTGGGAATATGAACACAGACATGGCCAACAACGTCATCCTTTGCCTTCTGCGGCAGGCGATAAATATTAAAGTTGTTTTTATAGATTTATAATAGAAAACTTTTGAATCAAACTGATCATAAGAAATGTAGCATCCAAGATGACTAAACTTTAGGTAATTCCAACATCTGCATTTATTTCCTTTTTATGTTCTTACATTTATTAAAACCCCTTTTTTTTAAAAAAGTAATTTCCACGCCTCTGTGGTGAGTGTTTGTCTTTTTTGCTTACAGTGAGTTTATGCGGTCACTAATCAGCAACATGGACTTCCGCTCTCTTGAAGTGAGGCTCTTCAAAGCGAAGGTAAAGCCTCCTCACCGCGTTTGTGCTTTTGATTTTTGTTTACACAAGGTGCACTCGATGCAACATCAGATCGCCTCTCGCTTAAGTCACATTCATGCCGCAAACATCCTCTCTGCCCCTCTTTTCATGGCTCTGCAGGTACAAATATAATGAAATAAACAAGAAAACTCTTTGAGGGGCTGATTCCAAAGCTTGCTTTATGCAGCAAGCGATTGTCAAGAGAGGCACTCAGCCCTCATGCATAGAAATGAGGGGAGCAAGCCTAAAGAATAAGAGGGGCGCTTTTCCCTTTTCATAGATTAGCGCGGCCTTAATCTCATTAAAGTGCCCAGCAGTGAACATGCCGTCCACTCTGCCCCGCCTCTGTAATCAGCCCGAGACACACAGCTCATCTCAGATGGACGGGGGACGAGCCTACCAGCTGGCTGCTCACAGGCGAGCCCGGCCCTCATTCATGCGAGGAAGTGCCGAGTAACTGAAAGACGGGCGGAACATGAAAGCCTTGTGGGTGTGGAAGCCGAGCCTCTGGCCAGGTAGGGGAGGCTTTGTAATTACAGAGCTGTTAGGGATAGGGTTGTTAACTGGAGAGGCTGCTGGAGGGGGAGTGGGCTAATTGCCAAAAGGATTGTTCCTCGCCGCCGCCTCCTCCTCCTCCCTCCCCTCGACAATTATTACCTAGACTGCATTAACTGTGCAAACAGGTGCGCTCAAAAAAGACTGTGGAAATCTGAGGCTGTGGCACACAATAACTTGTGAACATGAACATACTCTCACACAAAAACGGCTCAAATCCGCAGCCACTTTTCTCTGTTTTGGGTTGAGTTCACTGCAGGTTAACCCCTGCTCAAAAAGAAAACACCAGGCTGCTTCTGCCGAGCACTCAAATAAACCTCCTTTTAACCTACTACTACTACTATTGCATCAGATTTTAGCTGTAAAATTGACAATGTTGTTGGAGACAGTTTTTATTGACTAACGTAGACCGTATTTTATTACCATATTTTCTGGACTATAAGTGCACCTAAAAGCCTTCAATTTTCTCATAAAACGACCAACAGTGTGCCTTATAATCCAGAGCACCTTATATATGTAAGAAGTCATAATATTTTAGTATGACTACAAAGCTTGCAGCATTAAGGCTCAGTTATAGTCATGCAGGGCTCCGCAGTGGAGGCATTTATACCTGACGCTTACGTCGGTGCAGTATTCTCCGAAAAGACAGGGGGCTGTTTTGTTTCACTTAATGCGCCTTATAGTCCGGTGCGCCTTATATATGACAAAAATGCGAAAATGGACCATTCATTGAGAGTGTGTCTTATAATCCAGTGTGCCCTATAGTGCGGAAAACACAGTAGCTGTAGCAGCCATCTTAAATTAAGTTGACTCCAAAAGTTGATCAGCTATAGATGTATTTGTCAGTTGGCTGTGGCAGCCATCTTGATTTGTAAATGTAAACCCACACCAGCACAGGCAAAAAGATTTGCTGAAAGGTAGGCGATAATAAAGGCTTGTTATCTGTGCTAAAGTTTTAAACCAGTCCCTATTACCAAAGAGGTGTGCAAGATTACTCAAAATGTTTCGGAGTTTCATGAAATTTTCAGGAAACGTCAAACATGGAACAAGGAACAAGTGGTGGTGATCCGGTCAAACTTCAAGGTCACAGATGACCTTGTGCTCTAACTATGCAACCATGTAATGGAGGAGAATTAAACTCCACAGCTGGACACCTCTTGGTGTGCTGGGTGCTCATGATTCATTTCAAGGTCAGGAGGTCAAAGATCAAGATCACAGTTGAGTGCTCTATGCAACAGAGAGATGTAGGAATGTCAAACTGCACAGCTGGACACCTCATAGGTCAAAGATGATGCCTGTTGATTTCAAGGTCCATGGGAACAAAGGTCACAGTTAACCCCTTTGTTAAAAACCTGTCTCTGCTCCTGTGATCCCTTTCTTTCCTCCACCAAGGAGGTTCTGTTTCCGTTTGCGTCCGTTGGTTTGTTCCTCTGTCTGTTAGCAAAGATCAGGTAAAAACTAATGAACAGATTTGGAGGAAATGTTCAGGAAATGTTGGATTGTTACAAAAAGCAATGGATTAAATTTTGGTGGTGATCCGGATTACGATCCGGATCGCACTATTTTTAATCACTTGGTGGAGTTTTGTGCTCTCAGAGTGTTTCTAGTTTCTTTATATTTTGCTTTCAAGCACCCAAACCCGAATTTTCTTGAAATCTGTTTATTTGGACTTTGGCTGTGGTTTCACTATTATTTCTGTGTTCAAAGAAAAAAGTATGAATACTTGGAAGCAAAATACAAAAACACAGATAAAGTAAGGCTTTTGCACGGTGCTGTATATCTAAAATTATTGCCCCGTCATCTGCAGCAACTGTTCCTGTTCCTGCTGGAGGAGCAGAGAGAAGACTCAGGCGCTCAGCAGGGCTTCATCAGCGGCGAGCAGCTGCTGCTGGAGCTGAAGGCCGGCGGCATCCATCTGGACCAGGAGGCAGCCGTCAGACTGGAGCTGCAACACATTCCCCCACTGGACCTGCTGGACTTCCTGGCCTACCTGCCCCTCTTCATGCTCATTCACAAGTCCGTGATCTCCAACCCACTCGACGACTCCAGCCGCCTCTGAGCGCTGCACGGGGTGCCGTCGCAGTTTAAACATTTGTGAAGAGATGATGGTGTGTGACAAACAAGCCTGGGTTAAAGCGAGTAAATATGGGACAGTATTTTTTTTAAAATACTTAATTTTATTGATCTTTAATTTTGTTTTAAAATTTCTGTTAAACTTTAAATCTTTACGTTTCTTGTTGAAAGGGATCTGTTGCACTCTAAAATGTCTAAATGAAAGGAACCTTTATCAGCTGATGATTTATGATTCAAGCTTTATCACTTTAATCACACACAGCTTCATTGAAACGGTCAAACTTTCCTACAGATGGTGCAGAAAACAGTATGTCAGACGAGAGTAACAAGAATCAAGATTAGGTGGAACTTGTGTACATAAAGTTCCTGAAAATCTGTTTGTAGGTCGACGCAGCTGTAGACCAGTACCATGTATTAAGGTATCGGGTACCTAATGGGTACATACCCTGTAAGTACAGTTTAACAAGTCACTTCCTAATACAGCCCGGTCCTCGTAGATCCCTTGTAATTACTGTAAATGTTTGTGTAACAGCAGAGTTGGTCTGAAATCATAATATTATATTCTTCCCTGTTTAGATGTCATAAATAAAGTTTACAGTGTATGATTACGTGTAATATATAATATAGAAATTCAAACCCCTAACCTGATTTTACCTTCTCTACCCTCCCTTTCCCCCCTTAATTCGAACCATGAGTCCACTGCCACCACAATATTAAACTGCCATGACCTCACTGTGGAAGTTTTGTGCGTGCTCAAAACCATCGTGGACCTACAGTATCACGCTCTGTATTGTGTGTAATAAAGAGCCCAGTGCCTTCCTAATACACACCTGAAGACCGTCCACGTTCTGACTGATTTTTGAAAATATTTTCTGCATACTTGAAGCTCTTGTCTTTTCTTTGCAAGTTTAATTAAGTTGTGATCCTGGAGTTATTTAAACAAAAGGTAGGTAGGTAGGTACATTTATTTATATAGCACTTTTCGGCACAAGGCGACTCAAAGTGCTTATGAGTTTACATTTAAGCATGAGTTTACATTTATTTCCTGATTGATAAACTAAAATCTTTTTGGCAAATATTTATATACATATATAAAAATATTTGCCAAAAAGATTTTAGTTTATATGTATTTCTAATCATCAAATTGCTACTTTTTACTTTGACCAGAAATTCTAAATCGATGAAATTGGAAATTTTAGTTCAGTCTGCAAATCTCTAGGTTTCTATTACTTTCATGTGATTAGATGTTTTCAGTGGATAATTTGTCCTCGTTTCAGGCCCCTGAACCCTCTTTTGAAAAACAACTGACATAACCCGAAACACAAAATTAAGATTTTTTTTTTTAATTTCTTCCTTGAAATTAATGAAACATAATGTGGAAATCTGAGTCAAACGTTTTTCATTCTTTCATTCTGTTTTTCTAACCACTGAGGTAAAAAGAAAAAAAAAAACTGAAAGCGACATGCGCCTCCTCCTTCTCCTCCTCCTCCTTCCCAGGTGGTGTTTGTGTGTTCAGCGGCGTGCTGCTGTCAGGGAGGCACACGCCATCAGCCAATTCAGCTCCGTGTCTCCCACTCGACCACCATCCAGACCCCATCCGCTCATTAAAGCAGACACGCGCCTGGAGTGCAGCTTCCGTCCTACCTGTCACACAAAAACCCCACAGACCTCCTCTGCTCCCTTTATACTCACATTGATCATGACATTCCTTCTCTTGTTGCTATTTTTCAACGTGAACTGGAATGTAGCACCATCAAAACTTTGTAGTTTTCTCCGTCTTTAAATGCGTGGTACAAAATGAGCCTTTTACGCACCGATACAGCTGAAATACAGCTGCGTAAAATGTGCGTAAAAGTGGATTTTTTTTTCTGATTCACCATCCCCTCTTTAATTTATTCTTAGTATCAATCAGACATTCGACCACCCCGTTCTGAATATAAATAAATAAAACATGGGAAACAATTCAGTAGCATCTCAAGTTTATTCTTGGACTATAGAGTGTAGAAAATATGGTTATAAGAAATATTCAGCATCTGTTTATGTGAAGGAGATAAAGAGCTGGCAGTACAAACATACAATGCGTGGCCATTGTACTTCTTTTTTTGGACAATAGCTGCATACGTTTTTGATCATTGTGACATGACATAATGCAATGGCATGTGTTTTTTTGCTATTAAATAAGACACGTTGGTGCTAGAATAAAAACAGCGGAGTGTCAAACTCCTTCTGGAGACCTTATGAACAGAAGAGCCAGAGAGAACTCGATCTACATTGGCAGGAGGTAATAGAAGCAACTTCGCAATATATAGACAAAAATATATATACAAAAGGATGTGTACAAAACATCTATAAATCTCTTACATACAAAAATATCTTAATATATTTCTAAAATAAAAAAGGAAAAAAAGCGTTTGATATAGAATTTCATAGAATAAATCCGCGACTTGGAAGCATTTACTGAATTCTGAGAGGTGTACCAAAGTGGGTGTTGTGTGATTTTCTTTCTTTTTTTGTTTAGCATAGATGAGGACATATTAAATAACGTTTTTAATGTGCAGCCGAGGAGCGTGAATTCACTTCGGGGTCTTTTGTTTTGTCGGACAGAAGCAGGGATTCCCTCCAGTCCACTCGCCGCTGGGAGAAGCGTCTTCCTTTAAATCCTTTGGCGCAGATCTCTGGGCTGATCTTCCCGAAATTTTCAGGACCTGGCGGCCTGTTCAGTCAGTCAGTCAGTCAGCCAGAACGTGGAGAGGCTGATGGTTGAGGACGCAGTGCATCTTGTTCTTGGAGTCAGCCAGTCTCCCTCCCTCCCCTGCGGGACCATCCCGAGCTCCGGGCAGCAGTAAGACGAGTCGATCCTTGTTTCTGTGGAGGAAAGAAAAAAGAACAGCTTAGTGATGGAGAGCAGGGAGTTAATCACCGACGTGTTTGCGCTTAATGGAGACGCCTCTGCTTACAGGTGCTCAGAACCAGTTGGTGAAGTCCAGCAGCTCCTGTTCCTCCGGACTCAGGGGGTCGTACGAGCCTTCATCCGACGAGTAGGAGGACACGGGTGAGCCAGTCATGGAGTTCATGTCGGCGGAGTATCCCTGCGACATGGTGGGCGACAGGACGCCGGACTGAAACGCGGCGCTCACCGCGTCGTGCTCGTCCAGCAGCTGCTGCAGCGCGCGGATGTACTCCACGGCGGAGCGCAGCGTCTCCACCTTGCTCATCTTCTTGTTGGCGGCGCCGTTGGGCACGTGCTCCCGCAGCGTGGCGAAGCCGTTGTTGACCAGCTTCACGCGGTTGCGCTCCCTCTCGTTGCGCCGCGCCACCGCGTGCGGCTGCTGCTGCGGCAGCGTGTAGCCGAAGCCCGCGAAGTTCAGGCGCCGCTTGCAGCGCAGCAGCTCCGGGGAGGAGGAGCGCTGCCTCTTGGGCTGCTTGGACTTCCCGCCGCCTCCGCCGCAGCCGCTCTGGCTGCTGCCGCTCTGGCTGCTGCCGCTCGGGCTCAGCTGGATGCTCTGCGCCGCCGCGGCCGAGAAGAAGCAAGCGGGCGGAAGCAACTGCTGCTGGGTAATTTCCATTTTGGCTGTGAAGTCCATTCCCAGAGAGAGAGAGAGAAAAAGAGAGAGGAGTCAAACTTCAAGAAGAAGCACCGAGTCTCCAGGCGGTGCGTCCCGCTCGTGCCGTTCACGTGTTGCTGCGCGCTTGTTTCAGAGGGGAGGGGGGGGCAGTCCGCCGGGCTGCTGCCTGGCGTGCTTCTCAAAGCTCTGAGTCCTGCAGACAGACGCCACCGCTTTTCAACGCGTTTGCATGGGGAGGGGGGTTGGCCACGCCCACCGGTCGCGTGGGTACACCTTGGACTCCTGCGCCGGGTACCGGTGAGTTGCGCGCGCCTGACGCGTGCCACTTGAAAGCACTAAACAAACAAGCCAGGGCTGAGTTTTGTTTTGTTTCGAGTCGGGACAGAACCACGAGTCGGGAAGCAAAACACTTTTGTGTTCTGATGTTTGTTCGGCCCACAGCTGCTCCTGCTGATTTTATCATCATCATTATTATTATTATTAACACCTAATACAAATAACAAATCGATTATTTATCAAATTACCACTTTAAAATCAGCTTTGAAAAAAAAAACCTAATCCAGTTTAAGACGGAGTGACTTTGGAGACATAACAGGGTTTAACACCATGAAGGAATAAATCCAAGCAGCTCCAGGTTTCACCTGGAGGTGACCCGAGCCGCCTTTACGTTTTAGGGTTGTTGTTTGTTTTTTATCTCCTCCATGGAAATGAGTTCGCTCCGGTGTGATTGTTTCTAGGACAGACGCGTCGTTTCAGGGACTTATTGTGCAGCAGAGGCTGAATTTTCCACTTCGATTGGAGCACATCATCGGGCTGCACCAGGCGGAACGCTGAGGCGCAGATCTGCCGAGAGTGTCCGGGTGGTTTGTGTGTGTGTGTGTTCTTTGTGGATGATTTGATACACTTAGTGTGGACGCGGTGAGACGCGCAGGATGATGAAACGCGTCTTTCAGTAAGACCCCAAAACCAGGAGCGAACTGTTCCATCTCCTCTGTGCGTCTTTACGCGTGCGTAACACCAAGACCAGAGTTAGGGAGGGGAGGTGTTAAGCTCGTTTTTACGCACATAATCGTTTTTATGAACGTGTGTGTTTCTCTATTTCTGTGTGCGTCCGTGTACCGCCATCAGAACGCACACCCACCCACATATACTTTCTTTTCTTTCCTCTTATTCACCCTCATCTCCTCCCCCCCTTTTGGCCCAGCAAAGTTTAAAAGAGGAGGCATCGGTTCTATTCAGCGCC
>NC_051447.1:7418113-7443747 GCF_001649575.2 Kryptolebias marmoratus | reverse complement strand
CCAGGCTTTCTGAAACCTATCCATGGCCCTTGTCAGGGGGGCTTCCAGAGTCCAATTAGCGCTTTGTGAGGACTTTGCTGGTCTCCCTGAGGCTGGGGAACCACTCGGACTCTCCAGTCAAAACTGACTGTAATAATTGTTCTGACATCTAAGCGTCTGAAGACCCCCCTTTTTTCACTACTCTCTCTATTTTTTTTTCCACCCTTCTTTGTAATGAAACAATAAGTTGCTTCAAACTAATGTGTGATAGAGGGTTTATCTACTAATTTCTTTCTCTTTAAAATTGCTGTTTCTTTAGAGGAAAAAAAAAACAAACAGAAAACTTTTATTTTAAATTTAAAACTCTGGGTTTAAATTATTGAAAATAAATATTTATCCAGACGAAAGGGGATACGAAACCTTTTACTGGTAATTTAAAAAAACAAACGGAAACAAAGAAATACACAGTGACCATTTAAACACTGTTTGTCACTGAAAACCTTGTTTACAACGGACTGAACAAGTTGTTGTAGAATACCGCCCTCTCGTGGACAACTGTGGGGTTTACCCTAAGAATAAAACACTGAAGTGATTATTTCTAATGGTGTAAAAACTATTAAAAAAATTTAATTTAAATGGGTCAAAGAGTAAAGTAACAGTTGTCATTTACATGTGTTATATTTGGATTTCTATGCAGGACAATTATATTGGTAAGTATTTAGACTTTACTAGATTTCTCGTGTATTTTATTTTCATTTATGTGGTTTTCCAGGTGGGAAAATTATGAAATGATTAAAATTATGAGATTTGTGAAATAAACCCTACTCTAGCCATTTAAAAAAATAAATAAACAAATCAATGTTTTTAACAGTATTGAGAGTTCTGAAATAATTATTTTAGTAGCTGTATTTTTGGTTTTCTAATTTAAGACAAACGTTTTTGTTTTTTAAAAAACATAACATTTTTATTTATTGGTCGTTATGTTTTATATGATCTTCGTGTAACTGCAAAAATCTAAATATTTAATTTTCTTTATTTAGTATTGTGATAGTAAATTCTGAAAAATAAAACAAAGTGAAGAAGAAAAACAGGGCTGTGCTTGCGCCCTGTAGCCACTAGATGTCAGCATTTTAGGCTTTTTGTTGAGAGCGAGATGAAAAACTACAATTAAACAGCTTTTTTGTTAAATCCAAACAATAATACTTAAAGCATTTATCTTTTTTATTGTGTTTCCAAAAAAAAATTTTGAACAAAACAAGAATTTTGATAAGAAAGTGGGATTTATGCACTGATCTCATTAGTACAAAGACTCAACATATGTATTTTTAAAGACGTTGTTCCCTTTTAATGTTCATAGCAAGATTCTTCATGTTTTATTGTGCTTTTATTGAAAGTGTTTTATCCTTCTGTATCATCTGTTGTTTCGGAAATGCTTCTGTAGCCCAGAAAAATGTGATCAGAAAAACAGTGACGACAGCAACTCGAATCTTAAGAAATGCAGAACCGAGTATAGAAAGTATTTACAATGAGTGTGTGGTCAGTAAGGCAAACAAAATTGTAATTGACAAAACCCATCCTCTTAATCACTGCTTCAGAATCCTTCCATCTCTGCTTCTTCTACTAAAAACATAACAAAATTCTCATTTCTTCCACAAACCATTAAGCTCCTAAATGTGTGACATGACATGTATGTCGTGTATTTAAAGGAATTCCCTTTTGTCTGTATATACTTGTGATTTATTTTTGTGTTGTAGATGAGTGACCATGTAAGGCTATGCCTGAGCTACGCCTGTACTAATTTTATACCACAAATTCATCTCCCCACGGGGACAAATAAAGTAAACAGAATGAGTTTAGGTCAACACAGTAAAAACAAGTTTATTTATGAAAAAATGTCGTATAATTCCATTTAAGAACTCAAAATATGTTTAGTAGTTGATAGATATTTTTCTCAAGAAGTATGTATAAAGACTTGAAAGACAAAAAAACTGTCCTGGTTTAGTTTGTGAATCAGTCCTTTTTATCTCAACTGGGCTTCCGTAGATTGTAGGTCACGTGGTTTTGTTTTTAAGGAAGAGGCGCCGGTGTGAGAGGAGATAACAGCTGCGCTTGTTTTCGTCTAACAATAAGTGAAGTTTCGAGCACTTTTCGACCGTCGTAGTGAAGTAAAGCTGAAAGCAGCAGCTATGCGCTCTCTGAACTTCGTTCACCGGGTCAGCTTGGATTTCTCAGGGACGATGTTTCCTCACGCCATCTGTCTGGGAGACGCAGACAACGACTCGGTAATGTGCTTTCATTTAGTTGTTTGCATCTCACGTCCGAGTTGACCTCACAGTACGGCTACGTGCGCGTTAAAATATCAGGTTAATAAATGTGAATTCGTCCGTCAAAAATCACGAATTAAATTTAAGTAAAAACAAACTAAGTGTTGCTTTAAAACAGTCTTATAAAATAAGGAGTTTTTCACCGGGAAACATTAGCAAAATTAATCAAAAGTGTTGCACAATCCTGTTCCAAATGTGTTTTATCTAATTCCTATTTAGTTAATTGAAGTTTCGGGCCACATCCTCTCTCTCTTTCAAAAATAAATAAATAAAAATCCCCTTATACAAAATAGCATGTTTTCTTTCTTTGCTCGTCTGAATGTTGGACAGAAAATTGTCAAAATTCATTAAAGAGTAAAGTTATTTTTGTCAACCTGGTTTTTTTTCCAACATATAAACACCTACCGACTGTTACCAGCTTATTTTTATTACATAACTGTTTTGTGTGCAATACTTGTATCTGTGCTAAAATGATAAATAATCATGGTAAGAAGGTACCAGTTCTTTTAAAATCTAAACACGTTGGTTTCTGAATATAATACAAATGATCAGGTTTTAATGTTTGGTGATAAACAACCCTTAATATAATAAATTGTAATTTTTACTTTTTTCCAAAATAGTGAATGAAAAGTTAGTATTTAACTTACAGCTTAAATATTAATTAAGAGAGAAAGTTGTTAAGTTTATTATGCACCAAACAAATCATATCACCACAAGCACCTCATACCAGCTGTGAAGCACGGTGGTGGAGGGGTGATGGTTTGGACTTGTTTTACAGCCACAAGGCCTGGGCACCTTGCAGTCATTGAGTCGGCCACAAAGTCTGTGTTCTGTTAGTAAAATATGAGATGAGTCAGTAAAGAATGGTTCAAACTGAGTCACGATGAAATATTGCAATTATTCCAAAGGCAGCGGTGACTCTACAACAGAAGATGATGGTTCTACATGTTGTTGACTAAAAGGTGTATTTAGTTTTTTTATGGTCTGTTTTGGCATTTTGGCTCAGTTTAAGCTGCATAAATAATGTTAGGGTGTAAACTCATGTCCTGTTCATCTCATGTTGGATTTTAAAAATTGAGTTCTATTAAAGTGTCCTGAACCTAAGACCTTGGAACTGAAAGAAGATCCAGTTAGTTTTTACCATGATTATAGCTTCTCAGGATTTTTCTTGGTTTATCAAAGAGAGGTTCTAACATCAGTTGAAGGGGAACATCGGGACTAAAGTTCTGATTTACCCGTCTTCACAAATGATTTTTCATCAGTCGCTTGTTCAGTTTTTGCTCCTGCAGCAAAATGAGAGTGCCGTCTGTTTCCGTCCGCCGCAGCTGAACGAGCTGATCGTTGGAGACACCAGTGGCAAGCTGCTCGTTTACAAAAATGACGACTCCAAACCCTGGATCACCAGAACTTGCGTGGGAATGGTCAGTACAGAACCAGAACGCTAACAGTTTGGGAATGAATGGGATCGTGTAACTCGTCGTGTCTTTACAGCTGACGTGCGTCGCAGTTGGAGATGTCTGCAACAAAGGGAAGGTGAGAAAAAGAAGAACATAAAAAATTCAGTGGCAGCTGAATGTTGTAAAGGTTTAGAGGTGACCCGGCTGAGTTCTTCCTGTGTGTGTGTGTCAGAACCTGGTCGTCGCTGTGGGTGCAGAGGGCTGGTTTCACCTCTTCGATCTGACAGCTGCCAATGCGAGCAAAGCTGATTCCTCCAGCCAGCACGAGTTCCTGTCTCCTGATGACCAGAGGCCCTTCTTCACCCAACATATTCCTGCCAACACCAAAGTCATCCTCATAAGTGATATCGGTACAGTCCTGGCAGGCGAATGTGTTTTTCTGTCTGTTAGCAAAATATTTTAGGAACCATTGGACAGATTTTATTGACACTCCCAGAAAGTAACCACTAGATGTGCACCTACGGCTGATTAATTTTTGGAGCCAAACAGATTCAAGATGACCGCCACAGCTAATCAGTCTCAGCAAACACAAAAATGGCTCTAACTTTATCAATTTTATTGAGATTTGGCCCAAATGTGGTGTGGTTGTAGCTGAGAGTTATACCCAACACATACCTCAACGGCTAACAGATTGCTTGAGACTTTTGCGTAAAACTTTGCAATTACTGGTTGGCATCATTGTTGTTTGTCTGTTAGCAAAATATCTTGTGAACCATTGGACAGATTTCAGTAAAACTCTCCAAAAGTAATCAATGGATGTGCATGTGTAACTGAACAAAATGTGGATTCCATCCAATTCAATACGACCAACAGAAATAATGAAACGTAGCCAGTTTTACAGATATTGTGCTCGGATTTGTTAAGGTATTAACTGATGCTCATCCTCAACAAATACTTTTAATGTAGTAAATAAACAACGTATCTTGATATTGTAAGAGATCTTGTATAACATTATATTTAATGTTTTCTTCCTCTTAGCATAAGATGATTTGGTCTAAAACTGCTAAACTGGATATTGTGCAGATGGAGATGGGCGCTGTGAGCTGGTGGTGGGCTACACAGACCGAGTGGTGAGAGCGTTTCGATGGGAAGAACCATCTGACAGTTCAGAGGGGGGATCCGGTCAGCTGGTTCTACTCAAGAAGTGGCTTCTGGAGGGACAGGTGCGCAGGGCTGGGTTTGTGACACTGTGACAAATTAGGCTCTGAATTTAAATTAGAATATTAAGTGAAGCAGTTCTTGTGCTTACAAATTGTAATTTATAGTCACAAATCAGAAAAAGCTTCTACGGTTTAGGAAATTCCGTTTAAAGAACTCATTGTTCAGTTTCCTTCCGTTTTTGTTTATTAGCAGAAAGCATGAATCCAGGACACTCTTTGTTTTTTATTTGTTCCTTTTTTTGAGTAATGTATTTACCTGATAACTCCTAGTACACGGTTTAGCTGCCAAGTTGGAAGACAAGCAGTGAATAAACATAAAGGACAAAGAGAACAAATAAGTTATTGTGGATCATTCCTCTGTTAATGTGCTTTTTTTCTTCTAGTATGGTGGAGAAATAAGTAAAACTAAAAAAAAAAAAACAAATAACAGTGATCAGCCCCAGTTTTAGTCTTTTTCTGAAGGCTGCTTTTTTACTTTTGTACTTGTACCTGACTACTGTGCTTTTAAAATAAGGAAAGTGGACACGTTGAGGACAAAAGAAGAAGTATAAAAAAAAAGTCGGCACGTAAATAATATCTGCAAGTCACGTCTTTAAAAAACAGAAAAGGTCCAAACACCTGACAGAAGACCTGAGAGATGCATCGTCCTTCAGCTGATTATTTTAGGATGTAGCCCAGTCATCAGACCAAGGCCTAAATAATAAATAACACTTAGATTGCTTTTATAATACATCCTTTATTTGAGCAGACTTGAAAAAGGAAGGAACAGAGAGGATGGAGTGTGTGGGGGGAGACAGATGGGACACTTCTGGATCTGATCAGCTGCAGGAAACGGAGGGCATCAGACTGAGACGGACAGAGAGACGGACATAAGTGTGTGAACACAGTTTCTCACATTTCCTGAACAGCCATGGTTATACAGGAGGAGGGGAAGCTCAGAAAATGTTAGCATCACATGCTTTAAAATATTACTTTGTGATTAATATCAACACTCAGGTTTTTTCTTTACACTTTCCTCAAGCTGCTAAATGACAAGAAAACTGAATGAGAACTCTTTTGTTTCTTTTTGTTGGACAAAGACAGCCTTGGGAAATAATTAGTACAGCACGTTATCTTATTTATAATCCTAAATTGCTTGAAAATGACAATTGAAGAAAAGTTGCTGTAAAAAAATCAACTATTACTGGGCTAAACCTCCGATGTTTGCACACCCCAACCACAACTCTGACTGAGCCTATTAAATATCTCCTTTAAGAGAGGTTTGAAGTTAGTTTGACTGTTTTATATACTCAAGATATAAAAAACAGAAGAATGTGATTTCTATATTATTATTTTTCCTTTTGTGTTAAAATTTGTTTTGTGAGATGAGAAAAAATATACACTTTTGCTTAGAAAAGCATTTTAGCCCATGTACACTAGTTTCAATAAAGCTAATAAGTGCAGGTTTTTCCTTTAATGGTTAGAGTCAAGTACAGAGGCAGGACGATAGAACTAATTAGCGGTGTGTGGGGGGGTCACTTTGTCCTAATTAAAACTTGGGCATTTGAAAGAGTAAAAACAAGTTGGTGGAGTTGGAGACATTTACATATTGAAAATAACCGTAAAGATACATTTTACAATGTATTTAAATAAAATTTAGTGTTAAAGAATCTAGTATTTTAATTCCGGACACCCCTAAAGTGGACCGTACCATTATTATTATTTTTTTAACTCTTTTTTTTTTTTTTTTTGAACGTCCCACTGCTGCCGGACAGACTTACCGTCGTTACACGACTGGACGTAAGATTAATAATTAAATTTTCCACTCAAGTAAGTATTCTAGCAGTACATTTAAAGTAGACCATATGTTAGTAGAAAAGTAAGTACTTTAATTTAGTTTTCAGAGTTTCTGAATTAAACTGTGCGAAGGGTTTAAACGTGAATGCCAATCTTTCCGTAACGTTAGCAAGCGTCAGCTAGCATTCTTCTTTTATGTTTTTTATGTCTATGTTTTATGCTTTTTTAAAAGTTTTATGAGCTAATGTAACAGCGTCCTTTTTAGGATTTATTTAAAAGTTTCTAAAGAAAAACAACTAACAGGACAAAAAATAATTAAATCGAAAAGTCTTCCAATGCTTTGTTAGTTAACTACAAACATCTGTTTACTCAGGGTTAAAGCTGCTAATCGTTAGCATGCTATTCCTAAACTTATTGTGTAATTATCTAATCCATGTACACTTCTAAAGGTCTAATAGTTATAGATTAATTGTAAAAGTTATTAGTGTTTGTGGAAAGCAGATGCAGCTGGGGTAATTGAGTCACCTAGACAGTCACCAGGTGCTAACACCTGTGTTAGCACAAAACTACAGGGAAAAGACTAAAAATACATTGTTTTAATGTAGTGGAAAAAAGCGAGAAATCACTCAAAATGAAGCTAATGAGCTTTTAAAGTCTTGCAGTCTTTATATCTAACTTTCATAAGCGATCATTTTTCATTTTTGGTGTTTTAGAAGTAGCCTGAATAATTGCAAACAAAACAGAGATGTCATTAGGTTTGAGTATTAATCTCATTTCCCTGGAGAAAGAGTGGCTGTGGACACTTAGGCACACTGAAGGAAAAATCAATGTCACGTTGTTCCAGTGTGGATCCAGATGTGTTTCACCCGGAGCCAGAAAACATGCTGTGACTGCAATAAGAAAAATAAGAAAAATAAAACCATGTTTCAGTGGAGAAGACCATAAAGTTTGATGTTCAGTAAATCTCCCTCATCTGATGATCTCTTAGTCCTTTTGTTTAAATATGAAGTAAAAATCCCACAATATCAGTTTAGCAGAATGTGAAAAGAAATGATGGATAATGGTGATTTACTTTTCAAATACTGTTAATGCTGTAAAGCTATGACATCTCTGTTTCTAGTTTATTTGTTATGTTGAAAGTGATTTTTTTTTTTTACATTGCACACGTGGATCTTCTCTTGTTGGATATTGAAGTTCTTACTTTTTTGCTGACATCTAACACAAATATTGTGTTTCATATTCTATAGACTGTTGAAATAATGAAATTTCCTGTAGTTTATTCTGAAGGCATATTTTTGGAGTTTCTAAAGGAAAAAAAATCAGTCGAACAAATAGTGCTCGTCACATTCTTTATGCATAAATGCTGGACATAGTCTCCATAGAGTTTCTTTAACAGTTTAGCTGTCAGTACAATCTTTTTTTTTTTTTTTACATCATTTTATTTTTTGTGTATGCTTTATATCAGAGCCTGGAAAAGTCTGAAATTTGACACAAAAACTGCAACAGGAATCACATTTTTTAAACCACGCTGCTTTCATTTTAGAAAAGTAAATCATCCCACAGTTGTTGTATGATTTGCACCTTGTGACAGTTTTATGTAAATGTATAAATAGTTAAAGAAACTAGGATTATTTTATATAATCTAAACTGACAGACTTGTATAGAGTCAGTTGTTTTTCTTAGGTTCTTCTTCAGACTAAAACATAATGTATCATTAAGTAAACCCTGAATGTTGAGGTGTTGATGCTTACCGTTCTGCAGGTGGACAGTCTGTCTGTGAATCCAGGTCCGGAGGGTTTACCGGAGCTCATGGTGTCCCAGCCGGGCTGCGGTTACGCCATCCTGCTCTGCACCTGGACCCAGCAGGACTCCACGGATTCAGAGGAAGATGCCCCTGCCACGCCGGGGAGGTAAACGCCGTCGGATTTAAGAGGATGAGTTGAGTTGTTGGCTACGTCAGCTTCATGCTTGGATGTCTTCGCTCACAGCGAGGGGCCTTCCAGAGACGTCGTTCTCCACCTGACTACTGGGCGAATACACAACAAGAACGTTTCCACTCATCTCATTGGCAGCATAAGCAAAGGTGCAAAACACAGGAAACTGTTTTATGCTTCGTTTTAAAAGTTAGCAGTTTGAGAGTGAGAGAGGCGTTAAAATAAACGCGTATGTATAATTAAAAAAAACACAATATAAAAGCTTACAAACGTTTGTTAAAAATGTCTTCATCGATCATCTGTTTTTCACCAGGTTCAAAAGAGGAATCCTCTAAATGTGGACTGTTTGCACTTTGCACTTTAGATGGTAAGGCTTTAACTTCTGTCTTTTATTTGACAGAAAATAAAATCTTTTGGTATATCAAGTGTGCCCCTTTTGTTTAAAGTGTTAAAAACACATTTATTTTCTTTTGCTTTTAGTTCAAATTATTATTTTTAACTTTCTTTGTTTTAGCTCTTTTCTGTTTCAACAATTTTACGTTTTTGGCTATTGGTGTATTTTTTAAATGGTTTTATGTGTTTATTGTGCAGCACTTTTTAAACTTTGGTTATTTTTAAATGTGCTCTATAAATAAAATTGATTTAATAAATAAAAAGTAATCAGGTAACACAAGGAATCAAATGTTTGACTTTGTTCAAATTATTAAAAAATTAAATCAACGCTGAAAACCTAAATTTACGAACTGTAAAAAGACATTGATAAATATGAAATAAATTAGTGTGCCTTTAAGAATAACTGAACATAACTTGCTTTTGATGTTATTAAAAAACAACAATCTATTACATAAATGTAGAGAGGAAAAAATGCAATGGTTAAGTTTAATTTAAATCTAATGTTTATAATATTTCGTATTTTGTAAAAAGATCCCTGTATATTTTTACTTTTTTAATTTAGGAAATGTTTATATTATGTTTATTTACTGTTTTTTGAGTTTTATTGATTTAAAGGACAAACATTTAAAGAAGATATTAAGTGAGATTATCATCTACATTTTACATTAATGACGTGATGTCAAGGATTAAAAAAATAAAATCATCTTACCTTCAGGAAACAGCAGGATAGATTTACAGTGACTGTGTTCCATGGTTTCTTTATATTCTAGTTTTGAACTTATTGATGAGAAGATTAAGGGTGTTAAACATGAACATTATTTAGTTGGAACCAGTTTTTCTTATTGTGATACTTTTATAAATTTCTAAATTTTTTCTTTGGAGGAAAACTGAACCACCATACGGACAAAAAGAGTTCTACAGAGAGTGACATTTCCTCCTAGAATACTGATCATTAAAGGCAAACCTTGGAGAGTTTCTTGTAACCAAACTGCTGGATTTTAAAGCCGAGAGTTTCATGTGTTTGTTTTTGTTCTCACATGTTAAAGGAACCCTGAAGTTGATGGACAGCTCAGAGCAGCTGCTGTGGTCCGTGCAGGTGGATCATCAGCTCTTCGCTCTGCAGAAGCTTGACGTCACTGTGAGTCTGTTTACCTCTTTCTGATGGTTTAAAGCTGGTGCATGTTTCAACTCAAAGCCAGGTTAAGAAGAGACCTCAGCCAGATATCTTACTGTGCAAGAATTTAAAGATGCTCTTAGGGTTTCATATATTGCCTTCAGTCAACCAAACCTAGATCCATTTTTCTTAAATCTTTCTGAAGGTTTTCAAAGTTTCTGACATTTGGTTGCTTTTTTCTATTTTTTTTTTTTTTTTACTTGTTTTCAGTCTGGTCTTAGTGTTTGACCATGACAGCATATTTTGCAGTGCGTGTTTAAAAAATAAGGGAAGTGGACATAGGAAGAAATGTCAGGCTTAAAGAAAAACTACAGTATCTCCATCTGATGGACAGTATCTGACAGTTATGTTTTTAAGAAACAGGGGAAAAAAATTTAATGCAAGACAAGTTTTCAGATAACGGATCTTTGGGTCTGTTCTAATACCATTTTGTTTATTGTAAACAACCTTTTTAATGTTAGTAAGAAATGTTTAAAGGCCCATAGTTTGTAACTCTTACTCATCTGTAAAAAGTCAAACCACCACTGCAGTACAGGACCCCTCTATCTGGTTAAATACAGTTGACTTTTTTGATAGCTAACTAACTTATTAATCAGTTTATAGGTTCAGTATTCTGTATCTCAGTAGTAAAGGCCTGTTTGGATGTGTTTATGTCCAGGGAGATGGCAGAGAGGAGGTGGTGGCGTGCGCCTGGGACGGTCAAACTTACATTATCGACCACAATCGAACCGTGGTGCGGTTCCAGTTCGATGAGAACGTCAACGCTTTCTGCGCCGGTGAGAGACCTCGGGCTTCTGTTTCTTTGCTGTTTTTCATTAACAGGTCAGGATCACAATTTATTTATCATGGGCTCAGATGTGACAAATGAACTTTAACAGGAGTTAGAAAATGACTCAGACGACTAAGATGGATTAGGATGAGAGCCTTAAAAACAATAACAATAATAAGTGGAAAAATAAATATATAAAGACAATCTATTGAGAGTATAAAAGCAGTGAGACATAACGACACTTCACTGATTAACTTGGCTTTCAATAGTTTGATGGAGAGTTAATTTATTCATCTCTTTGAAGTAATTTCTGAATTTTTAATTTCACAGTAATTTGCAAATATTTTTAAACATATATTTAAATTATAAAAACAACATGGTGTATAAATCTGAGACATTTGTTTGTGTTTTGCTAAAAGCAATCATTAATTTGAATATAAATAACTCAAAACATTTTGAGAAAGTTGACACAGAAACAAAAACATGAAAATTTATGTTGATTTCAGTTGACTCTTCTGAAAAAACTTATATTGACTGGTCAGAGATTCATAGACTTTGATGTAACGAATCACTTTTCCTATGAAATACAATGTTTACAGGCTCATTTATTTTAGTTTAAAGTTTAGACTTAGATTCTTTTGAAATAAGATGAGAAGAAACAGAAATGGACAGTAAGGATTGTTGTTCTTACATAAATCATCAGTTTTTCACTCTGGGAAAACATATTTCCTCTCATGTGTCTGTACACTCTGAGCCTTTCTGCTTCGGATCGTTAAACTCTGTGCAGATCTTTTATCACATCCACAAATCTGCTCTCATGGGTATCGTTGAGGAGATGTAAGATGTAGCTGCAGAACCAGAAATTTCCATCTGAAATTTTGGAAATGAAAACCAATTACTGGGACGCCTGAAGCAGAACTCCGTGTAACAATAATGCTTCTCTAAATCTTCTGGTTGTGTTTAATAATATACATTTATGACTCTCAAGTGGGCAGTTGAGAGAAATCTTATATTTCTTCTAAATAATTCTAATCAAGCACTTAACATGTATTACTAAGAACAATTTTGTCAAGTCCTGTAGCTCATTATGGCCTGACAGTAGATGTTCATGGGCTTTGGAACAACTTAAGGCTTCATAAGAAGTCAAGTCTATTCGTGATCACGTGGTTGCAAGAAGTTTGTTTTTGCACACACCTTTCATCGTTTACGAGACGCTCTGATCAGAACTCTCTGGAAGCTCCTCCCTCCTCCTACGGCTTTAAAACGGGTTTCTTCCCGGCAGCTTAACTTTCCCGTCCTTGTTTCGCTGGAACAGTTGGAAAGACGGAGCATTAGAAGCAAAATGACTCCAATAAAGCTCACCGGCTTTTCCACATAAACAACTTCTGACCAATCACACATTACTTGGCACAAATCCCTGTGAGAAAAAGTTTGGTTCAGGCCTTGTCACAAAACAGGGGACAAAGCTGATACACAAACAAAAATGACGCAATTCTCGTCACACAACCACATGAACAAGAGCCGACTTTGTGACTTCTCATGGAGCATGCAAAGGCTTTAAGCCAGGGGTCTTCAATCCTGGTCCTCGAGGGCCACTATCCTGCATGTTTTACTTGTTTCTCTGCTCCAACACACCTGATTTGAATCAATGGGTGATTAACAGAACACGAAGAGGTGATTTAACCACTGAATCAGGTGTGTTGGAGCAGAGAAACTAGTGAAACATGCAGGATAGTGACCCTCGAGGACCAGGATTGAAAACCGCTGCTGTAAGCCTTGGCTCAGATGTGGAGAACCTCTGCTTTAGTCATTCCGATCAGCACCACCAGATGGCAGTATGGAGCTTCTGTCGCTCTTCCTGTCATGTATGAGCCAAATGTGATTCCTGCAGAAATGAGTGAATTAAAGAAATGAACTCTGTTTGACCCGTTCTATTAATGTTTGTTTATTTTTTATTTTAAAAAACATACACGTCCGTCTTTATCTGCGCAGATTAGAATGCTTTCTCTGTTTGTGCGGAAGCAATTTTTGCAGATGTGTTCGTCTGTCTTCACATAATAGCGTTGCTCGCGGCGTGCTCATTAAAAACTGTGGTTGCAGGTCAGTATACATGTAAGGAGGGTAAAAACAGCCCCTGCCTGGTGTACGTCAGCTTCAACCAGAAAATCTACATCTACTGGAAGGTGGAGCTGGAGCGCATGGAGTCCACTAACCTGCTACGCGTGCTGGAGGAGAAGCCTGAGTTCAAAAGCCACCTGAAGGCGCTGGGCGTCGGTGAGTATATAAACAACTTAAACTCAGATGTCAGGAAGCCAATTCAGCTCAGAGCAGACCATCGTTCATTAAACCCGAACCAACATCTCCTCAGTTTGAGGTTGAAATTAAATAGTTGACCAGCTGTGATTGTTGGTTGGGATAATTTCTTCAATCCCATCGTTAACACTCGGATTCTGACCTGAATGCTAAAGAGCAGGAAGGCGAGATAATAACTCTGCATGACACTTTTTATTTCTAACAAAATCCTGATTATCTGCAAGTTTACCTCCCACTCTTTTCCTCTTTAAATTAATAGCTTGGCATTTTGAGAAATTTGTATTTTTGCTCTGTGTTGCAAAAAATACACAGAAGTGTACACAGCATTTTCTTATGTGAACTATAAAAATACAGCCAAAAATATTTCACTGTATAATAGCAGCTATTCCTACATTTAAAACCACTTTCCTTATAGGCTTGTAAAAGTGCTAAACTGTTCTTCTGGCTTGAAGTCACTGGCTTTTACTCATGAACTTAATTTAATGTTTAAACCTTAAAGTTCATACATTTTGTTTTTTACACCTTTTTACCAGTGTGTGATGATCAAATATAGAAATAAAAACAAAAATCTACATTAGTATTAGGAAGGAGAAGTGCAAGAGTGGATCAGTCATAGAAAACCTCACCAAACTGCCCACCAGATTTGTTTATAAAAGTCATTAAAACATCTGTTATTTGGTTATTGAATAAGTTGTGCAAACTATTCAGAAGTTGAGTTATTGTTTTTATCAGTGTGTTTATAAATTAGGAAAAAATAGAAAATACAAGAGATGAAAACACCTTTCCAATGCAAGAATTATGCTTGTAGGTAATTCTATATAAAAGTGAGACAATATCTTAAGGACATTTTAGATAAAACAGTGACTATGTGTTTTACTTACAGTTACAGCTTTTATTAGGACAAACAAACAAGGAATAGTTTTGTGATCTGTTTAAATTGTCAGTGAGAATTTATTGCTACAGGGACCTTTTTACTCCAATAGCAGAAACATCACTTTGTTGAATTCAACCACAGGAGTATTTATGCTGTGTTCAGTAAAAGTACGACTGCCTGACTATTTAATATTTACTGAAGTAATTTCAACTTAAGTCTCTCCAGGAGTCTGCTCAGTACTGTTAGTCAAGTCAAGTCAAATTTATTTATCCAGCACTTTTCAGCAACAAGGCGGTACAAAGTGCTTTACAACATGTGAACACCAAAAAACAAAGTCAAAACACACAACAATATCTAAGACACTAAGTAAGACACGTATGAGCTAAAAACTAAACTACTGTTACCATATAAAGGTTATCTCAAATTTTAAAAACAAGTGGAAACAAAGAGCAGCAACAGAAACTTTCTATTAAAATATAAACACCATCTGCATCGACATCAAAGCATCAATCCAACAATATTTGAAGGCAGCAGTAATTTCCATAAACTGCTCGGTCTTTGAGCAGCAGTGTTTTGTTGAGTCATTTGTTTGTTTTAGATTGCACGCTCACCTGCCGGTGCTCCTCCTCGCATGCTTTCATTCTCTTATTGTTTGAATATTGAATCAAGTTTGTTTTGTTTCTGCTTTTAGTGGTGACAGTTTTTTTAATTTTTTTTGTGCTTGTTATAAGACTGTGCTTTTATTGGATTCTTGTGCCCTTGTAGCCAAGCACTTTCCATGTTACATAATTAGCTTCTGGAGGCTGACATGCTGCTCTGTTTCTCACCGGGTCCACTCCTTATCAGGTTATTTATTTATTGAATTGTTTGGGTGGTTGGCGTCTCAGTAGTGAAGGTGGGAACGGATGCTTTAGCGGCATTTTGTGTATGTTTTAGCTGAGAAGCTGCCTGAAACGATGCACAAACTCCACTTTTTGTTTGGTGCGCTTTGTTCACTGGCTTGTAAATGATGCAGAGCCACCTTCAACGTGTTGTATGACCTAGAGAATGTAAATGTTACCTTGTCATATTTATATATATTATTGTGGATTGTGTAATGTGGGACAGCAGTAATGGTAATTTGCAGCTAATAATAATGACATTCTTTCACTACTTGATAAAAGCTCCAAGACATTCAAGCCCTGAGTGTTCTTGGTCAAAAAGCTCCTTTTTTGACCATGATGCAAACTTCAGCAGCACTCAGACTTTATTAATATTTAATCAATCTATTATATATTTATAGAACTTTTGTGTTTTGTTTGTTTTTGCATTTTGCCTAAGTACATTTATTCACAGTATAATACATTATTTTCATGCTTTCACTGCAGGACCTCTGGTCACTTTAAGTTTTGTCACTTTAAAGCTTCCTTCTTATCCACTTAATTGTCTGATTTCTCAGAACTGGTTGATTGGAAGACAGTCGGTCATTTTGGTTGAGGGCATCCCAAACAAGTCCCAAATAAATGCAAAAAGTGTTTCCCAGGGACTTCATCAAGTGAAGGATCAGGAGGCTGTAGTATGAAAAAGGCATTTCAGGGCCCTCGGGAGCACAGTTTTCTGTAAATGGTGTTAATGTGGACTTGCAGTTTTAGATTGTTTTCAGACATTTTACGTGCTTAGAAAGTTTGCAAAACATTGAAGAAAAAATGTATCCAAAAAACATTTTCTTGCCTCTGCAAAGTAACTTTTCCACAGCTGAGTTAGTAGCCTTGTTCTTTTTCATTCTTACATGCTGCTCAGTGCTCAGCCTTAACATAAATATAAAAACACAATTTACTCTAAGCCTTTTATTCATCAATGACAAGCTTATATCAAGACCTGTATTATTATGACAAAATAAGGGTAGCCCATATTATAAAGGAGTTCTTTTTTCCTTGTTTGCAGTCTTCATATGGCTTTATATTTAACCCGTAATAAAAGAGTAAAGTCAGTCATCTCATAAAATCCAGCTGCATGTTGACTAAAAGAGGTCAGGGGGGAAATTTATTCAATCCAAATGCGGACTTATCTGCACTTGGATCAGTCGACTGGGCTCTGAGGCTTGTAATCTCTAATTGCTTCTTTTTTTAATATGTATTTCACCCTCCTCTTTCTCCTCAAATCTTTTCAGTCTTCTTAAAACTGCACTAATAACAAACTTTTTTTTTTTTACCATCAGACAGTCGTTGGTTAATCATTTCAAATCCACTGTGGTTGTTTATTTCCTGTTAATTTCCTATGTTAATTGCTTTTTGTGGTGGAACATTGATGTTCCCGCTGTGTCAGTGATTTTTAAAATGAAATATTTTACTGAAGGAGATAAAAATTAGGAATTTGCCCGTGCTCGACAGCTCACATGGTTGACCAAGCCATTAAGCCTGTCATGTCAAGACGTGGGTAAAAACATGACATTAAAAAATATGACAAGCAAAAGTTCTTGGAAATGAAAATGTTTTTGTACGATTGTTTCCTGTCATCTTCGTCACTTCAACTCTTGAGTCATGTTTATTACGTTTACAGGTTTTCGCATTAAATTCTGTGAGATGTCATATATAAAAACACAGGAAATAAATTTCATTTTATAAAAGTATTGAATTTCAGTGTTTAAATTGGGGCAAATAGTACAGAATGCATCAAATCGCTATCGTCCAGAAAAGAGCCCAAACAAACTCTGTGCTGTGGTTAGAGGTGTCACCTGCCTCCGTCTGACCTCCCAGAAAGGTCAGCAGCAGCTCCCAGGTGCTTCCCTGCTGTTTTTTTCTTTTTTTTCCCTTACTTATCAAGTGCCCTTTAACCAAACAGTGATTACTAAGAGCCATTCGGCTCTCAGTCACAACGTGAAAAGGTTGCTAAATACGGCCGGCTGCTCTTACATTTTTAATTTATAATGGAGGAGCTCAATCATCAACTCGTTTCATCTCAAGCGAATAACTAATTGCAAGCCTGAAGAGTTTTAAACTTTGCAAGGTAAGCAGGTTTTTTTCCATGTAGATGAAACATACTGACCTCTTTGTGCCAAAACAAAGTGGATTGAAGCCACTTTGCATCAAACTCAGGAGCACATATAGATACTTCTTCTCCCATAACTCATCATATCTGCTTCACAGCAAATTAAATCCAACATAATTATTCAAACGAAAATGTTTTTTATTTTATGTTTAAATAAAGGTGGAGTTAAGTCACACCCACCTTTTAAAAAATGCAAGTTAAGCTTCAATAAAATTGGCTAAATCTGCAGTTGGATATCGAAGATCAAACTTTTTCTTTGCAGGTAAATTTGTACATCATCAAACTGTAGCATCCCAAATATACTTAGAGTATCTATCAATGTTAATGATCAGGGTAATTATTTCTACTAACTACTTTAAATGTCATTATGACACTTTTAATTAACCAGTAAGTTTTAACTTTAATTCACTTGTTCTTAATGTCACAGCTATGCTTAATGTAAGCATAGCTATTTGTTTTTATCAAAAGTCTTGTTTGTTTGAGCTTTGAAGTGTGGATTGTTTGTTTTTCCAGCTACATAGAGTACTGTTATAGTATTCAGTTCTATTTTTGTTGTTTTGGCATTTTAATCATTTATTAGGTAATTCCGACTTGTTCCTTTGTGCTCCACTGGGTGTAATTAAATTGCCCCAGTGGGCAAGAATGAAAAGCCTTTGAGCTTTCCTTTTCCCCATAAAACATTTTCAAAGTTTCTTTCTTGTTGACATTCATAATGAACTGCAAGCAGTTCTTCTTTCCTCTCGCAAGATCATAGAGCTGTCAGTGATCAAAAACCTCGTAAAGTGTCTGTCGTAAAGCCAAATGAAACGAAACCCTGATTAAAAGAAGAAACGCAATAAATAAAACGGGCTTAGAGGAGTATTTTTACTGTGATTCAGCTGCGGTGAGCTTATGTTAAAATTGGATTTAGAGTTCATGGAAGAAGCTTCAATAAAGCTTTGACAAGTTGAGGGATCGGAAACCAAAACGACTCATCTGTCAAAGGAACGAAGTAGGTTGCAGACATTCATTTCATCTGGAGCTTTAAAACTGCTTAAATAAACAGTATTTCTTCTTCTTCTTTAAAAACATGATCATGTGCATTTGTTTTTAAAGGGTATTTCTAAACTCTTCTCTGATGCCTTATTTCAAATCAGTTTATTTACTTATGTTGCGCCAATTCGCAAGAAAAGTCCAAACTATCAGTCAAATTACACACAGTTCAGTCCAAAAATAGATTCAGAATACATCCAGTCAGTTTAATCTAATTATTATACAACCCCAATTCCAAAAAGTTTGGCTGTTGTGCAAAATGTAAATAAAAACAGAATGCAATGACTTGCAAATTTCACAAACCCATATCTTTTCCCAATGGAACATAGTAAGTATGCACATGTTTAAACTAAGAAATTGTGCCATTTTTAGAAGAGTTTCATGGTAGCAACACATCTCAAAAAGTTGTTTCTGGGTCATGTTTCCCCCACTGTGAAGCAGCCCCTCAGTCTGTAAACATCTAAGAACTGATGAGAGCACCTGCTGGAGGTTTTGGAGGGAATGTTGTCCCATTCTTGTCTGATTGTCTAGGATTCGAGGTGTTCAACAATCCTGGGTTGTCTCTTTGTTTTTTGTTTCATAATGCTAGGCTGCAGGCAGACCAGTACAGCACCCAAACTCTTCTACTACAAAGCCATGCTGTTGTAATATGCAAAGGCGTTACCTAAAAAAGACGTCTGGATGTGACTATATTTTCTAAAAAACTGTATGTAGTTTTCTGCATTGATGGTGCCTTTCCAGATGTGTAAGCTACCCATGACATAGACACTAATGCCATCAAAGAGGCTGGCTTTTGGACTGTGCTGATAACAGGCTGGATGAGGATTTTCTTTCCACAAATGAGCTTTAAGGCAGCATTTATAGAAGACACAGACAGTGATGATGTGTGGAAGTGTTCCTGAGTCCATGCAGTGATGTCCAGAACAGAACCAGACCTGATTTTAATGCAGTGGCCTCTGAGGGCCTGAAGATCACAGGCATCTAATGACTTATGGTCGTGTTCTTCAGGTAAAGAGATTTACAGTTTCATAGTTTAAACATTTGATATGTTTACTGTGTTCCATTGTGATTAATAATGGGTTTGTTCAATTTGCAAATCATTGTTTAGTTTTAATATATTTTACACAACTGTTTCAAAATTAGGGTTGTACAGTTCAATGTGAGTGAGTGCATCACATAATGCTAATTAGTGAAAAGCTTTATAAGGATCATATCTTTACTTTAATGCAACCCTCCACCTCACACACATTTTACACATTTCCAGGTAGACAATCATCTTTAGGGGTAATTTAATTTCTATTAAAGAAATGTCTTTTTTTGCTTACATGGTGAGAATCAGATAAAAAGGCACCAGTCTTTAGGTTTCTTCCATTGCCCATCATTGTGAGCTAACCTGAGGACAGAAGAGTTTGTGAATGCCCTCGCTGTGTTTATATTTAGACTGAATTCTTGGGAAGCTCTCATTATGTTTTTCTAGTAACACGGTAAATGCTCATTGTCAACAGTAAATTGCCACATTGTCCTTCTTGCCCCCACAGATGCAGAGGATTCAGCTGCAGTGAGGGAACTGGTGGCAAACGTTCTCTACCAGGATGCACAAACATAGCACTATGGCTTATATCATCACACTGCCTTCTCTGTTTTTCCCCTCTAAATGTAAATATTCTGTTAATAAACACTGTCTGTCCCCATTCTGCTGGTCTTATTTGTGTTCCCTGCAGAAAGACGTTTCAGGCTTAGTTTTCTGAATTACTTGCTGCTGGCAGTAATCTCAGTCCTTCACACTGCCGCTGTCATTGGTATTCTGTGCGCCCAGGTTGTTTTTAACAAGGCAGGAAGGATGAAAAGCATGAGGCGCGATGCAGGGAAAACGCCGCACTGTTTAACCTGCTGCTTTCTGTGGTTGATTTTGTTTTTGAGTGAGGAAGATCAGCACAGACGCTCTGCTGCTGTCAGATCATCACTGACAACCTGCCGACAGGAGATCAAAAAGAGCTGCCCTCCTCCTTTTCGTTCAGTACAGAATTTTCGTTTATCTTTGGAGTTCAAGCCCTACAGATTTTACATAATACAATAAACCGGCATGGCAGCAAGACGGCAGTATTGTCTCACAGCAAAGTGCCTGCAGGGTGTGACGAGTGGAAGGACTGAGGGAATCACCCACTGTTCCACTTGGGAGGATCCTATAACCACCTGTGTTGGCTGCCTCTGTCTTTTTGCATGCAATATAAATGAGATGTGTGTTTGTGATGGTGTTACTGTGGCTAAGGCTCAGGTGTCCTGGGAGGCCACAGCCTCTCATCTATCCTGCTCTTTTGAGGTGCCCTGAATCCTGAGCCAGGAGTCACTTGTTTGATGCAACATTGGTGCTATTTCGGCAAGGAAATCCCGCCTCCATTTATTATGTACTGTTAAGGGCGTCTGAAAGTGTCCTTAATCGGAAAAACCACACAAGCTTCAGATGTTCAGGACACCGTTCTGATCTCCCACAGTCTGTTTAGGATACAACACTTCTCTGGTTTCAACTAATAATTTGTGACAGTGACATTTTACTCTTAAATATTCACCAAACACACATTATATACATGAAATGCATCTGACATTTGACCCTGTGACTTAAGCATGCCAGGCTAATGGCCTTCCTCAACCTTGCAGGGGTATGCGGACTGATCTGCAGCTATTTTAAACACATTGAGTCATTTACAGCTTGCAAAAGAAGCTGTATTGGCAGAAATATGGAAGTTTTGTCTCTGGTGAGTTTGCTGTTGTGCGGATCACTGTATAGTCTTCACTTCTTTAAATATTTTTATCTGGAATACCTTTCTTGTAAGAAGAAGATCTTAGATTCTAGGCATTTCTCTTATTTAATACTTGTTTCACTTTAGCTATTTTCCCTCATCCCCCTGACATTCCAGCTTGTAATATTAAAATTCTCCTATTTTTGCTGTTTTACTCTTTCCATATGTTGTTACATTCTATTTAAGTAAAGCTTTGAATTTCTGAACATGAAGGCAAAGTAAACCTTATAGTGAAACTGCAAGTTTCCACAATCCCTTGAAACAAATTGTGTCTGGAGGATGCTGATAAAAGTAACTAAAGTAAGTTAAACTTTATTTCTGTAGCACCTTTCGCAGACAAATAGATCTCAAAGTGCTTCACAGAGGCAAGACAATTAAAATATTAGGCAAACATTAAGCAAAAGCCTGTCTGAATAAAAATGTCTTTAGTTGTTTCTTGAAAGAGTCTGTGCAGCGTAGGGACAGTGGGGGCGGCGTTCCAAAGCCTCGGAGCCACCACCTCAAAAAGCGCGGGTTTTAAAACGGGTTCTGGGTACTGTCAATAGCATTTGACTTGAAGACCTCAGAGTCCTAGACGAAGCTAAAGGAACCAAAAGGTCAAGAATGTAGGCCATGGATAGCCTTGAAAGTTAAAACCAAAATTTTGAAATTATTCCTTAAATGCACAGGAAGCCAGAGCAGGGAGGCAAGAACGGGAGTTATGTGCGCTCTTCTGTCAGTTTTAGTCAGCAGCCTTACTGCAGTATTCTGCATTCGCTCCTCGGCAATGATCCACAATGCTGAGGAGCATCTAGTCAACGTGTCCACCACAATAGTATTTTACAACTAACACTCTCCAGCAACCATGTCATTTAAGACTTACACACAAGTTTAACCTTTATGGGGTAGATAATAACTTCTTTTACAGAATGCAGTTGTCAGTATGCAAACTGAGATCAGCTGATCTCGCATTTATCAGGGGTCCTTTGCAGCCTGTGTAAGATTTTTGTAAAACGTCTCGGCTTTCTGTGCTGTTGAAAAGAGGTGAACTTTACTGGATATAGGACCCTGAGCCTGTAGGGGTTGTGCAGGAATCCACGGAAGGCATTGATGTCCAACAGGTTGCTCAATAATGGGATGACACCCCCGTCGGATGCAGACCGTCTGTGCAGAGAGATCCTGTGAAAACGTTATCTTTACGCATCTTGTGAGATTCCTTGTTTCCTTGCTTCTTGGCAGACAAGATCCTTCTCTTGAAAATTTAAGAAGCAGTCCAGCTTCCTCTGTTCTGATATGGTTTCTCAGTGGCCAGTGTGCAGCAGACCTATCAGCCTCAGCCATCTTGGTAGCATGTCGGAAATAAAGCTGAACAGCGATTCGTTCCCGTCTGCTCACTCTTGTACACGAATATGCACAGGTTCTTTCCCCTTCTGCGATTTTCCAGATCGTCTGTTTTAGCTTCCAAGAAGCCGATTCACTTAATAGTGGATTTTGACTCGCGTGCAGCTTTTTCGATCGCCTTTTCTGCTTTGTTAATGCACGCTTCGGCTTCGTCTGTATGTGCTGCATTGACTGTGAGGTTTTGTTTTAGCTCTCATCACTTTACTTTCAAGTATAGTTTATGCATTTGCTGTTCCGGTCAATCTTGTATCTATACTAATAAGCTTTTCTCAAAAGTCCAACTTCATTGATTTGATTTTGCACAGTACCTCTGTCATAACGTCATAAATTCGTCTGCTTTTCTGCTAGTAGGTACTTTTTTAAAAAGTTGGTACACCGTTTTGGGAGCTTCTCTGCTAAGCTGCCATCTTATCCTTGGCCATATGACCCCTCTCACATTATTATTTTTTTGGTTCAGGAGATCACAAGCAAAAAGGCTGTAATGTGAACATTTACCCCGGCTATATTGTCTATAAAAGGCTGAAGTCGTAAGACATTTTAATGAGTAACATACCCATCGTTAATCCCCTGTTTATTAAAGCTGACAGCATTCAATCTCACTTACTTTAATGCCAGGTTAACTGTAAAAAAGTGTAGCATTTAAATTAATAAACATTAGACAATATGTTCGCAGCTGCACCTTCTCTGACTCACCCACTGTAGAAACTGCTTCAAATAAGGGATCTTCCTGCATGAATAAAGGATGAATTCATTACATTAAGCTTGGACTTTGAAAAGGCTTTAATGGCCTGAATGTTGAAGGAATTATAAAGAGTTGATCCAACTTCAAAGAGGTTTTATAACCTTTCTTCCCCGAAAAGCTTAATGTTCAAGAAGAAGCCATTTTAATGAACAAAAATCTTCAGGCTGTTGAACACAGGCTGACACTTTATCACTTTTTACAGCTTACGTTGAGCCCTCTCCCCTTAGTTTACATGGCAGACCTGCGGCTGCTGTCAGATTTGTAAATATAAACAACTGTTGCCATTTCATTCCTGTGAGAAAGTTAAAAAACCACCCAAACATGGGCTGCTGCTCCCACAAGTCTCCTCCTGCTGCTTGACTTCAACTCCTACCATAAATAGATGCATTTTGCTAAAAACCGCAGGTCATTTATGGACGTTTCGTTGAAGTAAGAAATGATTAATGTTTTTGTGAAAACATCTTTACGTGGAAAATGTGAAATATCTTGTAACTTTTGATTGTTAAAAAGACAGATGTCCGTTTTGGAATTATAATTATTTCTTCTTACTAAACAGCTTTTTTGGAGAGGGTATTTCTTTTGCAGCTGGTTTCCCAGCAAACATGGACAGATTTAGAAAATTAACCACTTAAGACTGCAGAATGTCAGTGGATTTCTAGTATCTGTGTTTGCAGCAAATTAATAAGATTGTGTTTCTAAGTCTGGGTACTTTCTTTTAACCAAAGGTTTTCTAGTTTTTGACATTTTTGAGTGTTTTTTACATGCATTGCTTTATTAAGGTCTGCCTGCAGAGTTTAAACAACTTGAGATTTACTTCCAGGTGGCTTTGGAGTGATCCAACTCTAGGAAACGTTTCATAGACTGTGACATTCGCTTTAATAGTTGCTGGTATTTTATTGAATCAGTTGTTCAGTTAACCTGTAAAATGTTCTTCATGTCACTGGCTGACATCACCAACATATATATATATATATATATATATATATATATATATATATATATATATAAAATAACACTGTTGAAGCCGGAGGATGAACAGTTTCCCCATGGGCTGGTTCCAGTACAGGTTTTAAATCCTGCCCCCTCCATGTAAACAAGCAGGACTTTGCTCTTATTAAAAACACACACCTCAGATATGTTTTTTCAGGCATTGACTCTTGTTGATTCACTTAGTTCTTACCTTGCTCCTGTATGTTTGTGTATTCATTTCTCTAATATGTTTAGCAGTAATCAGTTATTTCATGGGGTGGCATGACAGAACAGTGGTCAGAGCCATCGCCTCGCATCAAGACGGTCACAGTTTCAGTTTAGGCAAAGATTCTAAATTGAAACAAATACATCATATAGTTTAAAAGTCTAAACCTTTTAAAATAAAATGCTGAAAATATACTATTTTAATTAGAATATTAAAACTTAGTAAACTGCACCATTTCAAAAAATTGTAAAGATTTCATTCTAATCTTTTCTTTTTTTTTTTCATCTTTGAGCCAAACTTTAACTCCATAAATGTGTGAAGTGATCAAAATGTCATGAAGCTCTCTTCCTCACTTTTAAAAAGATTAACATGTCTTGTCATGCCTTCTTTTTTAAATGGCAAAGCAGCAAGATTTCTCATTTAAAAGTCGTGCCACATCCAATTTTCTGAAAATAATTTCAAAAAATGATAAATCTAGCTATTACATTTAGTGCCACAATTTAAGCTGCACCAAACGAAGGAATCTGTGATTTTATTCCACTCAAAAAACAATATTTTATTTAACAGAACAAAGATGAGTCACTAATGGCAGACATGACAGTTTGCTTAAATAAATTATGCAACAATTGACAGAACATGTATTACAAATCTTAAGTTGAGCCTAAAAGCATCATTATTGCATGCTAAATGAACCCTACCCTTAACAACATGCTAGTTTAATGGCTTTACATGACACGCCATGCACTTAAAATGCACCAGAAATTACGCAAAATGTGCTCAGAATTGCCTATTTTTTTTTTTACCAATTATCATGAGATTAAATCAGCTTAAACCTTTCAGACCTTGTTGTGTCCAGGATGGGGAAAAAAAGACAAAAGCTGCAGAAAAAGTGCCACATTTATGAGTTTCATAATGTTTACGCTGTTATTTATTCTGGTGCCTTGGTACAAATTTGAAGCATTTTATTCATTTCTTTTCTTCCTCAACTTTATGCTGCATAGCATTTTAAAATAAGACACATTGATTTTGTTTTCTAGCATTTATCTGTTTTTTTCAACATCTTTAGTCACCAAAACTTTTAAATTTGCTTTTAAAAATTGAATGTGTTTTGCATTTCGTGTCTTTGGACTGATTGTGAAAAATGTTCCGTTTATATATATATATATATATATACTATATATATAATACTGGAGAGGTATATGGGAAAGGGAGGCATTCCACAACAGTAATGCACAGTGGTTGATCTCCCTACGAGATGACCACAGAAACCTCCCTGAGCAAGCCCCGGTAACTATCACAATGGCAGA
>NC_051447.1:7382212-7416205 GCF_001649575.2 Kryptolebias marmoratus | reverse complement strand
AAAGACCACAGTGGTGCCTGTGGTCATCGGGGCCCTAGGGGCAGTCACCCCCAAACTGGAGCAGTGGCTACAACAGATCCCAGGAACAACATCAGACATCTCAGTCCAGAAATGTGCAGTTCTAGGCACAGCCAAGATACTGCGCAGAACGCTCAAGCTCCCAGGCCTCTGGTAGAGGACCCAAGCTCAGAGGATGAAACAAAGACCACCCGCGGAGGGTGAGAAGAGAATTATTATTATTATATATATATATATTTTTTTTTAACATTTCCAAGGGAACATTTTGGTTGTCAATTAGGAACAAAGTTGTGTCCAATCAAACTGGAATGTGATGTAAAATGTAAATTAAAAACAAAATGATTATGATTAAACACTGACAAAATGCATGATTAGTACAATTAGCATTGTTAACATTAACAACAAACTGCATGCACTGTGTTTGTTGGCAGTATGACCTACTTAGGCTGCAAACATCACCAGAACCAGAGTTTACATGACAGATAATGAATGATCACTCAGCAGGACCAAACAGCATATTTTTTGGAATCCTTTTAGCCTTTCTGTTGTCTGTCGAAGCTCTTTGTGGCACCTCTGTGCAGAGATTTCTCCTTGCTAGTTAATACTGTACAAGACATCAACACAGCAGCTACCTTTCTGAACGTTCACGCTGCCAAGTGTCTGTTTTGCTTTTCGGTGTCGTCACCAAAGTGTTTCCAAAGAACGCGTGCAGAGCGAACAGACTTCTCGCTCTGTAACAGGCAGCCTGACAAGCTCTGCCTGCACATCCAAATATTACATATAATAAACAAAGACAACTTTGTAGATGTTCATGACTATTGTGTGTATATTCATAACTAATAACAACTTTTAACTGTAAGCTTGAACTTTCGTTGTTCCATTACTACCAGGTAAAAAATAATCTGATTGGTGGATATGATCCTGACTTTGCTGTTTTGATGAAATAAAAAAATAACACATAGAAATTGTATGGTTCTAAAACATTATCTTCATTTGACCATGCTAGATGGGTATATTAGCACCATATTTATTAAACTTTGATATAATCACAAGCCCTGGCTTGTGATTGGCTCTTTGTGGTATTTTGGTTTAATTTTTGGGACTTGGGTAGCTTTAAGGAAATAAAACTGATGTTCCTGTAAGTATCAGAATACTTTACAGTGGTCTATTTGATTTCATTGCAGTGTTAGATTTTGTCTAAATAATTAACTTTTTTTTATTTGCATGTATTTATTTATTTTTTTATTATAGCCTGAAATTTTAATGTTTTCAGTCTTGTTGAAATGATCTTTGGAGGATCTCTCGCTCACTTGAACTGTATGTTCCAGAGCGTGCTTCCTCACCACCATGTAATCTGGTCGATATCCCCCCTAATAGAAAACACTGTGGGGTTCAGGATTGTGAGTCATTTCCACCAGGATCGGACCCAACAGGGGAGATGCTCTGTGTGGGTTTGAGTCCCATCAGCAGAGGAAATTATATAGAAGAAGCCAATGCTATTGACACAAAATGAAGGGCAAATAGACTTTGAAAGCTATTCTGTGAAGATGGGCAGAAGTAAATTTCATCCATGGCAGACTTGTTGCTGTTGGAGTGTGCAGCCTGTGGTTAGGGTTTGCAGTGAGCTCGTATCAAAGGTCAGTGATGGAGGTAAAGACCTTCTGCACATAGTGACCTTTACCTGCCTGTAATCATGTGAAGTAGAGAAAATTTCCAAATGTGCGTTTATAACCTTTTTTTGGTCAATATTCTGATTATTTTAATAATGCTGAAGTTCTTGTGTATTAAAGAAAATACTAGCCGAAATGTTTTATACATTTTCAAATGCACTGATGTCAAATTAAAGCCATTTACTTTTGGATAAAACTTGAGAGGTAATTTATTTTGAAGCTCTGCCTTGTAACTCAAAATCTGTTTACCAAGCAGCTAGAAATAGTTCATAGAGCACATGTGACTTAATCAGTCAGAAAAGTGCCCTTTAAATACAATGTACCCTTTTTGAGTACAATTAGCTATAGACGCAGACATAAATAAATATTAAGTAAAATCAAGCCGTTCTTCAGCACAGCCTGTTTTTCAAAGTTATTTGCATTTTCTTCTGTTTTCTTTAACTATTATCTCACATTTCTCTAATAATGTTGAAGTCTTAGGACACTAATCCATGACCGATGATGTTTCTTCGCATTTAAATTTTTTTTTTCTCTCCTGGTACTGCGTATTTTGTCGCACTGGGAATGTACTTTAGATTATTGACATGCTGCAAAATGAAGCCACTATTTACAAAAACCATCAATATCACTTACCGGAAGGCAACTTCAACCATTAATTTTCCTCCATCGTGTTTTACAGAAGGCTGTAGTCACACTATTGTTTCTTTTCTCCTGATTTCTTCCATAAGTTAATAAGAATTTGAAACAGAACTGGCCCTTTTTTATCATTACACTGATTTTCAGTTCAGAGTTGGCGTTATTATAGCAAACTTTAGCAATTTCTCTCCATTTTTCTCTCCACGAGAATGGCTTCTTGACGATCACTCTTTCATTAAGACCGTTTCTAATGACTCCTTGACATACAGTAAATGAGCATCTGAAGGATGATGCATCTTTTAGATTCTGTGTTGTCTAGATTTTCTTTTTTTCCCCATTAAGGCAAAATTAAGGCAGTTTTGATAGTACTGTATTTGTTGTTTTGATTGATCTATTTACATACATAAGAAAAATTTTACCTATATAGTAGAAAAAACTCCCATATGCCACCAAAACTTTCTATTATTTAATTTAGTCAATACATGTCCATTAGAACAGCTGTTATTACTAAGGCTAAGAAATAGGATTATGTATTTTAAAGAGTGTGATGCTCTCATTCCTATAAAGAGAGCATTCAGAGATTATTATGTAACAGTGTTATCTAGTGTTTTAACCCCTCAGAGTGTTTTTATACAGTATTGCATCTATTCTCTGCTGAAACTTTCTTTTATTACATTCTATGGTAAACATATTTCTTCTAATAATATATGCTTACTGTATTGGAGGATAAGGTATCACTTTATGCAGCACTTGTACTCCAGGAAGATGGTATTCAATTAATGTGTACAACTTAACGTTCATAAAGTTGGCACATATTCATTCTTGCTGCACATCGTGACAAGGAAACGACCCGTCTGTGGTTCTAACACAGACAGCTGTGCAAAGGGAACATTTAACGCTTCTGTGTTTTACGAGAGAATGTGGCTTAACGAAACTTTCCTACCAGAGGCGTTATCCACTGCAGCGTTAACAGGATGTGGTGCGTAAAGTGACTCAAAACAAGGGAAGGGGGGGCGTATTAGACGAGGGGCTCATCTGTAACAAGGTTTGCTGAGATTTCATGTTCCTGTAATGTTTCGCCTCCTGTTTCCTGGCTCAGCAGTCACACAAAGCACTTTGCATTTTGTGAAGAGTCAAATCACGAAAACGCAGAGGTGTCCCTCCATTTTTAATAGCATGAGAAAGTTTTAACTTGAACTTTCAGGGGTTGACGGCACCAGGCAAGATTTTTGGCTGCCATCTTGTGAAGAGCGACATGCATCTCTCTGTACTGTTTATTATACTTAAATACACACACATCACGCTGAATGTAAGAATAGAAGATTATAGTAATCTGTAAGGAGCCTCCCACCAACCTCAGTCAAGTATTATTGGGAGGGAAATGGCAACCTGACGTGCTACCACTACTGTGATAAAAATTAGACCTGTAAACATTCTAACTTTTAATATACAGCCCTATTTGAGAGTGCAGTGCTTAGTAAAATAAAGGCAAAAACATTTTAACAATATCATTCATTAACATTTCCTTATGCTGAAAGAAAACTCAGATAGCATGACATCTTTCCAAAAGAACTATGCTGCATCACACTAGTTGTTATAATTTATTGTAGAGAAGGTAACAGTAAGGTTTATTTAAGCACAATTTTTAATTTGCTTTTTACGGACTTGATAAATGTCGTCCTGTATTTTCATCTCAGGGGGGAGTGCTGAGAGGTGGGATCCTTTGTTGGTCAAACCGGTGGACTGCTGAAGCCTCCCGGTGCTGTGGGAACATCCGCTTTCTCTGTTCTTTATTTAGCAGGATGTGCCAGTGAAGGGCACATAGTTTGACTGGCGGAATGATTGTTACCGGGTTGCTCTGACCGTCGTCTTGTGAAACCCGCCCACAAACAGTCTGCTTAGTCATTTTTTACAGACACTGGAAGTCTTAGCCTAACTTGCTGCTATTTCATGTACTAATGTCTGCAAACAGGCCCGTCCTTTCTCTGAGTGAATTCATTTTGGATTAAAACAAGTGGCTAGCCAGAATACATATTTTATTGAGCAGAGAAAATACTATTCAGAAGAAGAAAAACACCAAAAATAAATTTCTTTAATACATCAATTCCTTTCACACAGCATAGGAATACATCTAAGGGAAACTAACATTGCCAATCTATGTGTGGGTCCAGAAACCAGTTAGATGGATACTGTATTGCACAATCAAAAGTACATTGTGGCTCAGGTATTATTAAAGCGGCACATGATGGCCTTCGGCAAGCAGCTCCTGATCCTCTGTACCATTAAAACAAATGGACAAAAACGGAGGCTACGTGGAGGCAAGAACTTGTACTTGTACCTTTGTTATGGACAAATTAGCAAAATTTATTAGGTCAACAAGAGCAACACATACCAGAAATGTGGTAAATACATAAAGAAGAGCAATTCTGTGGACATAAAGAATTAAAGAGTAAGAGGAGGAGACCTTGGCATGGAGTTGGAGCCGCTTTAAAATCGCCTGAAATAGGCAGAGAAGGAAGGCAGCTGGGGTTGGCTTTTGGCATATTATTCTGTTCAGAGCTCTGGTAGGGAGTAATGGGAACTATTCTGCTTTTTCCCATGTGAAATAGGAGCTAAAACAGGGAAGAAAACCCTGCATTGACTTGCAAACATGCAAACAAAAACACACACACACACACACACACATCCAGCCCCTAGAGGCTTTCAACGTGACAGCTTGACTAATACAACATGCAGACTTTTACAAAGGCAAAAATTTGACATGCAGATAGAATATTTTTTAATATTTTTGTTTTTTCTGAGTCTGACTCAGACCTATTTAGCTCTCTGGTCCAAAATCTGTTTAAAACTATCTGAGGACAGTCATAGGAAAATACCTTTATAAAATATAGGTCACTGAAAAGTGTGTTTTGAGTGAATGGAACCTCATCAGTTTTTTATTTTTTTTATGATGAATAAAAAATTAAAAAGACTGACGAAATGTCAATATAAGTAGTTAAAGAGACAAGGCATCTTAACCAAAAAATCATGTGTATATTGAGTAATTTGACACTTTCTATACTTTTTTTACATTATTGATTATGTTGGAAAAATGTACAATACTCTTGTAACGGTGTGCTGATTAGCATATGCTAGGTGAGCTAGCCCTGCCGAAAGGTACCTAATAAATGTAACGACACATCTAAAATTTATTAAATCGTCAAAGGAATATATTTAACCCAGTGATTTCCAACCAGTGGTAAAAAAAATATATGAATACTTTGAGAGGCACCTACATTGATTTCCAAAAAAAAACAAAATAGCTGAGAGAAAAAAAGGAGCTACATAAAACCAAGCAGTCTAAATGTCAGCCTAAAGTTAAAGCTGAACAGTTGATAGCTTTTTTAAAAATACATGTATAAACTAAATTCCAAATAACTTATTCTAAAAGAAAAGCTAACGTTAGTGGTGGATGGTAATAGAATAAATGATAAAATAAGTAAAAATATGAATTAAAATCACAGTATTTCAAATTATTAGATAAAAATAAATGTGATGAAATAACACTGAAGGCTTGTTTTAGGATGGGCCATGACATTACAGTGCATTGCATTCTGGGTACCTAAGGGGGCTACTTTTAAATTGGTTTGAGTCCTCCACTCGTTTGCTTCGCTAAGAGTTGAACTGGTTAAAGTAGCAGTCCACAAAACAAACACTTTAATGGGGTTTTAAAGCAATGAGTTCGCATCGCATTAGGTGTCTATGTGAATAAAGCTGAGTAACTAGTTGTAAAAATAACCAAAACCAAACAGATTTTAGTGAAATTGTTATTGCTGTATGTATTTGGGGGGAAGAATGGATAACATTTTGAAATTAGCTAGATGTTAGAAACAGTTACATAAAGATGGTTGATGAAGTTTGAATTTAGTGAACAAAGTTTGCTAAATGTTATGAAGATTAAAATGGTTAACTGGTAAGTTGTGAATGAAACATTTAGTCTGTACGGACAGTTCTTAAAGTAAAATAAAAGGGTCCATATTTAAAGCCATAAATGCTGTCAAAATATGTGACTTTTAAATGTTCTTTATTTGAATTCTGTGCTTCTAACAATTTCTACATCCTGAAATGATTGTTTTGGGGTTAATGTGTCTTAAAGTCATCAGGGTTTTTGTAAAAGTTGAGTTAGAAAACAGCAAATAGTGAATTTGTCAAATGTTCGAATGTAAACAAATGACTTGTAATTGTTGGCAACAAAACTTGACTGCTGATTTTTTTAATTTATTACAAATTATGTGTTGAACTTTTGGTCCTGAATGACAATTTACTCAGAATCAGAAATACTTTATTAATCCCCAGAAGGGAGTTCAAATTTATGAAGAAGCCCCTGATAGAAGATAAGTAGAGCAAGGTGGACAAAGATTAGAAATAGAGCAAGACAAAGCAAATAATTCCAATTCAAGCAAGAATTTAACAAAAAGATGAGAAAGTAGAAACAAATAGAGAAAAGCACAGGAGCTTTCTGCACCGCCTGCACGCGATGTGGCTCATGTGCAAGAAGAATGGTTATTTTTATTATAGATGAAAACTGGTACTTTTTGACTGCTGTTATGGCTTTAAATTTGAACATTAATGTACAACCTAAAAACCCGAATGAATGAATAAATATGTCCAGCTTCTGCTGCTCCAAGTGTTAACACAGGTGTGAATGTATTGTAGTTTTGATTCAGATTAAAACTTGTCAAAATTATCTAAAAATAGTAGTCAATTAGTTATTTGGTAGTTTTACAGGAACCCAAATGGTTGGAAAGCACTGGTTTAATTCAAACTGAAATGTAAATATCAGATAGTATTTTTATTTCTTCATTTATTTACTTGCCATTATGTGGCTATGACTTTTTATCTGCCTTGTAGTGACTTGCTTTTCCAAAGTGCAACTTTTAGTTCCCACTCATCAGTGTTGAAAGAGCTATCTGTACGTTATACAGTACATTTGGTTTTAATGGTGCCGTCTGCAAGGTTTCTTGCTGTCAAAGCCTTAAATATAAAAACACTTTTTAAACATTGACTAAAATGAAAAAACATTAGGTTTGCAGTTCTTTTTTAAAGAATTTACTGGTTATCTCAAACACAATTTTTGCACAGTCAAATCACAACATGTTCTACTGAAGTTCACCTTAAATCATTATCAGTGTTTTCCCTTTTAGAGGACGCCCGTGTTCCCAATCAGCAGAACAGCGGGATCCCTTTGAATCTACAGCATGATAATCGTAAAAAAGAACAACCTTAGAGGGTTTAGAATTTGCTCTAGAAGGTGGCTAATTTAGAAGAAGCGAAAGTCGTGGTTGAGTGTCTAAATTTAGCGAACACAAAGATGTAAACTTGAGATCGACAGAGACAGACGCTCATCCATGTTCTGGCAGTAAGAGACACTGTGATTGGACAGTCCAGACCCAAATGGCGTTGATCCACGCTGCTGCGACCGGCCGCTGTGGACCCCGCTCACAGGTTTTTGTTGGTGTCGTGTTGGCACTGGCCGTCGCTTACAGTGTTCAAGAAGGGCAGGTCCTCGCCGCAGCCGTGAAGCTTCAGGACCCGACTGCTCAGATCCAAGCAGCACTGTGAGAGGGTTCACGCAGGGAGACATAATTAGTGCGCTGAATAATTCATACAAGTTGCCAGCCTGAGTTCAGGAGAGAAATCTGAGGTGTTGACAGCATTCAGTTTATATATGTAGTTTATTTTCTGCACAACAAATTGTTGAACAGTTTAACTCCTTCGGTCTTGCGATGTATCCTAATTTATTAGTCGAACATGGGAACTCATATTTACCTCCATAAACAAACTGTTTACCTTGGTATGATCCTATAGTGCTGAAATATAAGCAAAAACATTTAAAATAAACTGTGCAAGTTGACCAGATTTATTTGACTGCATTCTGTATCCCTGAAAGAGCCATTAGCTGTTATTGTTTACCAGTTTAAAAGATTTCCTGCTTTCCTCTCTTTTTCTTTATTAATTGCTGCTATTTAACTTATCCATATTAAACAGCTTTTACAAGACATTTCCAATCGCAAACATGTATGTTTGAAATCAATCCATAGAGGAAATAAAAGATAGCCTTCACTCTTCAAGGTTTAAGCTTAATGTTTTCATTTTTGAGCAACTTTTTTTCAAATGTTAGGCTGCTGTTTATTAACCCAAAATTTTACAGCAGTTTACTATTTATTTCAGGGGACTAATTTTCCTTTTAAGCATGTAAATCTAACAAACATGGAGCAATTTGGTGCTTATTTCAAATTTCTTTCTCTCATAATTAATCCAGAGGGAAACATGAGCTAAACAATCAAATATGTTAAAAAACAGTAGTGGGTACTAATATTGTGTGTGTGGCTTTTAAAAACTTTACTTTTTTCCAAACAAAGATCTGCGTGCTAGTGAAAATAATAGTTTTGAAAGCAGTAAAACTGAACCTTGGCAATAAAACCACATACAAAAACAATAACCTTTTAAGCTATAAAGCTTTTCAGAGCTGAAGAAAATGTAATGCTTCCCCATTATAACCCACACGAGAAGCGCACTCCATTTGCTACCATAAAAATATTGATTGCACAAGAGATTTAAAGTATTAGATGAGGAGAAATGCTGCAGGACCAAATTGCAAAAGCTGACAAATGTAACACTTGTGGATAATATATCTAATTCTAAAATTTATTTCTGTTTTAATATAAATGACTTGATATCATCATTTATGAGAGCAGGAAAATGTCAGTTTTTCTAACATTTTAATTAAACCTCTTGTTCTGTGTGCCACTAATCATATTATTTACTTATTTATTTTACAAAAACATGCTCGTGGAAGCTTGAGGTTAAAATCGTCTTACCTCAAAATGATTTTAGGAGTGAATTTACAGAGTTGGAGCTCTTTTCTCACACCCTGAAGTTCCCGCTTTAATAAGACTTTTCACAACACAAGAGGACAGAGCACATGTAACACTAAAAGAGGCGTCATCTTCAATTTTACAAGTAGGCTTTTCTTTGGCTTTAAATGGGTTTTTTTTTTAATATGTTCACACAATGAAAAATCACATCTCAGAATGTCCTGAGTTTGTTCTTTTCAGGGGTTTTTTGCTGCACAGTGAGCAGCTGATAACAGCCTGTACCACTCAAACAATCCCGCCTGGCTTTTCTCCTCAGATTACACCCAAAAATATTGCATCGTTCCACCTGAAATGTTTTATTTTATTGTTCCCCTGTGTTTCTTCTTTTACATATTTTCTTAACACATGCACACACCGAGATATACACAGTTAGGCTAAAAAAAAAAAATTATATTACGAAAGCAAATAAGGATCTTACTTTAAGGTCCAACAGAGTCTGCAGACCCAGGCACAGTTCAAATTGCTCATCATCTAAAAGTGGAAAAAGGGGAAAGATAAAAACAGAGCCCAGAGGGAACAATAAAATGAATAATAGAATTGCTTTTTTCCGTGTTTTAAAAGCCATTCCGACTCCCATTCATTAACAACTTTATCTTAACATGCATAAATTAGTCTGAACTTCTACCGAAATCAGCAGCACGAAAATTTTCCTTCCTGTGATAATGAGAGGCTTATGTACGTGTGAAGATGGGTGTGAGTTTTTTTAGAGGCAAAGTAACAAGTTAATATAAATGAGTCTGGAAATGGGACTGAATTTGAGGGCCTGAATTAGAGTCATTACTCGGTGGTGACAATGAATGAAGTCCACACGACTGGCATAACATTAGTTTTAGACCATTTAAGGCTTTTAAAACTTGGCAATTCAACCATTTCCTGATGTGCTAAACTATAAGAGCATTTGAATGAATTTTCTCTCCTTTGCACAGGAGGAAAAAGAACAGAAACCACAGCCACAACATCTCAGCAAAAACAGATAAGTCCTTACAAGGAAAATTGTCTTTTTTTCATGACAAAAATAACTGCTGGTATTTGCTTCCAGAGATGGTGAGCGATGCAACAAAACTTAGATAGACTGAAGTTTTTTATGCCTTTTTAGGACCTGTGCCTGCACCATTTGTCATCAAATGATTTCACGACAGCAACTAGGCTATGAAGGGGTAGGCCACGTGAAATCACAGAGTGGGCTCAGAGGACGCTGAGGCTCATAGAGGTCACCAACGTTCTGCAGAGGCAACAGCTACAGACTTTCAAACTTCAGCTCAAGAACAGAGTGCAGAGAGATTCATGGAATGGGTTTCCTTCCATCACAAAGTGCAAAGCGTCAGATGCAGTGGTGTAAAGCATGTTGCCACTGGACTGTAGAGCAGTGGAGACATGTCCTCTGGAGGGACGAATCACGCTTTTGGTTACTGCCAGGAGAAGAATTCTTGTCTAATTGTATTGAGCCAAGTGTAAAGTTTGGTGGAGGGAGGATTATGGTGGGTTGTTTTTCAGGAGTTGGTCTCAGCTGCTTAGTTTCGGTGAAAGGAACTCTTAATGCTTCAGCAGACCATGACATTTTGGACAATTTCATGCTCCTAACTTTGTGGGAACAGTTTGGAGATGGCCCCTTCCTGTTCCAACATGAATGAACACATGGTCACAAAGCAAGGTCCATAAAGACATGGATGAGTGAGTTTGGTGTGGAAGAACTTGACTGGCCTGCACAGAGTCCTGACCTCAGCCTGACAGAAGACCTTTGGGATGAATTAGAGCAAAGACTGTGAGACAGGCCTTCTGTCCAACATCAGTGTCTGACCTCACAGATGAGCTTCTAAAGGAATGGTCAAAAATTCCCATAAACACTCCTTAAGCTTGTGGAAAACCTTCCCAGAAGAGTTGAAGCTGTGATAATTGCAAAGGGTGGACCAACATCATATTAAACCCTATGGATTAGGAATTTGATGTTACTTAATTTCATATGTGAGTGAAGGGAGATGAGCAAATGATTTTAGCAATATAGTGTATTTACTCAAATTTCAGTTACAAGTACATGTTTGGTATGAAGAGCTAAATGTTAGTGTGGTAATATTTCAAATTGAATATTTTTGTTAAACCTGTTTGCTGATGCTAAAACCTTAGCTAATAGCGCAGCCATACCAAAGTGCAGCCTCAGATTTCAGGTAGGAATCTTAGGAATTCAAACTTTCAAAAATGTTTTTATCTTAATTTATATCAGTTTTACAACTAATATTCTTACCTTTCACGTAGGCTGAGCACTGGACCGTTTGTCCGCCCAGCTGCAGCTGCAGACTCGTCACAGAGCTGCTAACGCCACAAGGGGAACTATCTTTACTGGGCACCAGTCTAAAAACACAACAAAACACACAGTCAAACTAACACGATCATTTCAGCGTTTGAGTAGCTGTTCTAGCAGCCATCCAGCAACAGATTTCCTTTTAGGGAAAGTGCAACAGCTATATATTAAAATTCATCCATACGTCTATTTTCTTTAACCGTTTATTTGTTTTGTTTTGTTTTTGGTTGCGGGGAGCTGGTGCCCATCTCCAGCAGTCACTGTGAGAGAGGCGGGGTGCACCCTGGACAGGTCACGAGTCCATCACAGGGACACGTAGGGACAAATAAGCCACCCTCACTCACACCCAGGGGCAATTTAGAGTTGGAATAAAATGTCAGTCATAAGCTAGAGCAGCTGGGATTTCACTAAATGAATAAACAAGAAGCAGTGAATTTACTGTTTACCATATAAATGATGTGAAATTAAAATTAGGAAACAATTTTAAACACTCTTAATTCAGCGGATATCAAAACTGAGATTCATGTTGTCATTTCCCAAGATGAAGACGACATCAACACTGTAAAAATTTGCTTCAGGTTTGATTGTTTTATGCAGTTGATTTGGCTGTAAAAGCTTTGTAAACTGCTATTATGCTGTGCCAAGATGGCGGGTGAGCGTGGTGGAAGTGTGTTTATCCTTTTATAGAGCCAGGTGTTTCTTACCCCAGCCTCTGGCAGCAGGAGCTGGAGATGTGGTTATGTACGCTGCCGGTGTTGATGGATGCCTTGACTTCAGCCTCGCAGCACTGTGGGGAAGGCAGAAAGGGGATTTTGGAGTTAATACAGTGTGATTTTTTTTTTCCAATTCACTCTGCTGCTGCTGCTTCACACAAGGAAACAATTTGTCACAACAGCACATGTACACAGCCCTGGGGAGCCTTTAAAAAAAAAAATCCTGATTGCTCCTTTTTTATTCAGTCCATTTATCTTCCACGGATTTATAAAACTGCCACACAAGCGGTGTTGGTTATGAATTAACTTCGTACAAACAACACAAACTTTCTATTAGTGGAGTCTTTCCAAACGAGTTGAATGCTCTGCCTTGATCTGTATTGATTGAGTTTGCAGCCCAGCGGTTAAAGATTAAGTTAAAACATTGCCAGCTTTGAAGATTCTGCAAATATCCTGAGCTGTTTTGGATCTTCAGCTTATATATTAAGCCTCATGTTGAACATCATAAAATGGACTTTGACCTTGGATGTTTGTGGTCCTTCTGGTCTGAAGTTACTTGTTTTTTTTAGCTATTAGATAGTTTTTATTTTCATACAATGTATGTGGCAATCTTTTTCTATCCTTTTAAACCTTTCTAATTTTAGATTCTGAGTCTTTTTCAGTCATTGATTTGTGATTTTGGAGCAAAAAAAATACTCTGTCCAGTTAGGGAAAAGACCAGCTGCACAAAGCACTATAAGGTTTTTCTTACAGTCTGAGATAAACTCATAAATAAAACTGATGACACTTTTACTGATAGGATTATTGGAGTGAGTTAGGCGTCAATTCAAATAACAGGATGTCAGGTTCTGGCTCCAAGTTGTAAGAGATTTTCATGTTAAGTTTCCTGAAAATAAAATATTGATCAAAGTGCTGCACATGTGAAAGAACACGTGTCAAATAATACAAGTAAAAACAACAAAGAAGAAGAAACATTACAAACATTTAAAAAAAATTAGCACTACAAAATAAAATGCTAAATTATAACACCCATTCTGGTTAAAATGTCAGGAGAAAGCAATTTTAGGTGGATATTTAAAGTATTAGTTATTGGTCAGGTCCTATGTGAAAGATGAGATTGTTCTTAAGTTTAAATCAAGTTCCAGCAAACCTTTAATCTGCTCCTCACTACGTCCACCTGATATCAGTGAGCTTTTAGGATCCGTTTCTGAACAAGTTTCAGTCAAGACAACAAAGACAGGTTAAATCCAAATTTTACCGACTCAGTATCTATCACGCGCCAAGACTGCGTGAAGCGTACTCATCCGTGTTGTAATGTAAACAAATGGCACATAATTGTTGGCAACAAAGCCCGACTCTGCTGATTTCGCTCATTTATTACAAATTATGCAGCAGACCTTTGGTAGTAAATGATACGTATTTAGTGCTTATTTTCAGCATAGATGAATACACGTATACAAAAACATTAAAACATTGTGCATTATGACTGTTATTATGGCTTTAAATGCAACAAAAAGGGGTTTACCCTTAGCAAAACCGCTTAGCTGGAAGAATTTGATTCTGACAAGCGTATTTATTTGTTTGTTAAATAAAGAACACTTTCAAATATGACCGCCGAATATTATGAATTCTTTTTCCTCCCAAAGGATCAAGATAAAAAAGAAAACTGTAGGATAAGAGATTGCCTAAGAGGGATTTCATGTCACAAAGACAGTTTCTTTAAATCAACAAACTGGTTTATTTGACATTAACAGTTATCTCTAAGGTCTTTCTTCTTCTCTTGAGCCTCTGCGTGTGAAAATAATTAAAGGAAGACATGACATATGGTAGCTCTGCATGCATGTGGGAAAAGCAGTTTGATGGCACCACCCCCACACTGCATAAATTAGAGGTTTTCCAAGATTAAATCTTACAAATGGTCTATTTTATTTATAAACTCTTGCATAATCTACTAGTCCAGCCTCTGTATATTATAATTAATTTCATGTGTTTTAAATATACATCAGACTATAAAGCTGCAAAGATCAGTACGGGCCACTGTTGGAAATATAATCTGTCATTCTTTTGAGATATTATTTTTATTAGTAGTAGTGGGATTTTAATAGCTAACATTTATACTGTTTATTTTGAACCAGTCGTTGGACAAAACAAGGGATTTGATAACAGTTCCAGAAATCAAGCCAGGAATAAGAAGATTAGTTTTTATTAAACAGTAGTTTTATGGAATAATAATGGATTGTAAAAGATTAAAACGCTGCATATGTTGGATGAACATGCATAACTATGAGCTAACTAAATAAATCATATGTTACATTTTAACAGCTGTAATTCCACTTGTGACACCTTTTTGTTGATTTATATGTGGTTTTTTCTCCTTCTGATCCTGGTTCTTGATATATATATATATATATTTTTTTTTTTTATACACATATCCTTCAACTGTCATCTCTTTCATAAATCAGTACTTTCTTTCAACAGCGGGGGCCATCCACCCCCTCCTGTTGGAAATAAGCACACTCACTTTCCATGGGTCTTGTTTTGATTTTTCTCTCTCGGGACAAACTGAGCCAGCTAGACGAGCCTCTTTTATCCTCACAGGCTTATCAGGAGACACACAAACCTGCTCTTTTGTCCGAGTCCTGGTGGCACTAAAACCCCTCTGTGTCCCTGAAGTTTAAAAATAGCAGCTGAATGAGTAAACCAGGAACACGGAGCTTTTAATAAGTTGATAAAAACAGTAAACCCATTGCAGAAGAGGAAGTGCTGAATGCAGTGGAAAAGTACTGGAAATAAATAGTTAAATAAGATAATTCAACACCCTTCATATATATATACATATATATATTTCTTCACTGATAAAATCTCAAAGTTAAAAACATCTGCGTCACATCACTTTCATCCTGTTTACTTTGACCATTTTCCTCCTATTACTCTCAAACGACTGCATTGCCCACGCTCAACCCCCTGAGCTCACATGATGTTTGGTCTCCAAGAGTTTTTTAAAAAAGCCTGTCCTTTGGGCAAATGTTGCTGTGCATCATAAATCAGTGCCCTTCTGCTGGCATCGTTCTTGAATTTTATTTGGAAATTGGCTTTAGTTGAACCCCGTCCCATGAGATCTCTTTCAGATATGACTTTGCTAATAAACTATCAAATCCTCTCCAAGTTGCCCTTCGTCTTTAAACTAGTTTCTGGAAAAGGAAAGTATATTGGACAAACTTCAATCTGGAGTTTGTCAAAAACAGCACTCCTTAGAGTGACCAATGCTAAAACCAGTGGTTTTTAAGCAATGAATAAGTCTGACTTTTATACACCATATATATTCTGTAAAATATCTTCAAACTATTAAATCCAGCAATATGTTAGACTGTTTTAATGCAGTTTGCAAATGTTTTGATTTATTTAATGTGACAATAAGAAAATAAAAATATCACAAAGCCTTTTCTTGGATGGTAAAAAAGATGAAACAACCTGTTTGCTATAAAGTTAAACTGTAAATGCTCAACAACAACAAAATGGCTTTTAATCTGCTTATTTTGATTAATCAATAAAACAATAAGACTTTAAAGTAAAAATGAAAAATTATTAGCTTCCCAAATTATTTGTGAATACAACTACTGGACAGATTTTGGGCTTAAAACCATTTAAAAAAAACAAGGTTTTTCTTTTTTATGCTGTCAAACATTTATGTTGTCTTTTGGTTTCCTGTCAGTGGTGTCAACACAAGCTGATATTTTATCAACTTTTCCTCGGTTGCTAAAAATTTAAAATCTACTGAAGGTCTTAATCACCAGAAGGATTTTGTGCCCTTCCTGTGCACATCAGTCCTTGGGGTATTATCATCCAGAACATGGTATTTTAAAGCATGAATACAGAACTAGTCCGTAAAAATATTGCCACATGATGAGATTAAAAAGTAATAATAATAATAAAAATGAAACACCGTCTTTTACGGCCCTTTGCAAACTTAGAAGTACTGGCAAATCAGGTCGAACTGTTTGTTTTTTGTTTTTTTTATTTGCCCTGAAACCCACACAGTTTGGTCATTTTAAGCTCCCAACCTATGTGTACTAAAGGTCTCCTGCAGTGAATCTTAGTGTTCATGTGGACATGTCAACCAGGTTGGGTTTGTAATCACTGTGACTCATTTATCTGTGATTCAGATCTCATCTGAAAGCTGCTGAGTCCTGACAAGCTGATCTGCTCCGAAGGGGGAAGTAGAAGAAGAGCGAGCTCTAAGTGATGAGTCATAGGAGCACAGCGGTGCTGTCTTTGTCTATTTCTTTCTTTTCAGTTCGCATGCTGAATGTGGGTGGATATTTACATGCAGACTATGCTTTATTTTTTATTACCTTGCACTGAATGATTAAAGCCGTGAGGCAGGTCGAGCTCTCCGTGCTCTCGGGCTTCTCAGCTGAGCGTCCAGCTCCGGCCTCGCTGTTATCGTCCTCTTCGTCTGATCGCAGGCTTTTCTCGCTCTCCTCGAAAGACTCCCTTTCCTCAGTCGAGTCTTCCGCCGTGCTCTCACTCCTCTCCTCGGCTTCGGCGGGCCCGTCCTTGGTGTCGGCCAGAGGGGAGCGAACTCTGCTGCTCGGGTCCCGGGCTTCCCCTCGCAGCCGCGTGATGTTCCCCTCCAGCAGGCGCCGCTGGACAATGCTGTGAGGTTGCTAGAAAAGAAAACCAAAATAGATTTTAGGTTGTGACTTCAGTCTCAAATTAGTGCTGTATGAAATAAACTGAGCTGAATTAAATTGGTTGGAAAGGTTTTTTGGAAAATATGTTTGTGCTTCAAGACTTTTTCAAAATAAAATCCTTACACTTGATGTACTTGTTTTAAATGTAATCAAATGTTATGAAGATTCGGACATTTTTATTCTGGCACCTTTAGAATGATCACTGCACAACTCTTGTGCAAAATCATCCTTTTATTTATTTCTGTCACATAGTTTCTGCCAGTTCCTGCAGATCCAGAGATGTATTTTGCTAGAAGCAGTTAATTTCCAAGTTGTAGTCACGAGAGTTAGATCATCTGTGCCACATCAGTTTACTTTACAGCACATATCAAATTCTCCTTCTCATATAAATCTCCACAGTATTTTAACTGGGACAGCGCTGATGGGGTTTAAATTAGATTTCTGTTCACCTAAATCCTCTTAGCTGCCACTCTTCACTGAATGTAGTATTATAAAGTAAGTCAAGTTACTGAGATTTACTTTAACTTTCTCAGTGAAATCTTAAGTTATTTGCGCAAGCCTTTCATAAGTCATGAAAAAGTGTATAAAACAACCCATATGCTTATGTCTTCTCTTCTGCTGTTTTTTTGTTCAACCCATTTCTGCTCATAATCCGCTTGTTTTTGGCAAAAGTGCATGTCTGCTTGTTTTCCTTAAGTGTCATTTTATTTGCTAAATGTCCTAGTTATACAGTTGGATAAATAATTATTTGGTCATGCAAGTTTGCCAACTTACAAAGAAATGGACAGTCTCTAACTTTATGGTAGTTTCATCTTAATGCAGAGAGACAGAATATCAACCAAAGATCCAGGAAAACAACCACATCATATAAAAATAGCAAATAGGTTTGCATGTCACTTCAACCCAGCCAGATTTCTGCCCACTACAGATAGGTTATGTACCCATATGGCACATAGATTACAATCAATCAGTCAATTACAGACAGTCCTGATCTTAACTTATGTGTATGAAACACACCTCTCCACAGAATCTTTTTTTTTTTTTCATTCTAACCTTTAATCACAAAACCAAAGAGCTGTCAAAGGATGTTTGGGACAAGATAGTAAATCTGCCCACGGCTGGAATGGGCTATAAGACCATCAGAAAGAATCTTGGTGAGACCTGCTGGTGGGATTATTCAAAAATGGAAGAAATACAAAATGATCATCAATCTTGTCTCATAGGCTGAAGATGAGGATCAATCCACAACTACACAGGAGAAGCTTGTTGATGATCTGAAGACAGTTGGAGCCACACTCACTAAGATCACATTTGGTAACACACTTCGCTGAAATGGACCGAATCTTCCAGTCCCCGCAAGGTCCACTAGTTCAGGATGGGACATGTTCAGACCTGTCTAATGTTTGCCAGTGGACTTGTAAATGGTTCAGAGAAGGCTTGGGAGAAAGTGCTATAGTCAGATGAGACCGAAATTAGCTTCTCTGGCGTCAACCTGACCCACCTTGTTTGATAGAGATTTGCTTGATTATGACCTGAAGAACACAGTCCCCACGGTCAATAACGGAGTTAGAAACATTTTGTTTTGATGTTTTCTGCTAAGGATATGAAGTGACTTTCTGCAGTTAGGGGCTAATGGGCAGGGTTGTATACAGTAAAAGTTTGGATGAAAACCTTCCCTCAGCCAAAACACTGAAAACGTACAACAGTGGCAAAGGAGTGCCTTAAAAAAAGCACCAGTCGTGGAATGCCTTAGCCAGTCTTGTGTAGAAAATCTGGTGGGTGGAGCTGAAGCTTTGAGTTGCCAAGTGGCAGCCAAGAAACCTAAAGGATTAAAAAGGTTTCTGTAAGGAGGAGTGGGTCAAAATCTCTCCTGAGATGTTTGCAAACCCAGTGACTAATTACAAGAAACATCTAGCTGCTGTGCTTAAAAAGGTTTCTTTACCAAGTATTAAGATATTAAGCTACTTTGGAACCAAATACTTATTCTCCTCCAGTCACATGCAAATCAATTTGTAACTTCCATGTAATGTTTTTTAAAAATATTTAATGGATATTCTGTCTCCCTCTAAAATGAAACTACCCTAAAAATTAGAGACTGTTCATTTCTTCGTAAGAGGGCAAACTTAGAAAATCAGCAGAGGTTTAAATAATTATCTCCCCGCATATTAAGTACAATTTTATCAAACTTGCGATTTTGTCCACTTGAGACGTGAATTTTGATTACTGAAACGTTGCATCCTTGACTCTTTTCTTCTTAATATTTTAACTCAAGTTCTCTTAACATCCCGGTGATTTGAGTGTTGAGGAAACCTCGCGAAGAAAAAAAAAAAGCAAACTCTTCGTGTTCTTCTCTGCTGATTTTGCAGGAACTTAAAGGTCTGAGCAAAGACTGTGTTCTGGTGGGGAAGCAATGAGATTATAGAGGAACAGGTAGCTGAAATACAATTTTCTGTTAATATGATTCGGAGAGAACAGCCGCTCACTGGCAACATGTTGTTCTGAAACGGTGGAAGTCTGACCTTTTAACTGGAAACATATACCATAAACTGTTACATTAATATACATGTTTCTTCAGATTTTTGGAAAAATAATACCACAATGCCAGGAAAAGATTGTTTCCAGGTTTGTGCAAAGAAAAGGCTTTCATGTCTCTGGAAAACATTCACTTTGAATCTGTTTTTATGACTTGTAGCTGCAACTTTTATTAAATCTGCTTTAGATAACATCAAAATGTACACATCAGGTGAAGTTGGCTGTTTAATATATCTCTCATGTGGAGAAAGCAAGAGGAGGAGGCGCTTTTCAGCCACAGGAAACGCTACATGGTTTTAGAGACGTCGGTCAGATCTTTTCAAGTGGGATTCTGAGAAAAGGTTCTGAACAGCAGTATATTTCCTGTTGTAGATATCTCTGTGAATCTCACTTTGAAGAAGAGTTTAACTCCAGCTAAACTGACGAGCTAACAGCTTGTCAAAGACTTAACAGCAGATCATGCAAATGCTATTTTTTAAAACCTTTTATACAGCTTGAATTACAAGATCATTTATTTAGAATTCTGTAATCATTTCTAAGCAGTCCTCTTTAGTCTTAGCCAGAAATATACTGTTTCTACAAACTGAGATCATTCAAAGAGCTAATAGGTAAAAAATTACTTGTTCATAACCTTTCTACAGAACCCCTCTTCAAACAATCTGAACAATCCCCTTAAGTTAGAGAAATCATTCAGTTTACATAACCATACAGATATATTCCATTACTTTTATAATTTGCATTTACTTTTTTTTCTCAGCTGGCTATGTAAGGCACCAGAACCACTTAGTTTTTGGAGATAAAATGCACCATGTTGTATTTTTTGTACCAAAGCCTGCGCACCAAGAATGTTGGGCTTTAAGTGCCACTTACTCTTGTCATGGTGTTACAAGACCTTTCTTTCAAGCATCAAATAACCAATTACAGCTTAACACATTAGAAATACGAATATTTGAACATACAGCAGCGTGGTAAGAACTACGTGAATCAACAAGAGTCACAGCAGGAAAAATATTGGATTTTTTTTAAGGCTTGTTTTAAGGTCAAAATCTTAATTTACGTGGAGGGAGCAGGATTTAAATTTGTATGGGGACGTTGTTCCCCTTCCAGCTTTAATTTCTGTGATCCCCTATGGGTTCAGTTTTATAACAAATGTTGATGATGCAGATGTGATACCATGTAGCCCCATCCTAACACGGTGGAAGCATAGAACGGAGCGAGGGGGCAGCTACAGAATAGAAGTCCAGGTTTTTTTGTTTTTTTAAACCGTTTTTTAGATTCACATTGAAGGAGGTTTCCCAAATGTGCTGTGGTCCATGTTCTATAGGTATAGAAAGTGTAGTGGGGGTCATTATTCTGTGTGAAGGGGGGCTAAGAGTCACTACATGTTGAGCTACAGGATGAGCCGAAGCTTTTCAGGAAGAATACTTTTGAGGCACTCCATCTCACAGGAGCGTCGTCACCTTGTAAATAGTATTTTTGAAACTAATGTCAACGCAACTGATCATTTGATTTATTCTTTGGATAATGGTTTTGTGCAATCAGTTGAGGAGTTGTGATTGCTTGTGTATTTAGACATAATGGGATCTGAAATATTGACCCAGCCGACAGTTTTCTTTAAAATTAATGATTGTTTTTTTTTGCTCTGATTAGCATGCATTCAGTAATGATGGAGTCGACCGTTGAATAATTCCTGACAGAAATTGGAATAAGGATGACTGGAAATGACAAATCAAAGTATGGGGACTGAAATAAATAGGGAATTGGCATCAGCACTCAAGAGATGAGGTAGGGTAACCTTAATGATGCCGTAATAGTCTCATCTAATGCCTGGCCATGTCTCAGTGTCTGTGGTTTCACACTGATCTGTCATTATGCTGGAGTGGCTCTTTGTGTCAGATGTCCTTATATTTGCCTAAGCGTGAGTAAACGAACTTCTGTTTGGCTGAGATGAATCACAAAATGCAGTAGATAAAATTAGCTTTCGGCACTAGGTTGTTGGTAATTGAAGTTGTGCGTCTGTCTGCTGTGTTTTGATGTCAGGCTGAAAAAAAAAACAACACTTCAGGCAGGTAATCACCACCCGTGTCACCGAGTTCGATTTGGCCTCTGGTTTGAACTCCAGCTGTGACGGAGCAGTGCTGACGGCGGTCTCATCTCATCTTTACGCCTCTCCTTTTGTGCCCTTTGGTTTGCCTCTCTTGTTTCTTTATCTGTCACATCCACTTTTTACTGTGCTTTTATTTTGGCATGTTTTCTTATCTAAGTTTTTTTTATTTTCACTCTTTATTACTATTCAGTCGACCTTCTGTTCTGATCTCTTTATTTTGTCTGATTCCTTTAAATTTCCGTTCTTCTCTTTGTGCAATTCGGTCTTGGGTTGCGTGTCTTACGTGCTTTCAGTTGTTGGGTCTAAAAAGATATGTTCGACAGACAAAACTGAGATATATGAAGTATATTCCATCTAAATTTAACCAGAAATATTCAAGTCTAAATGAGGGCTGAGAATTGAAATCACATCTATAGCTCACTGGATCTTTGTTAACCCTTTCAAACCCATTCCGGCTATTGTGTAAATGCTGAGTCAGCATTCAGACTGTTGTTTTCCTGTTTATAGTTTCTTCTGTATGTTTTTTGAACTCTAACAACCTCAGCATGCGTTCAGCTATTTCAAACATTTAGTTTGTATTTGTAACTTTAATACTTGTTAAATTACTTACCTTTGACACTGACATCTTTTCTAATCCTTAAAAAGCTTTGTGCTTTTTAATATATTTTTGCCACATTTTTAGCTTTTAGCATTTGTTTTGTTAGTTTTAGATTTCAGCTAAAACTAACAAGCGCGTGACTAATATATGACTCAAGATGCTTCCCTCTACCTGTTTGAATACACACATTTTTTTTTTAAGATTTAGGGGGAAAAAACCTTTGGCTGAATTTTAAAATGGTGTTTTTCCATTTAAAAAAAAAACTTAACAACTACTGCAACAGTTATTTAAATCTGTCATTATTTTCATCTCGCCCTTTTCCTCTGAGATGCTTTAATGTCTCCAGGTGGAATATTTGCATCAGCAGCTGTTTTCCCTCAGGAAGTTATTTGTATAATGACAGAAGATGAATAGTACATCTGTTTGCATTTGATTTTTCACCAGTTTTCATCAAACTAAAAGTCAAGGGTTTTCATTATGTTCAAGTTAAAACGTACAGTATGTGTAAAAACAAAGTTAGATTAGGTAAATAAAAGGGGGTAAATAATATTAAGAAGAAGACATTTTTTACTTTCTCCAGCGTGTTGTGAAAAACAGGATGAAATTACTTTAAAAGAATCCCTACCCTCATAAATAGTTTTCAGGATTAGCTTTTTGTGACCTGCTTACAGATAAACATATTCGGTTTGTGTTGACTGACAAAGTGGGCATCATTCGATTTTAAACCCAATGACTAATGTGAGTCCTGTGGTGACCTCTAAACCAGTGCCCTGCTGAGTCCTGCCAGCAGGTCAGAGAGATTGTTAATGTCTAACACCAGAGATCTCGCTCTTCCTCTTCATTGTCTTTTAGGCACAGTTCCGTTCCTCTGTACTTCTGCCTCTGTGAGTCAGATTAGAGGCTAACTGCCATGTGGTGTAATTATCTGCCGGCATTAGGCTCATCTCTCTCTTCCAGCTGGTGATATGAGCTTTCTAATGCCCTCTTTCTTATTCTGATGGCCGTCTCCAGCGGCTGACTTCCTGTCGCAGCGGCCAGAAGGCCCCAGCAGCTTCACATGTGCTGCCCGCCTGGCTGTCCATTCCCAATTTATTCCTTATGCACATATATAATAAACCTGTAATGTGTCTTCATTATGTACTAGCATCCTCCATGGAATGGTGACTACATCTCTGCACTTTGAGGGTTTTTTTCATTACCATTCTGCATATACAGTATATTTGCAAAGTTTAACATACATGCTCAAATTTACACATATTTACACCAAAATCTTTTAACAATAGGTGTGGAAGGTTCTACAATGTTTTTAACATGACAAGACCACGGTCAGTCATCTTCCTACTAGTGATCACGAACGACTGCAGCTGGTAGTTTGTCTTTGCCGTCACAAACAGGATTTGTTTGACAGCGCTCATTGGATTGACCAATACTCGTCTGGCCTCCTCAGATGAAAGGGAGTTGGTTGGGATGTTCAGGAACAACCAAGGAACCAACAAGGCTCAAGCCTGCCATGAACTGGAAACCATAATTTAGAGTTAGCAGTTAACCTAACATAGAAAGGCAGGAGCCATGTGTTGGACCTGCTGTGCTGTGATCCCTGCCATTTACATCTGGGGATGTGGAATCTTGCTCAGTGAATATGCATTTTGCTTTTGCCTTCTTTTGCGTTTTGTTGGGGTTGTTGCGGGGTTTTTTTGTGTGTGTTTTGCTTTGCTGGGTATTTTTAGCCTTTTGCCTTCCTGCACAACACCAAGGGAGCAGCTGAGGGAGTGTTGCCGCCCATCCACAGCTCCAGATGAAATAGAGTGAGACAGGTTCAAGCCTCCTAATTGTCCTGAAGCTAATTATACGTAAAGGCTGTATCTGAACTGATTTAACACGGTATATTTTTGTGGAGGAAGATGCATACTGTGGGGAAGGTTAGACAGTTGTTTTTTTTACATGCAACACTGTTTACGTTGTCCTCTGAAGTGCATCTTTATATCTCTAAGAAAGCAAATCAGTTCGGTATTAATATAAAATAATATATTCATCAATTTTAAAACCTGATCCAGATGTGCTGCTGACTGTTCATGCAAATACATCACTTCTTAAAAGGGACAGCAGATCAAATTAACAAAAAAATTGGTTGCACAGACAGACTGGCCCCTCAGTCTGGTTTAGTATCTTTAAATGATGACAGCTCTACATCCAAGCCCAGATCTGTAGCTTTTGATTATCCTCAGTCGCAACTGAAGACTAGCCTACACACACACACACACACAAAGTTTTCAGACTCGCTCATCTGTTTCAATGCACATGAGCAGACAGACCACTGACCTGCAGGCTGATGCAGGAAACAGCAGCTGTAATGTGCAGTTTTATTTAGATTACTTCCTCAGTACAAGATTTTAAAAAATATATAGTATTTCTTAAGAAAGAAGGAAACGTATTACTTTTGCGTTTTACCATTTTAAACCTAGAAATTCCTTTCTATTTTTATTACTTTTTTTTACCTGTGTTTATTTGTTAGTCAACAAAAAGTAATTACATTAGTGTGTTAGTCAACCCCTACCCCCCACCCACACCCTTGAAAAACATAACTATTTGATTTACTTGAATCTATAGGAGTTGGCTGAATAATTCGACATAATTTCCTGCGATTCAAATATGTTGGCGTATTAGATTTTCATTTGTTCATCCAAATTTCTGGATCACGAGTCGAACAAATTGGAAGTCCTCTAGAAATCATAAATACACCTCAGAAAGCCTGAAGTTCCTCACCAGCCTAAACCCCCAAATCCAGTACTGTCTGGGTGCCTCATGCTTGAAAAATGGTAATATCTTATTTTATTGTCACATAAAATAAGATTCTAGTTGGAAAGATTTACACATCTCCTGCACGCACTTGCACCAAAAGTTCCAATTGAAAAAAAAGCCCTTTTTAAGTTTTTCGGAGACCACTGGGCCTTTGATAACAGTGTGCACAGGATGACATAGATCAGCCCCAGCCAAGCCTGATGTATCTTCAATAACAGAATTTCTTATTTTACAATTATACAAACAGGACTAAGAACCAACAAATATACTGAGAGATTTATTTGAGTCTGAACAAGAGCTTAAAACTGTTAACAGCGATACATGGCTGGGCAGTCTTGCAAAACCAAATTCTTAATCTGAAAAGAGTCTAACTGTGAAGCTTAAGAACTTGTAAATTGCGACATTTACTTTTTTATTTGAAACAGGAGAGCAGTGAGTGTCAACAACTTTCCAATTTCATTAAACAAAATGCAGCTCTTGCCCGTCTTATGTAGTGTTGCTCTTTTACAGTGCCACGAAACAAAGCTTTTGCTGTGGAGTTCACTCAAGTCAGTGTGACAGTTGTGATTGAACACTGTCTGAGTCTTTTGTGATATGACTCAGCTGCACACAGCCAGTCTCAGGCAGTATGTGAGGTGTCTGTCAGTAGGGCAGGTCGTATACTTTGATTTGATTATCATCATCTGTGAAAATGGCATTTCACAGAGGTAAGTGGATTCAAAATAGGCACTCGCTTTCAGAGCACATGCAGTGAGGAGAGGGTGCCTCTCACTGCTTACAAGTCCCTAAAAATCACTGTCCCTTCAGTTTTGTCATTTAGCAAATCAATGATCTCCTTTGGGAAATCATTGATTCCAGTGGAATTTGGAGCTACCTATTCTACATCAAATTGCTGAAATGTGTTTGAGACAAATGCAGCAATGTCTTCCGTGACTCACCAAAACTCCAACTAAACTGTCTCAACTTTGTCCAGGTGTTATTGTTCGGCGTCTTTGATGGCTTGAGATATTTGTTTTCCAAGTTAGGAAAATGTGTTAACTTGCTGCTGTTTAAATGTGTGGTCCAAACACCGATTTTTGCTTTTCAGTGCATTCAGTTTTGCTGTTAAATTGGTCAGAAACCCTAGGTCAAGCAGGTATGAATCATTGGACACCTTCAGAACTACCTTAATGCTTTGTGGCATAGATTTAACAAGATGTTGACAACATTCCTCAGAGATTCTAGACCAGGGGTCTCCAACCCTGGTCCTTGAGGGCCACTATCCTGCATGTTTCCCTTGTTTCCCTGCTCCAACACACCTGATTCAGAGGTTAAATCACCTCTTCGTGTTCTGCAGAAGCCTGTTAATCACCCATTGTTTCAAATCAGGTGTGTTGGATCAGAGAAACAAGTAAAACATGCAGGATGGTAGCCCTCCAGGACCAGGATTGGAGACCACTGTTCTAGACCATATTGACATGTTAGCATCACACAGTTGCTACAGTTTTGTCAGCTGCATGTCCATAATGTGGATCTCCCTTTCCACCATGTCCCAAAGGTGATTGATTGGATTGAGATCTTATTGTCCAATTTTGGTGAGTCTGTGTGAACTGTAGCCTCAGATTTCTGTTTTTAGGAGACAGGAGTGACACCTGGTTTGGTTTTCTGCAGCTGTAACCCATCTGCTTCAAGATTAAATGTGTTGTGTGTTCAGAGATGGTTTTCTGCTGACCTTGATTGGAATAAGTGGTTGTTTGAGCTACTGTTGCCCTCCTGTCATCTTGAACCAGTCTGACACTGACATGGCTTTTTTTTTGTCCACACAGATGCTTCTCACTGGATATTTTCTCTTTTTTGGACTATTCTCTTTAAACCTTAGAGATAGTTGTGCGTAAGATTCCCAGCAGATCAGTAGTTTCTAAAATACTCAGACCAGCTTGTCTGGCACCAACAACCACACCACATTAAAAGTCTCTTAAATCTCTTTTCTTCCCCATTCTGATGCCCAGTTTGAACTTTATAAAGTCATCCTCACCATGACTACATGCCTAAAGGCATTGAGTTGCTGCCATGTGACTGACTGATTAGTTGTTTGTTTTAACAAGCAGCTGAACAAGTTTACCTAATAAAGTGGCCAGTGAGTGTATAACAGCATGAAGAATTAGGTTTATATAAACAGCATGAACTCTTCATTAACACCTTAAATAAGTAATGCTGAAGAGCTTTAGATCAAATCAAGTTGATCAGTTTGACCACCAATGTCATGACGTGAGAGAAGTTCAAGACTTTCCGAACCAAGATAACTCCTCAAGTCTGGGAAACCGAGTGCAATAAAACTCAAGCAGACACTGTGCATTCCCGATGGACCCTGAAGTAGTGATTGACAGATACTGTTTTCTCAGATTGCCTTTTAGAATCAATTCAGCACCTGAAATATTCCACAGAGAAATGGAGTAGATCATCGAGGGCTTGAATAGACTTCAAGTCTACACTGGTGACATCATTTAGGGATCAACAGCCCAATAACACAATTAGAGGCTGAACAGAGTAATGGAGGGAGTACAGAAACTCAGCAGGAACAAATGTGATTTTGGAATTCAAGCAATTGTCTTCCTCAGAGACAAGCTCTCTGTATAAGTTCAAGGCCAAGCCCCCCAGACAAGATAAGTGTGGGGATAATCAGCTTCATAGGTAAACTCATTCCCAATCTGACTGTAGAAACATCATGCATTTGTCAGCACAATGAGTTTTAATGGACAGTCAAACATGAGCATGAGTGGCAAGAGCTCAAAATCCCATTGATCCCTGCACCTATGTTGACATTTTATGATCACACACAGAAAAAATTTAATTGTCGACAGATGCTTCAAAGGATGGTATTGGAGCAGTCTGAGGGTGAACACTGGAAACCAGTGGCCTATGCATCCAGGGCTATGACTAAATCTGAATGCAGATATGCCCAGATCAAAAAGGGATGCTTGGGATTAATTTATGGATTAGAGCAGTTTCACAGAGAGACAGATCATCGACCGCTGGTCTCTATCATCAAAAATAATCTAAATGAGAAGCTGTTACGAATTCAGCGCCTAATAATGAAGATGCAGACTTTACACTGGTTTATACCCCATTAAAGCACCTGGTACTTGCCAACACTCTCTCCTGAGCACCTCCAGGCAAGTTTGTGAGTACAGCTGATGAGGATGTTCAGTGTCATGTGAACACAGCGTCTGCTTCATTAGTGGTTTCAGACACAAAGACAAAGCAAATAATGGAGGCAACAGCAAAGAACAAAGAGCTGCAACGTGCCATTCAGAACATGGATGAGGGACGGCCAGCAGGTTCATGTCCGCAGTTTTATCATATCAGAGGTGAACTCAGTGTTGTGGGTGGAAAGTTGCTAAAAAGAAAAAGTCAGATTTGTCATTCCACAAGCTTTATGGATGGACATTATACAGAAGATGCACGTAGGCCATCTCGGCTTTGAAAAGTGCAAAAGAAGAGTGAGAGGATCAGTTTTCTGACCTGGAGTTAACAAGAACATTGAAGCATTGATAAGTAAATGTGACACATGCCAGAAATATAGAAGCAAAGAGCCCATGATGGTAGCTGATGTGCCAGCAGCACCAGGGCACAAAATCAAAATGGACTTGTTTCATTTCAGAGGTAAAGACTTTTTAGTGATAATCGATTACTACTCAAACTTCTCTGACATGGCGCTGTTAGCAAACACATCATCAAACTGTGTCATAACACATGTCAAATCCATCTTCACCAGGCATGGCGTTCCACACACGATGGTGGCCACTACTCTGCCATGCTGCCGTGTTGTAAGTCAATAAACTAGAAGAATCACTTAGAGAGGGATGAATTCTTTTGCAAGATGCTGTATGCAGACATGCAGACATAGTTCTACACACATGCATCAATGAGAACTGCTTTAAGAGCAGCGGTAATGAAAAAACACAAACACAATAAAAACTTAATCATACGCTTTCACAAATGTTTTTACCTTTGTTATATTTACAGTGGGGTATTTGCACACATCCAAATCCCCTGATTTGGAAAAAGGGACGAGGTATGTCAAAGTAACCGCTGCCTGCCGACCTGAGTCATCTGATTGGTGTATAACTGGTAAACAGGTCACTTACAGCGTTTACTGTGATTCAAAGCCACGTGACACATTAAATACAAGCAATAAGGTCTTTAAATTGATTCTACTTTCAATAGGAAGCCAGTTATAGATAAGAAAATATTCAACTGTAGGTCATCTGTGTAATTAGTTAACATTATGTTTCTGAGTGACATGCTCAAAAGGAAGCAAGTAAATTGAATAATATTGGACCAAGAATTGAACAGTGAAGCCAACCTAGTTTTCTGACCTGTCCAACAAGATATCGTGATCAACAGTGTCAAACATGGCACTGAAATCAAGAAGTACTAGGACTTTAATTTTCTTTTTTTTGGCAAGAGTTTCTTCACAACACTAGAAAAAAACTGATGTCAGCATATAAAAATAAAGTTACTCCTGCAAGAGGTTGTTCTACAAGCTGGTGTATTAGGCTTTTATGCACAGCTTCTACATTTTTGCTTAGTTTTTGTTATATAATGACAGAGTCATGTGGTTCTGTTTATGACTTGATCTGGTTTCAGCCTAAATGAAGCCTAAATTAACGTTAATTCATTTGTTTTTTGCCTTTTTTGCTAGATCAGCCTTATGTAGCAAGTACAGTAGAAAGCAAGGCTACACAATAATGTGGGTCATGCGGGTCTCAGGTGTTGAATAGGCTGTGAACATATTTTTTCAGCCCAACAAACACGTTTTAAAGGAACTTGTGATAATATTTTTACATTGTTCTGTACTCTGTGTTGCATAAAACAGGCCTACTACCGTGCACCTCCTCTCTGACCTCCAGTTATTTCCTTTTTCCTCTGTTGCTTTTCTGTCAGTGATTTTTTGCCCTTTTCATGATCACTGGTCTCCTGGTTTTGCAGCACACACTAAAAAAAAAACTGGAGGGATGCTGCTGCTGTTGCTGAGAGTAAGAGCACCTCAGGCTAAAGAGCAGCAAAACAAACTCTGTTTTACGTAACAGCTCTGCTGCTGAATTACACAGTGGATAGGACAATCCAGCCATCAAAAATGAACTGGAAGAAGAACATGGTTAAAGCAAAAGAAAACAGCTATTTTGCAATAGTGTTTTAAATTTTATGTCACAGCAGTGTTTAGCATCAGAACACATCTAAATTACCTAGAAAAAAATTAGCATTTTTAGATTTACATGATGAAAAAGCACAAAGTTCAGTCTTTTGGAAAGCTCAAATTGATCAGAATCAAGTTCAATCATTTATACACTGAAAAAAAACCCAGCAAATATCTTAAAAACAGCATAACTCAGTCGCTGGACTTTAACCCAGAAAGACTGAGGTTCATTACAAGTGGGGGGCGTACAGTTGTGAATTAATTTTTTGCATGCAGGTTTCCTCCAACAAGTCTATTAAATGATCAAAAAAAGGGAAGAACAGAAACGACCACACAAAGGGAAACCAAAAGCCAGAGAAACAGAAAACTGTTCATTTGATTATAGGAAGAACAGAAGCTGAAAAAGTCCAGACAGCTGTACCCATATGATCTTATTATTGTTATTATTATTATTATTATTTTGTCCGTGAAGGGTTGGCCTGCGAACCACTTCAGAACCACATCGTGCTTTCTTGTCTCATTTACGGTCCATCTAATCAGAACCTGAATGAGCTTTCTGCTGAAGGGTCATGCAGTCATGGCAGAGACGTAGCTGGCAATTTCATCTTTTTTTTTTAGCCATTTTCAAGAGATTTTCTTATAGAAAGTCACGTATAACATTTATATTGGCATTCATGTCTGTGTGACAGACTTTTATTTTATTTTTTTTTAAATAATGACAAACTTTATTTTGCCTTTATGAAAGAGAAAATTGCTTTCATAATAAGAGGAGTTTCAGGCTGTTCCAGAAAATGTAGAATTATAAGCTGAAAATCTGTTTTACACTAAGCTCTTTTAATCTAATAAAGTTTGGGTAAAATCTTACTTTATATATTTTCTTTGTGTCTAGATGTGTGGTTGTGTGCTCCCTTTGAGATAATGAGAGAATACTGTTAATTTAAGGACTAGCTTAAAGAAATGCATATCACCCGCCACCTTACATGCCAGAGCTATGATCTAAGATCATCCTGTGGTGAGAAGGGAGTAACGAGTTGTAAGCAATGAGTAGCACTCGGCTTATTCGTTATTCGTAATGACTCTAAGCTGTTACCACACCGAATCTCAGCTCATCATCTTAGAACTGACAGTTTTACAGCCATTTCTTTGTGTTTTCTAAGGTCACTTAGTCGTGGCGACCATCTTGAATCGCGTTGACTCCGAAAGTTGCAGATGTGCGTCCAGTGATTACTTTCTGAGTGTTTCATTAGAGTCTGTCAGGCGATTCAGGAAATACTTTGCAAACACAACAAACAAATGTACACACACATACACTGGCAATTACATGATCGACAAAAGGCAGGTGATGATAATGAATGTGTGAATATAAGAAACACACAATAAACAGTAACATTAAAAATGTTACTACGACTGCTGTCCTCCACCTACAAAATATTACAAAAATTGTAAACATCTTGTCTCAAAATGATTCAGAAAAACTGATCCATGCTTTTATCACGTCCAGGCTGGACTACTGTAATTCTTTATTGTCTGCGTATCCAAAACACTCTTTAGCTACATCTTATATTAAGGATCTTATTGTTCCATATTTTCCTAACAGAGCACTTCGCTCTCAGGCTGCAGGTTTACTTGTGGTTCCTAGAGTTTCTAAAAGTAGAACAGAAGGCAGAGCTTTCAGTTCTCAGACTCCTCTCTGTTAGTGAGGCTGACACTCTGTCTACTTTTAAGACTTTAGTTAGGGTTGGTGTGGGTTTCCTGAGTTATCCTGTAGGTCTGCTGCTATAGGCTTAGACTGCTGAAGGACATACTGACCACATTTCCTCACTCTGCTGCTGTCTTTACTCGCTCCACTGTAATTATTTCTATCACTAACATGATTTTCTTTGTCTTTCTTCGAAAAGAAACTCCACCTGGACGAGTCATTCTGTGTTTGACTGTCTCTTTCCTGTCCTCTCAAACCCCAGCCGATCAAAGCAGATGGCCGCCCATCCTGAGCCCAGTTCTGGTTCTTGCTCTGGTTCTGCTGGAGGTTTCTTCCTGTTAAAAGGGAGTTATTCCTTTCCACTGTTGCCGATGTGCTGCTCAGGATGGGAGACTGTGATGAAGTGAAGATTCAACGCAATCTGCTGGCTTCCTTAGATAGATAGACAATGTCTTGCTAAATGTCTTTATGATCTATGTGAATGTTTTTGTACAGCTCCCTGAGATGACTTTTGTTGTGACTTGGCGCTATAGAAATAAATTGAATGGAATTGAATTAAAGAACAAGGACTGAAATGAAAATATAATTTAATCAGAATGAACAAAGCTGGGTCAAAAAGAAGCAGAAGGGAGTGGGATGTTTTCTAGAAGACAATTTGAATTTAAATGTGGCAGAAATAAGTCTCATATTTGCAGAGAGCTCAGAGAGATGTGTTGAAGTTGTTGAAGAGCTCAGGGGGATCTGGGAAGCAGCCATTAAATCAGAACTTGTGTTAATGACGCAATAAATAGGATTATCACAAGGAGTTCCTCCAGAGTCTACAGAAGCGCTTTGCTTCGGGAGGCTTCTGGGGGGAGGAGGAAGTGAAGTCGTTCACCTTTGCATTCAGAGCCGTGTGTTTGGTCCCATGACATCCGTGAGTGTGTTTCTGGCTGTGTGAGAGCCGCTGCGCAGTGAACTGGATCCAGCTTTGACATTTCCTCGTCTGTGTGCAGAGCGCAGCGGCTCTGAATCTTTCATGACTCTGTCTGATGCCGCACTTCTGGGCAACAGTTTACATAACAGAGCTGGGCTTCGAGGAAAGCGTGCTCATACATTCTGTTAAGGGTTTCCTCAGTTTACTGGACACTTCGTAATCATATTGTGTTGGGGATGACTGTCAGCTACCACCTCGCCAAATTCTAGCTCAGTATCTACGAAATTAACCGAGATATGGGCATTTTATGTTCGCTAAGGTTGACTGGCTGTCGTGGCCATCTTGAACTAGGTTGCCTTCAAAAGTTAATCCATTGTAGATGTACATCCAGTGATCACTTCCTGGGAGTTTCTTTGAAATCTGTACATTTCTTCATGAGAGGTTTTGCTAGTGCTACAGATAAACACAAAGACACAGGCAAAAACATTCTTGACACTTCCCCTTTTGGTGGCGGGTGATAATGACATAAAATCTTTATTCTTACAGTTTTGGAATATGGATCCTGTGAGTGTCTGATATTTTCCGTTAAATAAATGGTTTGTAAATCCTAATTTGTTTTTCAGCACAGTTGATTTTAAAATTTGGAACTCAGGAATTTTCATTTTAATTTCAGTTCGAGGAGTTAGTTTATTAGATAAATAAAACCAATTTACAGAAACCTGAGAGAGTTACTCTTGTTTTTGCTGTTGTCTTACAACATGTACCTGCTGGAAAATACACTATCGGGATTGTCAGGAGAAAACAAGAGGCAGCTGAATTTCGAGTAAAATGGGCAAGAGAAATTTTTACTCGTCTTTTCTTTCTGTTCATTCTCAACCCTAAACAACCTGGCATCACACACTCCAGTCAGTCGTAAAAACACTCGGGTCCACTCACCAGGTCTTTGGACGTGCCGAGCCTCTTGAGTCCGTCCAGGGGCAGGAGGTCAGCCGAGTCCTTGTGCGTGAACTGGGTGGCCTGTTTGAGACGCCTCTGCTGGTGCAGGATGGCTTTGTCCCGGATGGCGAGCTCGCCTTTCTTCGCCTCGCTCATGGTCTCCGATTAAGAGGGCGAGTCTTTGCTGAAGCTGTGCACCGGAGCACAGAGATGTGTCCTCGCCGCACTTAGAGACAGGCTGGATGTCAAGGGGCAGAGAACAAGGAGAACCCCCCCCCCCCCC
>NC_051447.1:7360896-7382190 GCF_001649575.2 Kryptolebias marmoratus | reverse complement strand
CCCCCCCCCCCCCCTGTCCAGAGAGGCAGCTGATTGAGGTCGCTGTTTGTCTTCTTTGCAGAGAAATAAACCCACAGATGTTTCCTCTTCCAGCACGTTCTGTCCTCTTTCCTCTCAGGGTTTCCACTGATCTCTCCTGTATTTGTCTCAACAGCTTGGGAAGCTCTCCTCCTGTCCTGAGTGCTCCTCTGACGAAGACATCCTCCCTGGGATCTGCTCACTCTCTGGCAGAGGCGACGAAGAAGGTGGGACTAAGTCTGTGCGTTCTCTCCCCTCCCCTTCCTCAGTGCCGTCTGTCCTTGGATCCCTCCGTTACATCTCTGTTTTTCTTTTCCTCGCCTCCCCGCTGAGCTCAAACGTTCAGTTCAGAGCACGTTCTCTCGATTTTGCCTTGTTGAGCTAATAAAAAAAGGCATACAGCTGCAGCGTATGAAACATCTGGTGTGTCACACAGTCTGTGTTAGTCCTGCTGTGTAGGTGTGAAGGAGATCCCTGTGATCTGACCTCAACACGAAGATCAATCTACTCCAATGATGGCAACTATTGATTTCCCCTGTCCCACCGACCACCCCCCTCTGAGCGCCACAGTTAATGAAAAAAAAAAAAAATCCAATTTCTTCCATTCGTCCACCAAATGCTATAAATATCAATCTTTGTGACCTCTAGACGATGACACCTTTTTCTGACTGATGATGCAGCGTGCAGGGTTTGATCAGATAAAATAAAAATGCTCATTTCGGCTCTGACAGCATTTAATGCTGACATCAAAGTAAAGCATGCTCCTTAGAATACAACATAATTTGCTAATGATGGAGTCCTTGTGAAGGTGAAGTGGAACAGAGGGAATGGTTACCAAAGCAAGTGCTGCCCCCTGCTGGTTATATCTTTGTTTTGTTTGTTTTATTCTATTAGTTCTCTTAAAATGATATTTGATCCCTTCTCAAAATTGGTAGAGTTTTCCTGGCATGGACCCAAGTTTTAGTCTAAGTCCAACAGGATTTAGGTTGGGGGTTTTTGGAGGAAGCCTGATTCATCCAATCAGAAACCAGTTCTGATGTGTTCGAGATCATCGTCCTGCTGGAACACACAGCTGTGTCCAGGTTTCAAGCCTCAAGCTGTTGATTTAAGGGAAAGTCGAAGAATTTGTAGGTTGCCTTCCTTGTTCTTTATTCCATCCACTTAGTGAAACATACCACAGCATGATGCTTCCACCACCATGCTTGACAGTAAGTCTTTGTCTTGTCCGACTATAATATTTTTTTACCAATCATGATCACTAAGGAGGAGTTAAACAGGACATTTTAGGACCTCCAGCACCACTTTTTAAAAATGCATGTTAAATGCAGATTACTGAAGTCTCTAAAGCTCAGAAACTGAAACAGTAACTTGTGCTTTAGAGAACAGGTTTTTACAATGCCGCTTTCTTGAGTAGACTAATCAAATTAATAAAAAAGTAACTGTGTGTGATTTATGGCAGCTGCCTGGTTAAATAAAAACTACTAGATATAAGCTCATAAATATTTAGCTGTCTTAAGGGGCAATCCTTTTTTAAACTGACTCTAACAAATAACTTTTTTGTTGTTTTTAATAAGAGCTATGTCTGCTTATTATGAACACCCACATGGAAAATTAAGAATAACTAAAAAGAGTTTAAGAGCTGTGAAAAACATATTTTCTCAACTTAATAAGGAGTGGTTTACTGCAGGGACACATACCGTACGTCTTCAACATCCTGTTCTCTCCGTCCATTTGTATTTTTTTGGACTAAACGTACAAACAGTGTATTTTCTGCTGCTATAGTTTTCAGGTAGATTTAAAAAAAAAAACGCAGGACATCCAAACAGATTTCTGAACATCATCTTTAATGTCATGACCTAAACTTCCAAACCACCAAACAAACAAGCAAACATAAGCTGAAGCCCAACAAGTCTTAAGACAGCTAACCCCTTCTTTTCAGAAACAAACCAAAAAGTGACTCGATTAAAAAGAAAACAACTTAAATCTGCTTCAGCAGAGCTTTAAAACAAACAGTTTTGGTCAGTTGCTGGCAATGTAATAAAGTCTTGCATTCTGTGCTTTTGTTTTAACGATCCTAATAATAACTCAGGCTGCAGAAGGCACGTGTGCATCATGTAGTTCAAGACTGTCTTTGAATTTTGTTTAAAATTTAAAAAAATTAAAATAAGACTATGTGAGTTGCAAATAAAACACAAAGGTCCAAGTGAAAATCACTTCTAAGGATCTTTCACCTCCCATAAAAGTGACAGCGTAAACCAAAGCCGTTTAGGTGCTCTGTGCAACACATAACAACAAAAAACAAATAAAAAACGGAATAATCCTGTACGGCCAATGTTTGGAGTGTAAACATCAGGAATATTGTGGCCCTTTAAAGGCAGACATTTCTTTTTTTGTGCTGCCCAAGTATTAACAATAGAAAATGAACCCAGGATAATTTGGCAGCAAAGCAGTTAGGAAACAAATCACATGACGTTTTCTTGTTTAGCATACAGATAGTTAAGAGTTTTTTTTTTTCGTACAGGTAGCGAGTGTTAGGAGTTGTTTTTTGAGCAACAATTGTTACTGCTGCGATTTCAGTGTAACTTTATATCATTAACACATAAGAAGCACAAACTGAAATGTGCTGACATGCAGCCGTGTTGACGTATGAACCACCACCGCTTCGTCACTTTCCCCACATATGGCTCCTATATATGCATCCACCGCAGTGCGTAAAATGTAGTGTGCTAGTTTGGAGGCACAGAGGTCAAAAATGCTGTTCCCACTGATAAAACACAGCCTCGCTCAGTGCAGCAACAAGCAGTCCAGGACCCCGCTGTTGGTTGTCCCCTGCCAGCTGTCAGTCATAGCGTGTTGGGGAGGTAAAGCGAACAGAGCAGCATGTTCTGTCCAAGAGCTGGGAAGCGTCTGAAGGCCTCCCAGGCGTCGGAAAATATGTTGTACTTCAGGAAGACGCGGTGCTCCAGGCTGGTGGGCAGGCTCACGTCCCGGCTCATGATGTAGACGCCGTCGTTGTGCAGCGTGCACGTCAGGTTCAGGCCCGACTTGGACGTGTTCTCCTTCAGCTGGACCCACTCGCCCGTGGTGACATTGTAGGACTGCACCGTCAGGGCGTCCTCCGCCTGGCTGGGGCGCCACTCCCGCCTGCCCGCCTGCAGCTTGTGCGTGTAGCCACCCACCAGGTAGATGGTGTCCTCCACCGACAGCATCTGCTGCTTGCGAATGTGAGCCGAACAGGTGCGAAACACAGCCCAGGTGTCAGAGGTGGGGCAGTAACGGAGGACGCTGGTGTTCCTGTCTGTGAGACACAAAACATCACTTTCAGCACTTAAAGATAATTCTTTTCAAGGCAGAGGGCGATATGCATTCATTTAAGACAGTGGGTCCCAAAGCTGAGGCCTGGAACCCACTATGAGTCACAGAACATCACGTTAGGGGTCTTAAGAGGCTTTCCAGAAAAAACAAATACAATTAATTGCTAATGTAATATTTATTTATTGGCCACAATTGTTAGGAAAGATAAAATGTGTTGTAAAAGGTAAATGAAATAGTGGTTGTGGTAATTACGCCATTATTTAATTGACCTGATTGCAATGTTTGCATACTTTTATCAAAGATAGTTGGAGTCGCGAGTTTACATCTGTTATTTTATGGGTTGGAAGCTGAAAAGTTTGAGATCCATTGCTATAAGGAATCCTGCTTTCGTTTTGCTTTTTACATTTTACTTTGTAGTGTTTAGCTTTAGACGCTTTTCAGTATTTTTAACACAACTTTCTAACCATCAAAATGTTCATTTTAGTAAAAAATGTGAGAACCTTTTTAGTAGATCAGTTTAACCAGTTTGTGAGATACTTTAATGTTCAAATTAAAAAAAAAACTTTACATCCTTTTTCACATTAATACACCAGTTTAATTTAGAGGAAGCAGTGGAAAGTTTAATTTTGCTTATTCATTTTTAAAATGTGGAAATATTTTTATTCTGCAGCAACTTTAAAGTCCAGTTTCTGTCCTAATGTCTGTTTCTGTATGTGACGATATATTTGCCAGGTGGTTTGATCCTATGAATCACATACATTCCCAGAATCCTTGGATCAAGGTTCTGTATACAAACCTCTGGCAGTGTATCCACCCATGACGTAGATCATACCCTGGCACTCGCACGCTGAGAACTCAGCCAGCGGGTCGGGCATCGAGGACACACAGGTCCACCAGTCGTGTTCTGGACTGTAACACTCCACAGTGCCCAGACACTGGCCTCCAACGGCGTACAGCTTCCCTTGAACCGCCAGCAGCTTGAAGTTGGACCTGGGGGAGAAGATGCAGAGGGTGAAACGTGACCAAAAAGAAAAAAAAACTACAATCAGTGGAACTGTGAGAGGCAGATATACCTCTTCTGGTTGAGCGGAGCCACCTGGTTCCACTCGTTCCTGCAGGGGTTGTAGCAGTGCACAGCAGAGATCTCCTGACTCGTCACCCTGTAGCCGCCCACTATGAACAGGTAGTTATCCAGAACAGCAGATCCGTATCCCCTGACGTTGATCATGTCTGTTGGCAAGTTGTTTGCCAGTGGCTTCCAGCGCTGCTCCACCTCTCCGTACCTAAGCATGGACCAGGGTTCATCCTGATCGGGCACGTCCAGGGACAGACAGGTGAAGTCTCCGATGGCCACCAGGGTGGCGGTGCCATTCATGCGCATCTCTCTGAGCTGGTCCCTGACAGCGGAGGGCAAGCTGCTAAACTCGGGACGCCTCAGCATGGGGTGGTAGTAGCAGCTCATGTATTTGAGGCAGGCGTTTCGCAGCTCGTGAGTCCCGTAGACCTCAGAGAGGTTGTACAGCTCCACGCAGTTGTCCAGCCGGATCTCTGAGGTCAGCAGCTTCAGGATGGAGGTGACCTGTAAGAACGAGGCGGTCTCAATCAGATCCTCCAGAGTCTCGTTGACCACCTGGACTTTGGAGGTGTTAATGAACTCCAGGACCAGCTCCAGGCCCGGGACGCTGAGCCCCTGCAGCTGCACCGAGTCCTCCGAGGACTCCCTCATCCCGGAGCTGTAAAGAGCTCGGAAATAATCGCTTTTCTCTATCAGCTTCTTTTTATTCACTTCGTAGGTCCTGTCATCCACCACGATGGCAATAATCTGGTCAGATGACATGTTGGAGACAACTTTTATTTATTTATTTTTTATTTTTTTTGCCAGCCTCCCGAAGAGTTTTCCGTTCACCGGCGGGGGAGCTCCGTGGCCGGTCTATATATGGTCACGTTCATCCCATAGATCCCTATGGAGCTGCTTTCCTCGGAGGAGGCTAACCAGCTAACGGAGAGGAGCTGATAAACCGGCCAAAACAGCTCTTTCCTCGGATTAACATTCCTCAACAGTTCGGCAGAAAAATGTCTCTTATTAAAATATGTCACCTACATACTTCAGTTTATTTCTGACACTAGTAGTAACACTTTAAAAGTGTTTTGTAAGCCATTTATGGGACGAGCGGTCTATTTTTTTTTTCACTGTTTTGATTCGAAGCTTCTTCGTGAGTTTGTTGTTCTGAGGAGCTGCTTCTGCGCGCTGCTGCCACCTGTTGGTGAGGGCAAATAGCGCCACAACTGGTTGAATCTCACATTTTAAAACTATATTTACTTATTTTTTATTATTCAAGTAAAAGTTGATATGCAGCATTAAAAACACACTCAATCACGGCGTAATTATTCACATATTTAAAACTCGAGCTATAGAAATAAAAGCACCAAGTTACATATACTCAAGTCCAATCTATTCTCCAATCAAAAAGCACTTTAAAGAGTACTATTTAAACTAAGGTTAATACCTTATTCGGCCATTTCTTTGAGGTGGTTAATAAAACTGTATTTTTTGCAATTGATTCATAGTTAAATTAAGAGTTTTTATTGTTAGTCTGTTTTGACTTCTGTTTTTTCATTTTAATATTCCACTATTTCTCTCCAGTTTATTATATGTTGGGAACATTGTTTACATCACTTGTTAGTGGGTACTGAGTGTTTTGGAAAAAATGTTTCTATGTAAATCTGTACTTTGGTGTGCATTAATGTCAGTATGTGTGTAATAACAGAAAAACACTAACAGCTGCAGTCATTTTATGCATATAAAACTAAAGAAGCTGCATTTTCTGCTAAATGCAGTATGAAGGCTTAGTGCTAAAAGACTTTATTGAAATTTGCTGAGAAGCGTGATATAGTTAAAATAAGCAGAACACACAATAAGCGGTTAAAATAAGTAAATGCCACCTAAAAGCCAAAAGTAGCATTATGCTAGCAGAGAGTACCTAAGGGTTGGCTAAAAGCACAAAATAGTTAGTTAGATACTGATAAAACTGATTTTGAATTTTGTGAAAACCTGCAGAAAAACTGCTGAAAGTGGTAATTGTTAACAGGATGCGGATGTGCTTTAGCAGTGTGGTTTTATTTTGAAAGTCAGACCGGAAGTGTAATTGTCGGCGTGTTGTGGTTCGGGCAGAGGAAGAGGAGGAGGAGGACAGGCAGACAGGCTCATCAATGACAGGGACAGCTGTCGGACCCTCACCGCTCGGCCTGTTTCTGGTTCGTGGCTCCAGGCGGCGGGCAGCCTGCTGCTTGTGATCCGAGCTGAGGATGCGGGAGCCGGCGTGCGCCTCCTGCTTCTCCCGCTGCCTTCTTCTCATCTTCATCACCGCTCACACATCATCGCCGTCGACCGACGGAGACCTGCGGCCGTGCGACAAGGTGAGTGAATTTACTGCTTATTATTCTCACACCAGAACGTCCTAAATGTGGAGCAGATGCTGCTGTATTTATAATTATTCACTGTTCTTTTGGGTCTTCCGTCCCATTGTTGTCATCGTTTCTTATTGTGGCAACAAGTGTCCCCCTCGCTGTGTTTCTTTAAGATTAAATATCCGGACTAGATTCATCCAAGCTCTTATAAATTCACGCTTAAAAACGCTGAGTTTTCCCAGCGTCGAAACGGCTCGGCGGGGTCTGAATCAGCGCTGCTGATCGGCTTAAAACGCGCCTCATGTGGACAGTTGGAGAGGAGGACGCCGCCTGCTGGCCTCCGTCCGAACTGTGGGCCCAAACCGGAGTCATCGGACGGAACCCGGCTCTGCTCTGCGGCTTTCTACCCAAAAACGAACCAGCAGAACCGGGCTGCTTCCAGGGGCGTTTCTAGGAGCCTGGAACACCGGGGGCTCAGCCCAACAAAAACATACTTGCAGTAAAAATTCATTAGGATGTTTTGCACGGCGTATTTGCTCTTTAAAATATTAGGATCATAAACATTATTATAGTCAGTTTTTATTTTACCTTGTAGGCATTTTCATTGCGAACAGATGGAGTAAATGTGTGACCCGTTCTGGCAAAATGAGTCATCGTGCGCACAGGCGGCTGTGCAGGAAAAGTGAAAATATTGATTTTTGGCTGTAATAGAGATTTGCTAGGAAAAAGATGCATCCATAAAGACACCGTCTAGTGATCTGACTACCTAAAATAGCATACAGTCTTCCATAATTAAAGTTTTTTAACAAGTATGTCTTCAGAAATGCACCTTTTTATTCTAATCCTGTTAGTTTCCTTTGAACAGACCGGTTTTCTCTGCTGGGTGTCGAAGTGCTGGGAAGCTCCTTCGAAGAACGTGTGACGTCATTGTGAAGCTTGGGGGTTCCCCTTTCAGAAATACAGGGCTCGAGTCCCCCGACAACGTCACCCTAGACCAGGGGTCGGGAACCTATGGCTCGCGAGCCAGGTGTGGCTCTTTTGATGATTGCATCTGGCTCGCAGATTTCGGCTTTTCAGATAAAGCATAAAATTTTATCACTTGTTTTAATCCATCCATCGATTTTCCACTGCTCATGTCCTGTTCAGGGCTGCAGTTGGCTGCAGGAGCAATTGTCCATTATTTTAATTGGCTGATAATAGCCCACGTTGGCCGTTGTTGGGTAAACAGGTAAACGCCCCCTTTTGAATCAGTCTGAGCGGTCATTAGCTCAAAGCTAACCCTTCGACGAAGATGGCGAAAAGAAAAAAAGATGATGAGTATCGTACATTTCAGGACGAATGGACTGAAGAATTCGCCTTTGTGGAGAGAGCAGGTTCTGCGGTGTGCCTAATTTGCAATGACAAAATTGCATCGATGAAACGGTCGAATGTGAAGCGGCACTTTGACACACGACATGCTACCTTTGCATCAAAATACCCTGCGGGAGACAGCCGAAAGAAAGCGTGCCAAGAGCTACTGAGCAGGGTGCAAGCTACCCAGCAGCATCTCCGCGTATGGACCCGGCAAGGTGACTATAATTCCGCTAGTTTTGCTGGATCTTTAGCAATAGTGAGGAACGGAAAACCATTCACAGATGGCGAGTATGCTAAAACGTTCATGCTGGATGTAGCCAATGAACTTTTTGATGATCTTCCGAACAAAGACAAGATAATCAAACGGATACAAGACATGCCTCTGTCGGCAAGAACTGTTCATGATCGTACCGTCATGATGGCAACCCAAGTGGAGGAAACGCAAGTGAAGGACATAAATGCAGCGCCGTTCTTTTCCCTGGCTTTGGATGAGTCAACAGACGTAAGTCATTTGTCGCAGTTCAGTGTGATTGCAAGATATGCTGCTGGTGACACACTGCGCGAAGAAAGTCTTGCTGTTCTGCCAATAAAAGGGTCCACAAGAGGTGAAGATTTATTCAAGTCTTTCATGGAGTTTGCTCGTGAAAAAAATCTACCAATGGATAAACTTCTCTCAGTGTGTACTGATGGTGCTCCGTGTATGGTGGGAAAAAACAAAGGATTTGTGGCGCTTCTCCGTGAACATGAAAGTAGACCCATCCTAAGTTTCCATTGCATTCTACACCAGGAGGCACTTTGTGCTCAGATGTGTGACGGGCAGCTTGGCGAAGTGATGTCGCTGGTCGTTCGTGTGATCAACTTTATTGTTGCCCGAGCCTTAAATGATCGCCAGTTTAAAACACTGCTGGATGAAGTTGGAAATAACTATCATGGTCTGCTTCTGCACAGCAATGTGCGTTGGTTGTCAAGAGGGAAGGTGCTCAGCCGTTTTGCGGCTTGCCTGAACGAAATCCGGACTTTCCTTGAAATGAAAGGCATTGAGCATCCTGAGCTAGCCGAAACTGAGTGGCTCCTCAAGTTTTACTATCTCGTGGATATGACTGAACATCTGAACCAGCTCAACGTGAAAATGCAAGGCATTGGAAATACAGTGTTATCCCTTCAACACGCCGTGTTTGCTTTTGAAAACAAGCTGGAGCTCTTTATCATGGATCTTGAAACAGGTCGTTTACTACATTTTGAAAAAGTGAGACAATTTAAAGATGCATGCACAGCAAGTGAGCCCACTAAAAACTTTGATCTCAAACAGCTAGCTGGCTTCACATCCAGTCTCCTACAGTCGTTCAAAGCACGCTTTGGAGAATTTCGTGAGCACACTCGTCTTTTTAAGTTCATCACCCATCCAAACGAGTGTTCACTGAACGCAGACGACCTGAGTTACATTCCTGCCGTCTCCGTCAGAGATTTTGAAGCAGAAGTGGCTGACCTGAAGGCCTCAGACATGTGGGTGAATAAGTTCAAGTCACTGAATGAAGATTTGGAAAGAATCGCACGACAGAAAGCGGAGTTGGCGAGCAAGCACATGTGGACAGAAATGAAAAAACTTCAACCCGAAGACCAGCTGATTATCCAAACTTGGAACGCGCTTCCTGTCACATACGACACACTGAAGCGTGTGAGTATTGCTGTATTGACCATGTTTGGATCCACGTATTCATGTGAGCAGTCATTTTCACATCTTAAAAACATCAAGTCCAACCTACGATCACGTTTAACGGATGAAAGCCTCAATGCCTGCATGAAGCTTAACCTCACCAAGTACCAACCAGACTACAAAGCCATCAGCAAATCCATGCAGCACCAGAAGTCGCATTAATGGTGAGTATTATAACAACATTATTTAAAAGAATAAATTCAGAGGCTTATTATTCTCACATTTAGTTGAATTCGGTCTTAAAATATATATGGCTCTCACTGAAATAAATTTCCAAATAATTTGCTTTCATGGCTCTCTGAGTCAAAAAGGTTCCCGACCCCTGCCCTAGACCAATAAAAACTGTGTTTTCAAACCGTTACTCTTGTTAACGAAACTCGATGGATGCCAGCCAGGTGATAAATTGCCAAATCTCAACAAACTGTCCTTTTGAAGCGTTTGAGGTGGGGATTTGGAGAAATAATAACTAAAAAAATCCCTCATTCTGACTCATTTTGCCAACACTGGTCACCTATTAATAAAAATCACCACTCTATTTAGCACTTTTCAAACACAAATGTACTCAACAAAGCAAAGCAGACCCAGTGGAAAACCCATCCAGTCATCCATCTTTTTATTTCTGAGACACTGGATCTGTGCCAGGTCCGACGAGGCTCTGTGAACCCTAAAGATGGTTGTACGTGAACATCCCAGCAGATCAGCAGTTTCTGAAATACTCAGAACAGCCCATCTGGCACCAAGGACCACGTTAAAGATCACTTAAATCCCCATTTTTTTCCCCCAATTTGATGCTCAGTTTGGACCTCGGTAAGTCCTCTTCACCACATCTAAATGCATTAGGTTGCTGCCGTGTAATTGGCTGATTAGCTGTTTGTGTTAACAAGCAGCTGAACAGGTGGCTGGTGAGTGAGTGTGCTTTATGTTTCACATCACATGGGTCTGGACAGACTTCCAAACTGGATGTTATCGATCCTGCTCACAGGAACAAGCCGTCACCTTAAAATACTGGACGTTCTGTGCAGACCCCACATGCTTAAACACTGTGTAATAATAATAATAAATACATGTGTAAGTGGAAGGGATGGTAAGTCGGCTGTAATTGTTACAAATAACACAAGTTTAACGACTCTTTCCAATCTGAAGCTGCAGCGTCGGCATGCTTTTATCTTCAGGAGGCGTCAACATTTTCAGGCACACAAACCTGCTTCGGATTTCGAGAAGCGGAACCAAAAAGTGCTCTGAATGGTGAGCTATATTAAATGGTGCCGTTTAAAAGAGTTCACACCAGTAGTTTTCCAGATATGTTGTCTGAAATGCAGGTACGCACTCAATGTAAACAAAGCACTCGGCTGAACCTGCCAAAAAAACTGACCTTCGTCAGGCCGGCTGTAGCCCGTGTAGGTAAACAAATATGACAGAACTGGACGTTTAGATGGAAATGTAAGAGTAAATCTGCTGCTAAATGCAAAAGAAAAGAAAGAAGACAGCTGTCAAGAATATTGGGGATCAAGAATGGTGCTGGAGTGAAAGCTCAGGATTCAAACATGCTGCTTTTCCAAAACTTCTGCTAGACCGACAAGGTTACCATTTCAACCCAACCTATACCTTTTTTTTGCACACTTTGCTCAACAAAACTGAGTGTAAACACGTACCAATATATCAAAATTGATGGACTTCTCCGTCCCAAAGGGCTCTTCCATAGACGTCACCGTTGCTGACCTATTTTCAGTCGCTTCGGCTGAAAAGAAACGCATCCGATTGACTCTGTGGGGGTCTGGTTTTGTTAATAGAAACATACATTATAGCAAAATTTTATTCTCATCATGGTGTCAGCGGGGACAATATAATTAAAGACTGCAATAAATCGCAGACACAGAGTGCATCCTAATAATACGTTTGACAATCAGATAAACCCCCACCTGATAATAAAGCACATGGAGATCTTTGAGCGTCCAGATGACAAAACAGAAAGAGAAAAGGAAGGAAAATGGGGGTTTATTGCGACAAATATCATGTGAAATTATGATTTGATTGCCACAGCTGTCAGTGTGTGTGTCGAGCAAACTTTAGCCCGTCAGGAGGAAGTCATCTTTATAATTTAAAGCTAGCTCCAACGCTCGAGATTACTGTCCGTGTTCTGTCAGATCCCTAAACCTCCCAACTGGCTTGTTGAAGCTCTGAATTTTATCCCATCTTCCCTCTAGCTTCCTGCCTTCAGTCTCCATGACAACCGCTGCGAATCACCCTGGAGACGAGTGAAACACATTAGTCGGTGTCCTTTTCATCAGTCTTACCTCCCCTCCTCGCATGAGCACGAACGCACACACAGCGAACGCATCGGCGCAGAAAGATACGGCAGATTATTCAGGTTGCCTCGGCACAACGTCGGTGGAGTTCTTCTTCACCGTAGCGCCTCACGTTCCAGACCTACAGCTGGTTTATTCCTGGGTCAGGTGTGAATGAGTGGGGATTGGTAATGATTTGGGGCTTAGGCTTATGTCCTGTGTCTGAAAACTGTCTTTGTCCCTGATTAATGTAGTTGTTTTTTTTGTTTACAATAGTTTCAGATTAATTAGCTGGAAAACTCGTCAGTGCTCTGCTGCAGCCAGCTGCCTGCTCTGATTCTCAGAGGAAAGGATGGAGATTTGCCAGAGCGATGCTTTACGCTCTCACAAAGACGTATTCATGCCACAAAACGCAACCTTTTCATGGGTTTAATTGTACAACTGCAACTTGTAAAAAAAAAAAGACCACTTCTGTCTGCTGTTTCATTATATGTCAGAAATGACTGAGTCTCAGTCCGTTACTTGCATTATTTTGCTTTTTTTTCCCAATACACCATAAGTGCATTAATCAGACCCTCCAGGATTTTGCGATGTTGCGATCGCAACTATTAACGCAAAATGAAGCAAACCCCGCAAAATAGCAACTTTTTGCAACTTTGTCCAAAACACCGCAACTTTCCCGCAACTTTAACCCCAAATAACTCATGAAGAAGAGATGTGACGTCACATCCTGTTAACGTCAGAATGCCGGGAGCGTGCAGGAGCAGTGACCGAAGCCAAAATGTGTGCTAATGCTTCACATTTGCCCACAAAGATTTTAGCAAAACACCGCAGTGAAGTTAGTTTTAAAGTGGATATTGGATATTCGCGCTCCGCAGATTTAGCGGCGTCTAGCTCACGGCTGACCCGAAACAGGAACGCTAATGTCGGCCAGCCGTCCCTAATTGAATCACTGCTCGTGAGAGAAGGGGCCGGCAGAGAACGGCTGGCCGACATTAGCGTTCCTGTTTCAGGTCAGCCGTGAGCTAGACGCCGCTAACTCCACGGAGCGCGAATATCCAATATCCACTTTAAAACTAACTTCACTGCAGCCGCAAACCAGTTTCCTCCCCAGCTGCAGGTAATCATGGAACATAAACGCATCGACAAACACTTTGTGTCTGCAAAACATGTGAGGAGAGCTGCAGACGAGGGACAATCCAGAAATGGTCATGAATGTCAGTTTATAAGCTGTCAAAGTTCTCAAATAAAGCACCTTTTGAGAATGTCAATGTTTGTTGGCAATTATCTTACAAAACTAGTAAGTATTTTTGGTTTATATATTAAAAGTTATGGTTTTTTTATTGATTTTAGTAAAAAAAAAATGCAACTTTTCATCGCAACTTTTAGGAAAATGCCCCGCAAAATCAGGCATTTTAGCCACAACAATCACAAAAAATGCCTGCGAAATCCTGGAGGGATTGATTAAAGTTGTTGAAATAAACGCCACCATGCGTTTGACATCTCAGTAGCTCTGCAGTACGTTACAGTAAAGATGACCTGTGCTCAAGTTGTTTTTTTATGATTAGCAGGGGGAAATAATTCCACCTGAATGCACATTTGGGAATGCTGTGTTGGTTAGCTGCTGCTGGAAAAGGTGAGAAAAGCCTGTTTTCTCCACCACAGGGATGGGTTGTTCATCCAGAGCAATATAAAGTCAGTCACCCGCTCTTGGTCTTGTGAACACCTGTCTGTTATATTTACAGTTCCCTCTGAAGTGGGCTGCTTAGCCGTGTTTCCTTTTAAGAGTCATCTGGGTGAACTCTTGTTTCCTCAGCCAAGTGTTTTAAATGTCTGGTTAGGTTACGAGGTTGGAGTCGTCGCTTCACAAACAAAGAAGGCTGCGGGTTCAAAATGCAGCGTTCTCCTCGTTCACGCCCTCCGGGGTTCCGCCAGGTGTGAGTGAAGGGGGGGGGTCGTCTCGAACGTCTCGTCCCAGGTCCTGTGACGAACCGGCGACCAGTTCAGGGAGTGCTGCGCCTCTCGGCCGACGGGCACAGCCCCGCGCAGTAAATGGATGGCTAATTAAATTGGTGATACTGAATGAAGCTTCTGTCGTTGCCGCCAAGAAGCAAAACCCAAACTGCAAAACATTGCAAGGAGCTACTGATCTACTCTCACACTGACAATGTTTTACAGCAGCCATTTTACAGAAAACAAAGACTGCACGATATCAGAAAACCTTGCAATGTGCAATATTATAGTTCTCTTTTTTTCCAACTAGTGGGTGATGAGTAACCTATAGCTTCAGGTGTGCTTTGTTCTATATATTGCCTGGAACTGATTCCTTACCACAAGCATTAAATCAAACAAAAATGTAGAATTTGTAATGTTAAATGTAAATATTGTCAGACATTTTTACATGTTTAGGCTGCTTCCGTTTAAACACTAATGTTGTTATTAATGTAACGTTTAACAGCATCGGCGTTCTTATTGACGGGCAGTGATTTGTTCTGTAAAAAATACCTAATAAGACATGAATTTGGTGTCAAACCAAACAAATCAGTTTTCCTGCAGCATTTTAAACACTTAAGAAAGTTTCAATACTCTGAAAGCACAAATATTTTGCGTTTTGTGAGAAAAGGAAGCTTTTTAAAACAACTGTGTGAAACCTGTCGGGTTGAGAGCAAGAATCTTTTTGGGGAAATATTAATATTTGTTTAGTTTGTAATGCGCGCTCTCGTTAACTTGCAGGGCAGCGCAAATTTGTTGTCCACATTTGTGTATTTTATAACACAGATTTGTGACAATATTGAGACTAATGTCTCTCCGTGAATCGGCATCAGAAAAATCAAAATAAAGCCCACGTTGAGCGTGACGCGACAGCCAGCCGTCCTCGAAAGGAAATCACTACAGATGACCTGCTGTCGCGCTCTTAATGGACCCATTAGAGCTCCAGCAGCCGGTTGCCGTGGTGACCGGGGTCAGCCTCTGGCACCCCTCCATGTTCCTGTTTGTACGGTCAGCTCTTGTTTTAACGTGCGGTCGTGATCTTATCAAGGCGTGTGTTTTGTGAGCCTCTGTGTTTTCGTGAGGTCGCTCGCCTCTCTGCAGAGAGGAAATGTTTCATTGAATTAAAATGTCGGTTTCCCTGAAGCACAGGGCTGTGGAGAAAGTCTTGATCCGTTTTCCTTGTGCAAATTTATAGCTGTTTTGATGAACAGTTTGAGTTTTTCTTTGGATGTTTTCACTCATTTTGAGATTTTGTTTTGTTTAAGCACTTATCTCTGACTTATCTCTGAGTTTTAAAGTCAAGAGATGAACCTCTGTATTGACAGACAACTTAGCAAAGAACCAAGTTTAAATTAGATCTTTAGGCACTTTGTAGCCAACAGACTGTCACAAAGATACAAGTTGGTCCCGCTTTTTAATAAAAATTTATGATCAACGTTAAATATAGCACAGTTTGACAGACAGAAAATAACATTTTACCACCAACAAGGTGATTCTCAAAGAGTTATTAGCTAAAAACTTGACATCTGAGGGTTGATGGGACCTGAGAGATCCAGGTCTTAGTAGTTTTAGGTCTGACACTTTTTTTTTTTTATCCACCACTTGTTCACTTTCCTCATTTTTTTAAGCACACACTTTCCTGGCCAGGCGTAGGTACTGAACAAAGAAACGTGCAAAAAAGCAACTAATGTCCAAAGAAAAGCTTCAGAAAGCCTGAAGAGTTAATGTTCGAGTGCGCTTTAAAGATGACAAAGTCTGGCTCTGTGGAAGCAAAGTTTAAAGACACTTTGTTGTTGCACCTATGATGGGACACAGATCAGTACCTTACCCTGATAACTCTGTTAACTCTGACATTTTTGAAAAATTCTGGTAACTCAGCAATATCGCTCAGTAACAGAGAAACAACCTGCTGCTTCTTAGAGTCGACCAGCAGTCTGGTCCAAAGTTCCGAAGTGCAGCATTTACCGTATTTTCTGGACTATATGGGGCACTTAAAAGCCTTCAATTTTCTCAAAAAATAAGAGTGCGCCTTATAATCCGGAGTGCCTTATATATGTAAGAACTAATGTTTTTGGTAAACTACAAAGCCGCACCGCTTTCAGCTTTAAGCCTCAGTTATACACTGTGCGTGGACCTGAGCGAGCGGTGGAGGTGTTTATACTTGATGCTTACATCAGTGCAGTATCCTTCTGTGAGTTTTGAACCATTTTATTATCTTTGTGAGGGATCATATAAACACTGATACAGTACATGCTTGGAGTGAAGTATTGCCTTTTTGTTTTTATGTCTGCGTGTGCGTATTCTGCAGAGAGACTACTACTACCAGTACACGGAGTGTGATGGCACAGGGTCACGGTGGAGAGTTGCCATTCCTCTCAGCCCAGGCTCCTGCTCAGACCTTCCTCCTCCAACCAGAGGCACCGACTGCTGTGAGTCCAGAGTGTGTTTGTCTTCATACATACGACGTGTGCGTTCACATAAACATAACATCACCTGTTTTTTTTTCCAGCTTTCTCCTGTCCAGCTGGGATGTTTTTGGAGATGTCCACGCAGCTGTGCACGCCGTGTGCAGCCGGTTCCTACTCTCTAGGCAGTGGCCTGAGGTTCGACCAGTGGGACGCCATTCCTGCAGGCTTCACCAGCCTGGCCAGCTTCTTGGACCCGGGGCCGAACGGAGAGGACATTCAGGCCTGCAACAGGTGACGCAGATTTATTCACGTCGCAGTAAGACCTAAAGGGATCGTGCAGTCACAGTGTTGTGTTGTCGCGCCAGCTCGTCGTGGACGCCACAGGGCGTGTACCTGGAGTCGAACCGCGACGAGTGCACGGTGTCGCTAATTTACGCAATCCACCTGGAGAAGCGGGGGTCTGTCTCCTTCACCTACCAGTATCCCGACAACAACATTTTCTTTGAGTTCTATGTAAGCAACGGTGACTGCGTCCCGTGAAATAAAAATAAAATAAATACACATTCTGTCTGAAAAAGTATCCGATGACATGCTTTGTGCTCAGGTCCAGAACGAACAGTGCCAGGAAATGGCCCAGAGTGACGATGAGAAGTGGATTAAAGTCACTAACAATGGAGAATGGGGCACACACACAGTGAGTTGATGGTTCTGCCTGTGTGTGTGTGTGTGTGTTGATGGAGTGTTGTCAGTCTTGTGGCTCAGCGAGTGAGTCTTTTGTTTCAGGTGAACCTGAAGTCGGGTACAAACATCCTGTACTGGAGGACGACTGGGATTCTGGTGGGAGGGAAGATGGTCAAACCTGTGCTGCTGAAGAACATACAAATCGAGGGTACAACTCCAACACACACCGAGACAATCACAAAAAAATCTGAGGTAAAATGCTCATTTGTGTGTGTGTGTGTGCTGCAGGCGTCGCCTACACTTCTGAGTGTTTTCCGTGTCGGCCCGGCTGGTTCAGTCCGATGCCCGGCTCGTCGTCCTGCCAACCATGTCCCAGCAACACGTACTCCGGGAAGGGGGCGTCCTCCTGCACGCCTTGCCCTGAACACCACTACTCGCGTAGGTTTCCTCCCGAGCAAAGACGCCTTCTCTGGAAACGATTCGGCACGGGACTGAAAACAGCCAGAGTCCAAAGACAAACTCGGAAAATCCATCAAAAAGCATAAAGAACTATTGATCAAGACCACTTTAGAAGATTACAAATAAGCCTGAAAGCAAACTGTAAAGAAATAAGGGATGATTCAAAACTTTACACAGTATTCTACAGAAAAAAGGTCATTTTGGAATTTTCTTGTACTGGTTGCATAACATGAGAAGGAAAAAATACAACCTGACCATCACAGACCAGTATGTGATGTTTTAGGTTAATACCCAGTTTTATTGGATAAGGAGAACAATACAGATGGTGTAGCATCCACAGCTTGACTTCATAGTATATTCTCTTAAAACTTAGATTTTGTTTTTGCCATCACTGGGACAATGTCATTAAAAGAAAACCAAAACACAGTTTCGTGCACAGGGTCACTCAGTTGCACGGAAAAAGCTGCAGCATGTGTTTCTTGCTGAAGCAGGGTTTCAAACGAGCTAATGCTCATTTAAATAAGGATCAAGCCGAGGCTTTTTTTATGCAAACCCACTGCCTCTGGAAGCGATGATGAAAGCTAATCTGTGGATCTGACACTCGGGCTCAGCTGCTGCGTGGCTTTCTTTTTGGCAGATGGAATTCTTCAGAAGGAACTCTCAGATCGAATTGTAATCATGTACAGCCTGAATGCATTTCTTTTCAACTTTAAATCAGCCGCCAGATGAAACTAGCATTCATTCAAAGAATGCATATCAGTTCAGTGACTCTCAGCTACTATCACACCAAACTCTGAGTCAATATCTGTAAAACCGACTGAGTTATGGCCATTTTTGTGTTTGCTAAGCTTGATTAGCTGTGGCAGCCATCTCAAATCAGTTTGACTCCAAAAGTTAATCCGTTGCAGCTTTCCTTCTCATGATGACTTGTTAAGAGTTTCATTAAAATCCATCCAGTGGTTCGTGAAATATTATGCTATAACAGACATCAGTTGCACGATTGCCCTCCTTGCATGGTGGCAGGCATGTCAGTGTGTAAACAGGAACCAGGGTCAGATCATTAGTCGCTGATGTGTCTTTGTGTTTGGCTCTCCTCTCAGACGAGGGGTGGGCAGAATGTAAGGTGAGACCGCCGTGCTCAGAGAGAGACTACTTCCAGATCCACACAGCCTGCGACAGCGAGGGGAAGGTCAGAAAGGCCCGACGCACGAACAAACTCATCAAGGATATATGTTTAGCCACTTGTCATCAAGCTAAAAACGTGGTTCCATTTTTGAGATACACAAATAAAACTTCACAGAAACATAATACATGTTTATCCTCTGTCACCTTAATGGAAATAATTAAACTCTGCTCAGAGTATTATCATGTTTTACATGTGAATATAGATCTTTGTGAGCTTTAATAGTTCAACGAACAAGAACCTACTGCAACAATTAGAAGTATATAGTCATGATTCTCAGAAGTTAATTAAAGACATTTAGTCCAACGTTTAATGGTGGCTTTTTTTACAGACGCAGGTGCTCTATCGTTGGGTGGAGCCGAGGATCTGCGTGGAGAACGTCACAGGGGCCGTCAGGCTGCCTGCCACAGGGCAGAGAGAGCCCTGCCCTCCCTGCAACCCTGGCTACTACAACAGCAACGACTCCACCTGCCTGCCCTGCCCACCTGGAACCCACTCTGACGGCACCTACGGTAAGTCCACTCCCGCCGGCGCTCACGTGGCTCGTATTGCTCTCGAGTCTCTGGGTCTGCGCAGAACGAGTCGCAGCTAGACGAAGTCATGTTAGGCTTTGCCTCTTTTGTTCCTGCTTCATGTTGAGGCAGTTCCACACAAATACCTGCTTTTAGAATGAGGTAATTCAGGGGTAGTTAAAAAAAAAAACAGATGTTGGTCACAAAAAACAGACAAAAACTTACAAAAATTAAATACAAGATGCATGCACATATTTGAATCTAAATAATATCTTATATATGTCGGCACATGCATAGCTAACATAGAATATATATATATATATAAATAGTATTTCTTCTTGTAGTTATGAAAGGAAAAGAAAATACAGAAAACGTTTTAAAGAACATCTTATTATTTATTTTTAAAAGCTAGTTTCACTCTCTTTTTTGCTTTAACAAGCAATTAAATATTTAGTGAGCATCAATAAAATTTGTCAATAAATAAGCTGATTATTGCCACATCTATTTCATTTCTTTTCAAAAAAAAAAATTGTTTATGGTCTAAAATTGTTCTTAAAATGTGAAACAGCTGAATAATCCACCTTTAAACACACGGTTCTTGTTCAAACATGACCTTGTTTCCAAAGGTTTTTGTATTTCTGAATGAAATTAGTGTTTCATCCCTGGGTGTGTTCCAGCGTGTGCCCAGTGCCCTGCGGGTACAGAGCCCGTCTTGGGTTACGAGTACAAATGGTGGAACGTTCTGCCGTCCAACATGAAGACTTCCTGTTTCAACGTGGGGAACTCCAAATGTGACAAAATGAACGGTAAGTGTTAGAACATCCGTGTTACTGAGGTGTGAGTTAAATTTTAATCACTAAATGAAAAAAATACAAACTGAAGTCATGCTAGATGTGTTAGGTTTTATTATTTGCCTTGGAATCCTCCCAGAAGAGCTGGGAAAGGGGGCAGTCGGACAAATATGGTGCAGAGAACACATAAAATTACGTTGTTATAAGTTTGCATTGATAATATTAGTTAGTCTGATCACTGAGCACAACAATTATCAAATCCTACAGTTTTTTGTTTTTTTTCAACTTGCAACTGGAACATGATTATCTCAGGTGTGACGTCACTCCAAGACCCAAGTTCAAACTTCCGATGTAAATGAAATGCAGCACCAGGTGGCAAAGCATCCTCAAAGAATCCAGATCTTTTAAACTAGGGTTCTGCTAAAGGTTTTGGACAGGTGATATCTTACCTGTGGTAGATATGTCTTTGATCGCCTTGTGTTGGAGAAATAGTTTAATTCTGACTAAATTGTTGAGCTAAGGGCGAGTTCAAGACTAGAGAGGATTGCTGCCATCTTAAAAAAAAAAAATAATAATTTTAAAAGAATTTGTAACAGTTAATGTTAATGGTGTTTTAGAAACCTGTCCACTATACGTGGTTAGTCCAGCAGATATTGTCCTTCAGAAGTGCACCAGAAGTGCTGCAGTAAGCCTGAAACATGCCGAGCTCCAGGACCAGCGGAGAGTAACTCTTTGTGTTTGCTGTCCGTCAGGGTGGGAGGTCGCAGGAGACCACATTCGCAGCGGGGCAGGCAGCTCAGATAATGATTATCTCATCCTCAGCCTGCAGGCACCCGGCTTCAAGTAAGTTCATCTTTCAGAAGCGAGTTAGCCGTGTGAGCTCTCGCAGGAGGAAACTGGGCTCCTGTTGGTAAGGCTTTAACCAAGTGTCGGCTTGTGTTTGGTGGCAGGGTACCAGCCTCGCTCTCAGGAATGACCGGGGGCGAGTTCAGTCGGATCACCTTTGTGTTCGAGACCATCTGCTCTGCCGACTGCGAGCTCTACTTCATGATGGTGTGTGCTTGTTGAAGGTAGAAATTAGGTGACTCGTTTCACCGGCACTTGGTTTCAGGCCCGGTTTTGCTGTGGCTTTCTTTTTGGGGGCTCTTCAGTGTCTGGTTCTTCTCCCCCCCCCC